>NW_023336194.1:227479-243389 GCF_012550715.1 Geosmithia morbida
CCCCCGGGAACAGCTCCAGATCATCTTATTTGATCGACTTACCCACTAGATCTCCCTCTCTAACACCTCCCTCTCCTCGGACGGAAAAACAAAGTGTATGCTGATTAGGTATGAGGAGTGGTGGCCGTGTGATACGAGAATACTGCATCACAGGGGAGGCAATACTTGGGAGGCCATCTCTTCAGGACTCGTCTCTTGCGCGCACGGCTACTCTCTCTCCTATCGGTGTGCTCTTATCTTGTCACTCTGCTTGATGTAGGCTATCATCACTCGTATCGACCGAGGCCTTCATGTTGCACGATTTGACGATACCCTACAACACCCGTCATACAATCTACAATCTCACCACTGACTGATATCCTACGGACAGACGCCTTATCATACAGACTGGCACCAGTTGCTGTCAAACAGCAACACCTTTCAGCACAGACTCTCTACCTCCGACACCTGACATCTCATTAGAATAAATCAGATAGATTAATATATGTATACATCTCCTAGAAACGCCTTGCCCGTCATCCCTTCCCCAGTTGTATGGATGGTACAAACTTTTCTTTGTTTTGTCTTGTTCGTACCCTGACACCTTCTTCTCACCAACATGGTATCAAAGTGATAAAAGAGGAAAATATGTAGAGAAATGACAAGAAAGAAAAAAGGAAAGAAAAAAAAAGAACGAAAGAGGAGAGAGAGAGGGAGAGAGAGAGAGAGAGAGAGAGAGAGAGAGAGTCGAATCATTTCTTCGGAGGTGGTCCCATCTTCGACGCCCCCGTATCGACACGCTTCGTAGGTGGCAGATTCGGCACCTTGAACCCGCCACCATCAGCGTTGCTGCTCCCGCCGCCGCCGCCACCGACCTGCGTGAACGTCCCGCCCTTGAACCACCTGTCCTCCTCGGCCTTGCGCTTCCTGCTGAGCTCAGCCTGCATCTTGGGGTCGACCAGCTCGAGGCCCTGCACGGGCGTGAACGACAGGGACGACGCCGTGCCGACCGTGCTGCCCACCCCGGAGCCCCTGAGGCCGCGGGCGTGCAGGTCTATGCCGCCGGGCGTCTGGCCGAAGCCGCCGATGGACGAGGCCAGGCCTCCGCCGCCGATGGAGCTCGACGTGCCCCATCCCTTGTTCTTGGCGCTCAGCTTGGCCCGTGTGCGCTGGTCGACCTGGATGCCGCGGATCCTGCCGTCGTTCTGCTGTCCGATCATGCCCATGCCCACCGTACCCGAGCCCGTTCCGTAGCCGACCTCGCGCTCCTCCTTGCCAAAGGCCATGCGGTTCTGCGCCGTGCGCAGGTCCGTCATGGCCACGGCCTCCTTGGCTTTCCTGGCGCGCCGTCCACCCCTCTTGCGCGCCGGCTTGTCGTCGGGGACGCCGAGGGCGCGCCCGCCCTTGTTGGGCGGGGGCTCCGTCAGCTTCTCCAGCCGTCGGAAGCACTCGGCCTTGAGGTTCTCGCCCTCGGACCCGTCCGGGCTGGAGTGGCCGCGGTCTATGCGCGCCGCCAGGACCAGCTTGGCCGCCACGATGCGCATCGCCTTTGTCTTGAGGTCGGCCGGGATCCCGCGGATCGTCTCCGAGTGGAACAGGAACCCCTGCTGGCGGACGCCCGTGTTGGTGGCCAGCCCAGCCTGGCCCTTTTTCGACCCCCACCCAGGGAGGTTGCACGCCGGCGTCTTGGATAGGTTGGTCAGCCCGCCCGCCGTGTTGAGCAGCTGCGCCGCCGTCAGCGACCCGATCAGCGCGGTCATGTTGGGCGCGAAGATGCGCATCCGCGACTGTACGTAGTCCGTCAGCGTCTCCTTGGCCCGTGTCAGCGACACGAGCATCTCGCATCCCTGCCGCACCTGCGCCTCCTGCTCCGCGCTCATCTCCTGGCCCTTGGATGTCGTCGCCTCCAGCGTAACTACCATGAGCGAGGGACCGTTGAGGACCGACTTGAGAGTCACCCCCAACGGGTTGTCCGTCGACGTCTGAAGGCTCTTGAGCCTCTCCGAGTTCATCGGCCCGTTGCCGATAATCATCGCCACCTTGGCGTACTCGAGCGGCAACGTCACCAGCCTCTCCAACTCCGGAAACCGCGTCGAGTAGTGGTCGCGTATGTACTTGTGCACCAGGTACACCTCGCCATCAATCTTGGTAGACAGGTTGTTGGACTGCGTCAGGAGGTGGTACTCGGGATGATCCTCGATGTTGCCCGCATTCGTCGTCTGCGTCTCGGCCTGTGATCGATAGTGTTCGATTTCCTGTCAAGGGGGGGGGGGGGGGGGGGGGGGCGGGGGGGGGGGAGTGGGCACCATGTTAGGATTCTTCTTCTTCCCCTTCAACAAATATAATAGGCCAAAAAAAAAAAAGAGATTACGGTTACTTGCCTTGAGAATCGGTTCAAGTGTCTGCATCAGACCGGCGACTTTGCGGATATCCTTGACAGCACTCAGCTTCATATTGTCGACCTTGGCCTTTCTAGCCTCTGAGACGCCGGTGCCATCCACGTTGTCGTCGTCGTCACCATTGTATCCAGAGCCCACGCCGTTGTTTGTGCCGTCGACGTGCATGGCATCGTCATCGTCGTCGTCATTCTCGTGGCCGTCGCCGTCGCCGTTGCCGTTGCCGTCGCTACCCTCTTGCTCGACATTGTCGTCGGCCTCGTCACCCGAGCTGCCGAAGTCGTTGAGCAAGTCGTCCGCGACAGACGTCATTATCGGTAATGTTTCCGCCACACGGCCTCTATAATGTAGGGAAGGAAGAGTAGAAAAGTGATGCGTAGAGGTGGTGTTTGGAAAGTATTGACAAGCATCCAAAGCTCCGATGGCAAAATGCGCGAGGCCCAAAGGTCGACAGATGGTCCGTGCACATCTGTCGCGTGTCTTATCGCTGATAAGGAAAAGAGCAGCAGCAGCAGCAGCAGCAGCAGCAGCAGCAGCAGCGGCCGCCGATCAGCCACCTGAGGCCGACAATTTTTAATATGTAGGCACGTCTACGGAGGACTACACCTAAACCAACCTCCATTCATCCCCATCACCAGAACAACGACCCTTCTCCCCTTCCATTGAGACGACAAGAGAGAGAAGCTCAGGAGACGGGAGAATATTATCACCAAAAGGGTGAGAGGAAGAGAGGGACATAGCAGGCACACCCGACACGAACGCACTCACACATACACACGTCAAAATGGAGTCTTCAAGAGGCCCCCCACGGGTCAAAAACAAGGCGGCGGCGCCGATACAGATCAGCGCCGAGCAGCTCCTCCGCGAGGCCGTGGACCGACAGGATGAGGGGCTTCAGGCACCGACGCAGCGGTTCGCGGACCTCGAGGAGCTGCACGAATTCCAGGGCCGCAAGCGCAAGGAGTTTGAGGACTACGTGCGGCGCAACCGGGTGAACCTGAACAACTGGACGCGGTACGCGCAGTGGGAGCTGGAGCAGAAGGAGTTTGCGCGGGCGCGGTCGGTGTTCGAGCGGGCGCTGGACGTGCACCCCAACTCGGTGGTGCTGTGGATCCGGTACGTGGAGGCGGAGATGCGGTCGCGCAACATCAACCACGCGCGCAACCTGCTGGACCGGGCCGTGACGCGGCTCCCGCGTGTGGACAAGCTGTGGTACAAGTACGTGTACATGGAGGAGATGCTGGGCAACGTGTCGGGGACGCGGCAGGTGTTTGACCGGTGGATGCAGTGGCAGCCGGACGAGGCGGCGTGGAGCGCGTACATCAAGCTGGAGAAGCGGTACGGTGAGCTGGACCGGGCGCGCGACATCTTCCGGGCCTTCACGGTGGTGCACCCGGAGCCGCGCAACTGGATCAAGTGGGCGCGGTTCGAGGAGGAGAACGGCACGAGCGACATGGTGCGCGACGTGTTCGGCGAGGCGCTCGAGGCGCTGGGCGACGATTTCGTGGACGAGAAGCTCTTCATCGCGTACGCGCGCTTCGAGGCCAAGCTCAACGAGTACGAGCGGGCGCGGGCCATCTACAAGCACGCGCTGGACCGGCTGCCGCGGTCGCGGTCCATGGCGCTGCACAAGGCCTACACGACGTTTGAGAAGCAGTTCGGCGACCGCGACGGCGTCGAGGACGTGGTGCTGTCGAAGCGCAGGCGCCACTACGAGGAGCTGGTGCGCGAGAACGCCAAGAACTACGACGCCTGGTTCGACTACGCCGGGCTGGAGGAGACGTCGGGCGAGGCCGACCGCGTGCGCGACGTGTACGAGCGCGCCATCGCCCAAGTGCCGCCGACGCAGGAGAAGCGCCACTGGCGCCGGTACATCTTCCTCTGGATCTTCTACGCCATCTGGGAGGAGGTCGAGGGCCGGGACGCCGACCGGGCGCGGCAGATCTACCAGACCTGCCTGGGCCTGATACCGCACAAGAAGTTCACCTTTGCCAAGGTCTGGACGCTGGCGGCGCAGCTCGAGGTGCGCCAGGGCAACCTGACGGCGGCGCGCAAGCTCCTGGGCCGGGCCATCGGCATGTGCCCCAAGGACCGGCTGTTCGAGTCGTACATCGACCTGGAGCGCCGGCTGTTCGAGTTCGTGCGGTGCCGCACCCTGTACGAGAAGCACGTCGAGTTCAACCCGGCCAACTGCCAGACGTGGATCCGCTTCGCCGAGCTGGAGCGCGGCCTGGACGACCTGGACCGCGCCCGCGCCATCTTCGAGCTGGCCGTGTCCCAGCCCCAGCTCGACATGCCGGAGCTTCTGTGGAAGGCCTACATCGACTTTGAGGAGGAGGAGGGCGAATACGACCGGACCAGGGACCTGTACGAGCGCCTGCTCGAGAAGACGGACCACGTCAAAGTCTGGATCAGCTACGCCCACTTCGAAATCAACATACCCGAGGGCGAAGAAGAAGAGGAGGAGGAAGAAGAGCGGCGAGAGGACCAGGATCAGGATCGGGAACGAGAGCAGCCAGTCAGTCAAGAGGCCAAGGACCGCGCCCGCAAAATCTTTGAACGCGCCCACTCTCGCATGCGAGACAGGGACCTCAAGGAGGAGAGGGTATCCCTCCTCAACGCCTGGCTGTCGTTTGAGCGCACCCACGGGTCCGCCCGCGAGATTGACGCCATCCAGGCCCAGATGCCACGCACGGTCAAGAAGCGCCGTCGCGGGGACGACGGCGACTCCTGGGAGGAGTACTTTGACTACATCTTCCCCGCTGACGATCAGCAGACCAAGAATCTGTCGGGTATCATGGCCATGGCGCAGAAGTGGAAGCAGTCTGGTGGTGGGTTGTAATGCTGTTTTTTTTTTCGTTAAAAAAAAAAGAAAAAAAAAAGAAGAAAAAAGGAAAAAACTTTGGCCATCCTCTTACCCGGTACAACCTCGTTACTCTTCTCCTCTTCTCCTCTTTCACCTTCCCCCAACCCCTCTCCCCTCTTCTGACACGCACACAAAATCTATACATCATGACTTTTTTTTCTTTCTACATTTCTTGTTCTTCTTCCTTTCTTACATTCTGCCTCCTCTGTTCTTTTCTTCCCTTCTCCCCCCCCCCCCCCTCCCCCCTTCCCCTTTGTTCTTGTTACCATGTAAGGTGTAGAGTAGATGTTAACAAGCCATCTCTTTGATCACGAAACTTGTCATCATCAAGAATATTATATAAGAGGGAATATGTATCATACAAACTTCCGGTATCTTTCTGATATAAATGCAAAGTCCTCTCTCTGCTGGTTCGTCCTGTGCTACAGCCTATAAGATTGCATAAGAATTCAAGGTCTTTTTTTTTAAAAAAAAAAAAAAAAAAAACCTGTTCATGTCCGTTCTGCGTCCGGCTTCACCCTGCTTAGGGCCCACTTGTCATCAGCTACGTCACATTTACATTCATCTATCAACATCTCCAACATGCTCCGTACATCTTTATTTATGAGAGCACTAAAATCCACGAGAGCAATAGGATCCGATGAGAGCAGTAATTCTTCCTCGCCGATTCGGGCGCGGAACTATTGAATTCGTTAAAAAAAAAAAATCATAACATCATGTCCCAAGAGTTAGTACTTCAAAAAAACCATCCATATCCCAACATCCCAGAGATCAATGTCGTCATATCGGATATTCGGCATAGTCAACCCCTCATATCTCTTTCTGAAAAGAAAAATCCAAAAAAAAACGAACCAGACAAAAGAGATGGAGAGCAAGAAAAGAGAAAAAAAAAGGAAAATGCCCCATTATTTTTTTCGATCGGATATGTCGGTGTCGCTAGACGCATAATGTGGGTGTCACCCGGAAGGGGGGTGTGAAAGGCGTAAACTCGTAACGGCCAACAAAGGAACAGAGCTTTCCTGCACGAGTACTATGTATTCTCCGATATAGAAGAAACATCGACACTAGTAACGGCGGTCTGGTAGATTGCACAGAAACAGAAACAGAGAAGTCATTAGTCATTAATGTTCATATTGTGTGTGTGTGTGTGTGTGTGTGTGTGTGTGTGTGTGAAAGCAGAGGAAGGGGGGCGGGGGGGCGAAGGGGGGGGGGACCATCAACGCAATCCGAGAGAAGAGAGATTCTGTCTAAGAAATGTGCAAGTCAGACTAGGAACGCGAGTTCCGAGAAAGACAAGACGTAAAGAGAGAGAGAGAGAAAGAGAGAACAAGAGGAAAAAAAAAAAAGAGTTGAAACGCAGATATTGGCAGAGCAGAAGCGCTCCCCCATCACCATCACCAGCCAGAGACGCCCCGATCGTCATGACTATACCGACGACGAGGTGGTGGATCGATAGACCAATCCTCGTCGTCGTCACTGTCGTAGCCGTCAAGAGGGGGACGCCTTGGACCTGTACTTCTGTGGCTGCTCTCGCTGCGACGACCACCGCCGTAGTGGTGGTCGTCACGGTGATGAGGGTGGCTCGTCTGCTCGAGCCGTCTCTGGTGCCTCAGCTTCTTTTCCGACTTGAAATCACGACACTCGTGCGAAGCGTGCCTGGCCTCCTTGACCTTGGACATGGCGTTGCGCACGCCCAGGGCGGCGATGCCCACGGACGCGAGGTCCTGCATAATGTTCTTCCTCTTCATCCTCTCCGACTGCTCGTGGCTGATACGGCCCTCCCTCAGGGCCTTCTGCCGCGCCTGCCTCTTCTCCAAGCTCTCGTAGACCTCGTGCGCCGCGTTGATGGTGGCCGCCGTGGCCAGTCCCGTGCTGAGTATCTGCTTACCTTTCATCTTCCTGGCGCGCTTCTCGTCCTCGTCCGAGTCGCCCAGGTCCGAGCCCGACGCGTAGCCCGAGCGGCGATGACGGGACGGTCGGCTCTTTCCGTCCGCGTAGCCGCCGCCGCGGCGATCACCGTAGTCGTCTTGGCGGTAGCGCTCGTCACCGTCGTCGTCGCTGTAGTCCCTGGCCCTGCGCGAGCCGCCCCCGATGCCCAGGTCGGCGAGACCGTCGCGGGCGCGGTCGACGACGCTGCGGCTGCGGCTGCGACGGGTCCGGCTCCGGTCGCGGCTTCGGCTCCTGCTGCGCGACCCGTCCCTGTTGGAGTCGAGCACCTTCTTGGCACCCAGGGCGCCGAGGCCGGCCGTGGCCAGCGCTGCCAGACCGCTGCCGCCGCCGCCGCCACCGCCGCCGCCACGGCTGCCAGACCGGGCGCGCGAGCGGGAGCGGCTGCGGCCGGTGGTGCGATCCTCCTCAATGTCGTTCTTGGAGCCGTTGATCAGCCTGTTGCCGACGAGACCGCCGATGACGGACTCGGCCAGGCCGAGCTTCCCGTGCTTGTCGCCGTGGGCGGCGTCGACGGTGGCGGCACCGGCCGCCACCGTCAGTATGCGCTTTGCCTTCTCGCCCTTCCAACCTCCGGGCTCCTTGGCGACGCGGAAAGCCTCGGTGGCGCCGGCGAGCAGGGCGGCCATGGCGGACTTCTGTATCTTGTTCTCGCCGCCGCCGCCGCCGCCGCCGCCACGGGAGCGATGGGAGCGGGTGCTGACGTCGGAGCCGGAGCGGTGGCGGCTGCTCTTGTCGTCGTCGTGGCCGCCGCCCGTCAGGGACTTGACGGCGGCTCCAAGGCCGGTGGCGGCGATGGCGCTCTCGAGGAAGTTCTTGGCGCCCTTGCGGTGCTTCCTCGAGACGTCGTCGTCGTCGTCGTCGTCGCCGTCGTCGTCCGAGTAGTACTCGCTGATGTTCCCGTCGCGGCCGCGGTGCAGGATGTAGGTGGCCTTCTTGTCCTTCCTGGCCTGCGACTTGTTGTAGAACTCGATACCCTGGTAGGCGGCCAGGGCGCCGACGCCGGCGAGGGCGGCCGAGGCCAGGACGTTGCGGTCGACCTGCCCGTGGCCGTGGCCGTCCTGCTTGGCCTCGCGGCGATCGTACATCTCCTTGCCGCCAGCCAGGAGGGCCGCGCCGGCGATGGCGGCGATGATCTTCTCCTCCTTGGAGATGGTGCCCTTCTTCCTCCTGCCATCGCCCGTCACGGCGGACGAGGACGATTTGTAGGAGCGGCCGTCGTCGTAGTCGTAGCGCGAGCTGCCGCCGCCATGGCGTTGGTGGCGGTGGTGGTGGTGGCGCCTGCGACCCGTCCCGTCGTCCCGGTAGTAGTCGTCCTCGTAGTAGTAGCCGTCCCCGCCGTCGCCGTAGCTAGGCTCGGCCGACCGGGCGCGGTAGGTGTCGCGACCACCGCTGGGGGGAGGGAAGTCGCGCCGGATCTCCTCGACGGAAAGTTCACTATCCTCCCGGCGGGCGGCCCGGGGCACGAGCTCGCGATGGGCGGTCCTGGCGGCGTAGTCGCGGCTCTCGAGGAAGCGCGGGTCTCGCTCGTCTCGACGCTCCTCGCGCACGTAGCGGCGGGAATAATCCCGCTCGTACGGTTCGTAGCTCGACATATATATATATATATATGTATTTATATATAGGTGTGTGTGTGTGTGTGTGTGTGTGTGTGGTGGGTGTAGAAGCGGTTCGGGTCGTTATTCCTCTAGTACCGAGCTTATTGCAACGGCGTACCGTGTCTGGGGAGATGTGTGTGTGTGTAAACTCTGCGTTTATATATATATATATAGAGAGAGAGAGAGAACGAGACAAGTGTATAGCGAAAAGGGAGAGCAGATATCTTATAACGACTCAACAAAACAGAGATGAAATCGAATCACGACGACGTATATGTTGGGTCGAATGATGACTGACGGATGAGAAAGAGAAGAGGGGAAGAGAAGAGAGAAGAGGGTTCAAAGTGGGGGAAGAGACCGACAACCAGATAATACGGGCTCTCCCTCCCTTACGAGGCGAACAGGTTTACGAGTGCAGGTATTACGGTATCCGGTCACTCCCTGGAATTCGGGGGAGTGACCTGATGTGAGCAGGGATGTCTGTGAAGGCGGGGGGGGGGGGGGGGGGCATCCATCATCCATCATCCGTGAGTTCCAGTACTTCTCATGGTTTTTTACATCCATCAGGTTCCATACACCGGGTTTTACATTACATAACCGCACAAGACAAGACTTGGACAGAGCGAAGGCAAGGCGGAACAGAACCAGATAATCATGAAAAAAAAATCCAACTCCATCTTGACACTCTGCCACTCTCCCAGCCGGACGGTCGAATCATCTTTACCTTTGCTATCGCACATGAGAGCCGTTCTGGTCATCGTCCCACGGGGCCACAAAACGCACAAAACATTTGAGGGGGGGGAGGGGGCGGGGCAGATTAGAAGGGAAGAAGAAGAGAAAAAAAGTACCTCTTGAGTAGCTCCGTACTCGTGGTATGATGGATGACGTAACGGATGGCTGGACCGTGGCTTTCTCTCTTGATAGATCTTGTTTCCTCTTCTTCCTCTTCTCTCTCTTGTTCGAGAGTTTTGGGCTTCCTGTTTTTCTTCTTCTTCTTTTCTTGTCATTATTCTTTCCGGGTCTTGTTCTTATCCTTTTCTGCCCTTATGGCTACAATCATGTCTTTTCCAAGCCTCAACCTGATCTTGGTCCTGACCATCTCAATCCCGAACCATCATGACTCTCTTACCCTCCACACCCTCTCACCGAGGCGCAAAACCGTCACAGCCACATGCGATGCACGCCCCAGCTGCGCCACGGGTCTGTGCATCTACCACCGACGTCAATGTACACTACATCCTCGTACATACATCAAAGTGTCCCCCGTAACCATGCATTCTCATCATTTCTTCTTTTGCATACTTTTTTATTTTATTATTATTATTATTATTATTTATTTTTGCATATTCCTTCCTCGTACTTGTACTCCTGTGCTCCCCCCTCCCTTTCCCTCCAACATTCGTCGTCATTATTCCATTTCTCGAGATGCTTGATGAGAGACCTAGATGAAAACGCTGCACCGCCACCCAAGCATGACGTCAGTAACTATACTCCATTTAAAACGGTTAGTCTATCACATCTCTTGAATGCCGTAATACCACGATCCCAATAAGTGAAACAAAAAAGAAAGATGTTGTACAATTTTTTTGGGGGATTTTTTTTCTTTTCTTTTCGTACTACTCCCCCCTTCTTTCATATATGCGGAGTAGGAGAGTATAAAAAAAACACGACGAAAAACACCAAATATCCATGAAACCATAACATAAAGACAAAAAAAAAAAACATCCTCAAAAGGATACAATCCCCTTGACGCCCCTCCCTGATTTTTTTGGACTTTTTTTTTTTTTGTTCTGTTTCGTTTTGTGTGTGTCTATTACTTCCCCCTCTCTTCAATCTCGATGGAAGGCATTTTTTTCTTCTCGGGTCTCTTCCGATGATCTGTTGACTTGCAGTAGTAGATCTTCCATCTTCCTCCCTCCGCATGCTTTTTTTCTCCTCCTCAAATGCTTTTTTTCTGTTCGTTCCCCTCTCGTTTTCCTCCTAGGACTATGATATTGTTGTATCCCTGCCTTTAAAACAACCGAACCTAAAAAAGGAGGGGGGATGGATTGTCAACTCCGTAGAAAAATGTTCCGTACAGGAAAAAAAAAAAAAACAGAAAACAGACACATTACGAACAAAAAATCCCTTTCGACCCTCTTCTTCCCTGCTTCCATCCTTGTCTTAAAAGTGGCCATATATCTCATGTTCATACAGAGCAACTTTGCAGACCCGAGGGTCCAACAGGAAAAAAAAAAAAAGCTTAGAAAAAGTCGCAAAATCTGAGAGTGTAGGGGGGCAGCAACGAGACGTTTCGTAAAAGAAAAAGAAAAAAATGTAAAAAAAGGAAGAAAAAAAACATATGTCCGAGTGGAAATGTCATGAAAAGGTACGTGTGTGGGCGTTAATGTTACCGACGTCCCTCGACCCTTTTCTTCTTCTCCCTTATGAAACTTTTATCCATGCAATTGAACAGAAAACGAAGCGAGTAAAATTCGAGATAGTGCGGGTAAAGAAAGGATCCGACAGATGAGAAGAAACGGACGTGAAGAAACCGACGTCGGAGCCAGCCCTAGACGCCATATAGATAGACGAAGAAGAAGAAGAAAAAGGCATCATAGAGCAGGGAGCTCACGACTCGATCGCGTCAGTGTGGCGGTCCCCGGCGGTGGCGCCATTCGTGGCAGCGTGCCCATTCGTACTGGAGAGAGCACCGGAGGGGTTGAAGTCGGGCACGGCGGCCGAGAGCTGCGAGGCTGCCGGCGCTGCTGCCGTCGCAGGTGCGGCGGCAATGTGAGCGTGACCACCGTGGCCGTTGACGTAGCCGTTGACGTAGCCGTTGGGACCGCCGGCGAGGTCGTCGGGGTAGACGCCCTGGTAGGCCGGAGGCGAGGCCATGCCGTAGGGAGAGGGAGGGGCGACCATGCCGTTGGCGTACTGCTGCTGCTGATGCTGCTGCTGCTGGGCAGGTTGGTACGTGAAGCTCCTGCTCTTCCAGGTGATGTGCCTGGGTCCGTCGTTGCGGGCCATGTCGTCGCGCTCGTGCATGGGCAGGACAAACTTGTCCCATCCGACGCGACGGCGGAGGCGCTCGCTGCCGTCGTCGTCGGCCACGACAAAGTCGATCTCGCCAGACTCCTCGCATACGGCGCGGATCAGGCCCAGGTCCGGGCTCAGGTCGCGCATCCGCTTAAAGGCGGCGATGAACAAGAGCGGAACGAAACCCTGAGAGTCCATGCGCTGGCGCAGGTACAGGTCCTTGCACAGGTTCTCGATCGAAAAGTAGTACTCAATCTGGCTGCGGAGCATCGGCACCACCATGCTGTCAAAGTAGACGTTCTGCTGCTGGAAGGGTATCTGCTGCTGCTGCTGCTGCATCTGCTGCTGCATCGAGTAGTCGTACGGCGCAAACTGCGCCTGCACCGGGGGCATGCGTGCCGCGCCGCCGTTGGGCAGCGACATGCGGTTGTAGTTGTTGGCACCACCGCGGCCGCCGCGGCCGCCGCCGCGCTGCGAGGGAGGCATGAAGCCCTGCCCGTGACCCTGCCTCGGGGGCGGGCTGTACGGGCCGGGGGTGGCGCGGATGGGAATTGACGGGTTGTTCCCGCTGGATTGGAATGGCGGCGCCGTCGCTGACGTGCTGTGCTGGTGCTGGCCGTGCGAGCTTATGGCGTTGTGGCCTCCTCCACGGCCGCGGTAGGCTCCGCGGCTTGCACGCTCGGGGCGTCCCTCACGGACGGGGTGCTGCTGCTGGTGGGGTGGCTGCTGGTTCTGCGTCAACGTGTCTTGCTCGTGATGAGGCGGACGCGCGACGGGGGCACGTCTTACTTGCTGGCCGGGGGCGGCGTCCTTGGCCTTGTTGGTGGCGTAGTCGGGCTTCTTCTGATGCTCGCCCTTGGTGTTGGCCACGTCTATCGACGCACGCTTGTTGTTCGTCGGGGGCAGCGACGTGTTGCGGCCGGCGGGGCCGGACGGCTCGCGTGTGCGGTCCCGAGATTCGCCGCCGGGCTTGGAGGCGCTGGTGTTGGTGTTGGCGGCACTTGGGGCGGCGGCGGCAGCACCCGTAGCGGCGGCGGCGGCGGCCTTGTCGCCGTTGTGGTTGCTGTTCTGGGCGGCGTTGGCGGCCGACCTGGAGCCGGCGCCACCCTTGGCGCCACCTCGCGGCTTGGAGCCACGCATCTGCGGTAGCTGGGTCTCGAAGCTGACGGTGGGAACGTAGTCGTACGCGACCCACTCCTTCTTCTGGCGAGGCTTAGCCTGCGCGCCGTCCTCGGAGGCAGGCTTGTCCGACGACGCTGTGGCCGTGGCAGCGTTGGTGGCCGGGGTGGTTGCAGCGGTGGTGGGGGTGGTGGCCTTCTTCTTGTCCTCCTGGATGGCCGTCTCAGGCGTGGGCCAGGACGAGGCATCTTCGACGAGGGGAGGTGCTTCGGGCCTGTTCTCCTTTCCGCGGCCGGGAGCCCGGTTACCGCGGCTACCGTTCCGCTCGGGCTTGTCGCTCGACTTGGACTGGCCCTTGGGACCGGAGCCACCGCCGTTCACGTGGGCGGGCTTGTGGTGAGCATCGGCAGCTCCAGCGGCCGAGACGCCGTTGGTGGCGGGCTCGGGCTTGGCCTTGGCCTGCTGGGCCTGTTTGCGCTGCTGCCAGATGTTGACGGTAGGGAGGGGAGCCTCGGATAGCTCAACCTTGGGAGCCTCGGGCTCCTCCTTCTGCTCCTGGTCGGCGACCGAGGATGCACTGTCGGCACCGGCGGCATCTGAGGATTTCGCCTTCTTGCCCTTCCGGGGTCTCCTCGAGTCGTGCTCGTCGACCGACCGCGTGGCGGCGCTCGACGACCTGGTGCTCTTATCATTCCGACGCCACGGGCGATCTAACCTGGCGGCGTCTTCATCCTTCTTGGGATCAGACCGCCTTGACTGGACCGTCTCCATCTTGGCGTCGGTAGCAGGGGCAACGGTGGTCTCGGTGACGTCAACGGCGACACCTTCGGCAGTGGCACCAGCAGTGGCAGCAGGAGCAGCCTCCTGGTTTGTGGGCTCGGCCGGGCTCGACGCGGCCTTGGGGGTGGCCTCGACGGGGACGTCGGGCGACTCGTTCTGTTTGGTGGGCTGGAGCTCTTCGATGGGAGCAGCCACGGCCTGGTCGGCGGGTTGGGTAGAGGGAGATGTCGGATGCGCTGTCGGGCCACCCTGACCCTTGGCGGCCTGGGCGTAGGAGAAGGAGGAAGCGGCGGCCATTTCGATGATGTTGGATGTCGGGGGTTCGGCACACGGCACAGCGGGCCAATGCAAGAGAAGCCTCGGTTATGTGAGGCTGGGAAGTGCGGAGGGAGAGAGGTAATGTATGCGGATCACGTCCCCTGAGCGAGGAATGTGAGTGACCACCAGATACGGCACCGGGAAGGGTGCAGCAGGGTCGTCTCGCCAGCGGCCCGGTCTATTGGGGGGGGGGTTGGTTTGGGGTTCTGGGCAGCAAGGGCTGTCTGCTTGTACGTCGCTCCCTCTGTAGTCTTTTCTATTTCAAAAAGTCGTTCGAAGGACGAGGTTGTCCTTTCCGGCTCGCGACGAGCTCGAGTGCCCAACTAGGGTTTCGAGCCCAGGATCCGATAAAAGGGCGGATGAAGGGATGGCCGTTCTTGGAGCCGTGTTCTTCCGTGGAGACTGTCGTGACGCAGATGGGGCGGAATGAGACTGGTCGTCTCGAGAAATCGGCGGCCTGACAGTTAGGTGGGTAGGTGGTGGTCGACGAGATGAGAGCAAGAGAGGCGAGTCTGGGATGAGCAGGATCTAAACTCGATCGTCTTCTCACTAAGTAAATCTACCGTGGGGTAAAAAAAAAAAAAGTAGAAACGTTGTAGTCGTTGACTAGTAAGAAAGTCAAGAGCCACAAGAGTATGTTATGTGTATGTCGAGGGAAAGAAGAACGATGCCCGACGATCGAGATGCGTCCTCTGGAATCCTCTGTTATTGTCGAAAGGACCGGGGGGTGCGTCGAGGAAGAAGGAAGAAAAAAACAGCAGTGACCCGACCCAGGCGCGGAGACAAGGGTCAGATAATGACACAGCCGGAACCCTGATGGGGTTAATTGATTTGACAGAAATGCAAACCAGATAGGTGCAGAGGAATAGTATCTTGAGGCAAAAGAGAAAAAAAAAAGAAAAGAAGAAGGAGGGGGGGAGGATTCAGAGAGGGTAGGGGAGAGACAGAGACGGGCAAAGGATAACAAGAGGAAAAAAAGGCGTGTTATGCTGCCGTGAGGGTTTAGGGAGGAGGGGCGGGAAGGGAAAGTTGAGGGCAAGAGACCAAGGCTAGAAGGTTATTTTTTTTTGCGCAGAGTGTGAGTCGGGTTGTGCGGTTTAGCTGTGCGTGGTGTGAATAGCAGTAAATTTTTTTTTTTATCTTCTTCCTCCCCCTCTCTTCATCTTCCTACGAGCTAATACTACCCAATACCTCTCTCTCTGTTGCGGGCGGGCGGGCGGCATAGGTCTCCCCCCCTCTCTATCCCGCTCTGCGGAGTCCCATATACATATATATACACCCACTCTGTAGGAGGCAGGTACGTTGCTAGGGAGTACTTAGGTAAGGTACTCGTCGTATGCCGTTTGTGGTAACATCCCACGCCAAAAAATTGGAAACCCAACAGCGTACAGAGGTTTCTGGGCCATTGATCAGGGTGGGGGGGGCAGGTAGAGTGGCCTTCTAAAGAACTTGAAGAGCATCGCTCACGATCTGGACTCTGAAGTGAACGGTAGACCGTTTCGTCAACCTTCTCTCTTGACCCTACAGTACGGTAATCATTACCGACAGCTGACAGTTGACTGTCGACAGTCGGCAGAGTTTCTTGGCCGTGACAAGGGATAGAGCGGGAGAGGCTGTAAGAGGCCTTCCGTAAAGTGCCTACATGCGTTCAATGCTTCCTACCATAGGCGGTCCTGCTATAGGCAGTAACGTATAATCTGTACAGGGCTCCAGGTCCCGTTTACCAAGGTGGCGTAGTCTGTTAGAGCGAGACAACAAGGCCAGGTCAGGCCAGGCCAGGACAAGGCAAGCCCCGCTAGACTGGGGCAAAAGGGATCATGTACCCTAACCGCGTAAATACCACGACAGAGGTACCTCCATGTCTCGAGATCCCCCCCCCCCCTCCCCCC
>NW_023336194.1:243429-244833 GCF_012550715.1 Geosmithia morbida
ACAGAACCCTTACAAGGGTCCATTAGACACGTTCAGGGCAGTTGGTCGGGGGATCTGGACCCCTCCACACACACTCTTTCTTCTCTTATTTCCCCTTGGGTTCCCCTTGGGCTGCCCGCGTGGTACAGGCAACAGTGGGCGCACGGTACCTCTCCGTGGGCATCTGGTGTACAGCGCCCCGTACTGGATGAGGGCACGCTGCGCTCCAGTGGATGGATGACCTATATAGTGGCCCCCCTTGGCCGTTAAGGGCAATCCGACCATGGAAGGGGGATTGATGGATCGGGGGGGACGGGCATGGAGCCCAGCAAAACCCCATCACCAGGGCACCTTTCAGGGCACACCGGTCCTTCCAGGGCAGTCGATACGCCTTGACAGTGGATAGAGTCCCTGTAATGCACATACGGATCGGGTTATTGCCGTCTACTTCCCATCCACGACGACTTTTTAATTACCAAAGGTACCCTCGTGTATGGTTTCGTATGGCCAGGTTGTTCCTGCTGGTGATGGTTGCTGGTGCTGCTATTGTTATCACTGCTCAATACTCCGTACTGGTACATATTTGCGTCACCTCACCTCACCCCCCCCCCCCCCCCCCCAATCTCGGGGTCTTAAGCATCCCGACTTTTTTTTTGGCCTTGTCTGCACCTTTCACGTCTCTGCTGCTGTTGCTGGTAGGGTGGAGATTGCGCGAATATGTACCGGGACGGGCATCTCTCGGGGACCGTTGGCGCACTATTCAACATAGGTAAAGAGTAAGGTATTACATGTGAATTACTCGCACCCTTTCCTTGCCTTCTTTTCTTCTCCTTTCTTTTTGGAATTTTTTTTTTGGGGTTATATATATATATGTATTCTCCCGATGCTTTGCCCTTAAACCTGTGTGGCAATACTGCAGCCTAGCCATGAGCAACGGCCAATCTTCCTACTTGGTATTACGCCGTACTATAGACTACCAGCGAGCTTCCGCCACGGTGATCACCTCTTCGATGCGCATCATAGCAGCATTACTCCCCATACGTACGATGCACGCGGAAGCCGTTCCCGTGTCTATCGGGGTAGTAGTATACAGGTATACATGTAGCCTTGCAAGAGATAAAAAGATGCCGTCCACTCTCGTACGACAAAATGGAAGAGCAGAGCCCCGTCATTCCGTCATTCGCTGGGTGGAATATTAGAAGACTCTTGCATTGCATTGTACGAGTATGTAACGTTGTTAAATGTCGAGGTTACTACTAGTACGATAGGTACTACGAGAGGTGGTAATCATGGGAGCGTCTACTCCGTACATGTATACCCCGTGGTAATATTACTCGTACGAGAGCTGCCCCTTTCGGGACCTTAAAAGCCAGGTTCAATTTTACCCACCATCGTGGAAACACGGCGAGGGGGGGGGGGGGGGTT
>NW_023336194.1:245113-269833 GCF_012550715.1 Geosmithia morbida
GGGGGGGGGGTGGGCAGGACCGAGGCTGCAGCTTACGCTTTTTTTTTTCTGTTTTTTTTTTTAAAAAAACCAGGCAACAACAACGATAACAGATTACCAACTGTAGTATAGAATACAGCACACACACACATACACACAAACAATCATGTGCTCTACTACTACCTCTCCAGTATTGATAACCAAAAGTTGAAGTAAAAGAAAAGACATTGGAATACTAACATACAACGCAAGAACGTGTTACAAGAAATTCCACTCCACAAGGAAATTCAAGCTTGTGGTTTTGTAATACGCTTCCTTTTTTTTTTCTTCGTTCTTCCTCCATCTCTATTTCCATCAACATTCTTTTTTTCGAACGATACATCCATGGCAAGAGATCTGGCTTAAAATGAGGGGCAGAGGAGGAGAAAGAAGGTGGGGGGGAGGGGGGGGGGCAGAGGGATATATGATATGATCCGACTGGTTTCCTGCAGTCCGGGATCACGCTGTTGCTCGTTCGTCCTGACATGAGAAAGAAGCCCGACAAGATTGTGTTCGGAAATATTCAATTGAAGAAACCTGGTATTACGTATTACTACATGATATACTTACTCATACTATACATGGCCTTTCGGGAGGGCCGTGTTTATTTTTCCTTTTTTTGGGTAACCTCAGATTCATAACCCACATCATATTGGATTCGTGAATCAACGTTGCAGATTCTGGGGGATTTCGTAGAGCCATATGACAGACACAGATGGAACACCATGAAAGAGAGAAGGAGAAGCAGCCAGACCTCTACACCCTTTAGCCGCTCATCCAAGATGTCGCCTGTCTGGCACCGAACGACGTTGCGAGACGGAGACCAGCTGTACCCATGGGAAAGTAGCTGACGAGGTACCAAGACAGGCAGGCAATCTGGACCAGGGCAGATAGCAAGGTGAGGATGGTGCTGTGAAGCTGTTTGTTTCGACAGTAGTCAGCTACCGTTCCTTGGGAGAATACATGCATCATATCATTTGCCGATGCAGGGGAACGAAGGAAGAAACAGGTCACCGCAGGGGCGTAGGAGTGATGTGTAGGGGGAATAAACAGTCTTTCCCCCATGAGTAGCGTTTTCATACCTTGACAGCAAACACCAGCGTCATGGCGATAGACCCAAAGTACGCCGTGGTAAAGGGCAGCCTGGGCACCGAGAAGAGGTGATAGGCGTAGTTCATGGGCCCCATAACGGCAGCGAACGAAGCCAAGAACATGGCTGAACCGACGGTCCACCTGCATGGAATCGTGTTAGAAAAATCTTGTAATAAATGCCGTATACGACGGTCCCATCGGGAGAAGAAGAGTATGCGTGTATGTGTGCGTCTGTGTATGTGCGCCGTTGAGCTTGGATATGGCGTGTGGTAAAGTGGGGGAGGGTCACGGCACTTGTCGACATGGGTGTCATGCGGGCGCCATCACATGTGACACGCAACATGGGAAAGCAACCAGGACGCTAGGCGAAAGATCGATTTTCTTCAACTTACAGTATCACGAATTTTCTGGGTCTCAGGGAGAGAACCGGGAACAAGGTGAAACATATGACGAAGCAGGCAGCGGCGGCAAGGTTGCAGGCGCCAAAGATCATCAACCGGTCCCATCGGCTTACTGTTGTTTGTCAACATCTCAGCCAATGTGCAACTTTTGTTGGCTTGTTTCTTCTCTTCTCCGCCTCTTCTCAACGGGAGGGCCTTGCATTATCCCCCCAACAGATATGCAACGCTATGTCATCGAGACCGAGATGCAATGCACATTCCCGGCGCAGGGGGGCCATCCATGGGCAAGGCGAAATGCCATGCTGAACAGAGAAGATAATCTGGTCCTTGTGCGACTCCGCGAAGAGGGGAGAGAGTCGGGAAAGCAGGAAAGAAAAGAGAGCGACTCACGAGCAAACCAGCCTTCTTCCTCTTCTCGTCGACTAGGAGCAGGAAGGGGGGCACCGGGACCTTCGTTCGTGGGAAGGCTGACATATCCGGAGTCGCGAAAGGGGTTCAGGTTCCCAATCGTAGACATGAATCCCCCTTGTTGGGGCGCGGTGCTGATGGGCTCGTCATTGCGACGGCTCCAACCCAGCGAGTTGAATGAGTCTCGTAGTGATGCGGATGAGTTCATCGTGTAAATCTGAGTAGCGGGTGGTATTCGATGGGCAAGAGGGGCGTCGGCGCGCCAGCGCACACAGAGCGTCGAGCAGAGGTGATCGGTCGTGTTCTTCGTGCCAAAGGAGTTTTCGGTCGATGGCACGGTGTGGTGGGCTCGAGCGAGCAAGTAAAGCACGGCAGGCCAAGGAAAAGAAAAGGTCTAAACCCGTAAAGCTCGATACAGTCCTAAATGCAGAATTTGCTCCACTCTAGGACACGAATATGGTCAGTTGGAGACGCGGCATGATACAAGGTCGCGTCGAGGCTGGGGGTGTGGGAGAGTGGATGATGACGTCTCAGTGCCCGCCTACGCAGGTAGGCGGGCAGGGCAGTACGGATAGTATTCGTAAAGATGTGGTGGCTGAGAAGGGAGGGGAGGGGGGGAGGGTAGGTAGTCGGGAAGCTGGAATCTGGGAAAGGGGGGTCGCGAGATGGGTAGCAAGCAAGCAGGCAAGCAAGCAGACGAAGCCTCCTGTGTACACACTTACCAGTACTTTGCCACTTCTGGAGAGGCTCGACAGGTGCTAGGGGGGAGCTAGGGGACAAGGGACGGGTCGTGACCGCGTGTTCCGCACAGGAGAGAGAAGGGGAAGAACAGAGGGGGGGGGGGGGGGGGGGGGGGGGGGGTTGATGTGAGTAGCAGCAGCAGAGGAGCCCAAAGACTGTCGGCGTCGTATCGTGGTGGAAAAGAGGGCGGGAAGGTAGTCGAAAGGACAGGATGTGGGCGGTCAATCAAGCCGGCTAATCAGAGCGCGGACAGGCGACTGGGCAGAGCAGGAAGGAGGGGGGTGGGACCGCTCACATGATTGGGCGCATTTGGTGGTACGTACTGCTCTGATCTAGTACCCGTACCCAGGGTGGGCGAGATGGTCCGCAGACTGCTAGTATTAGTACAAAAGGCGAGGGAAGAAGAAGACGTACGTCATAACTCTGTATTACTATGCATGTTGTTTAGGGAAGCGGAGTTGTGGTGCAGATGTTGTGTATGGCTGTTTTGCCACAAGAATGCTGTTCCATCTAGTCGCAACCCAGTATTACTGCAAACTTGTAGGAGTAGGGTGGGCAGGATATGCGGGGGGGATAGAGCACACGAGGCCCTACAAGAGCCGCTATCAGTGAGTCTCCAGTGTATTCTGCATATTATCTGCTACTATGTATTATTAATTCTCCGTGCCCGATGTCAGAACCAACAACCAACAATCCAGCCATGATATGATGCATAGTTGCTGCCATACTCGACTTGATTCCCGGGAAAATCTTCACCTTGTATTACTGCATGTACGTAACATGTAAGGGATCGGTACTAGCAGAATTCATGCTTGTGCCAAGGTGCTAGTACTGCGGATGAAAGAAAGACGGCATACATGCACCCGTACAGGGCCCGTACCGTATCGTGCTTCATGGCAGTAAATATAGAAAGAGGGGCGACGTGGAGACGATGGATATCGGCGGGATGGGTAGAGGGACTATAGTAAAGAGTGGCAGGCAGGAAAAATGGGTTGCAGCGGGCAGATCAGAGCTGCAGTTGTGCGCGCATACAGGAGCCATGCATGAACTCGTAGAGGGATCGACCTTGCTTTCATATGAGAGAACGAACGATGTGGCCTTGGTTGGTCGTAGGTTCTGCTTTGACAGGATATGCCTTGACGCATATGCCAGTCGCCCCCCCCCCCCCCCCCCCCCCCCCCCCCCTCACCTCCACACGCATCTGGCCGTCCCCCCAGGGCTGTGTACAAAGATCCGACTCTAAAATATGCGAGGNTGATGGTTGCTGGTGCTGCTATTGTTATCACTGCTCAATACTCCGTACTGGTACATATTTGCGTCACCTCACCTCACCCCCCCCCCCCCCCCCCCCCCAACCCTTCCCTCACCTTCACCCTCCTCCAGTTCCCTCCAGAGGGCGGGGTACAAAGTACCGGCTCTCGAATATGCGAGGCTAGCAAGGAAGCTGGACGCAAGATACGATTACTACTTACAACTGCTGCATACAACTGTCAGGATCATCGCAGCTCTGTACAGAGAGGAACAGCAGCAGAAGCACAAAAGATGGTGACAATGACCAAAGCACGATGAACGAGGCAGACCAGAACAGCGACGAGCGGACAGCAACCAACAACCGTGGGAGTCAGAGCATAAACAAGGCTGTCAGCCACGAGAGCATGTGAACTCGTCGAGACGAAAAAAGAACAGGGACATTCTTGACCGGATCGAGTCATGATCAGGCTGAGCAAGCAACAACAATTGTTGGACAGCGTCAGAACCAGCACCATCGACCAGACATTCCCGTCCAGTACTCAGCCTGGACGTGGCCGCGTGAACAAGGCTGATGATGGATGCCGTGATGGCATCGTGCGCGCGGCCGCACCAAACCCATGACCGGGAGCTAAGAAGAGGGCGGGTCCCACACATGACGCCTCAAGGGAGAGAGGGAGAGAGAAGGAGAGAGAGGGAGAGAGAGACTGGATATCATCCCAGCCAGAAAACAGATTATGGGCGGCCAAGACCAAGTACTCGTACTTGAAAGTGTCTTAAATCTCATGTCACGTTGGGACTTGTTCGCTCAAGAAGGAGGTGGGGGGGGGAGCTGCATCCACCCATAGAAGTGAGGACCGCCCCTCCCACACACAACCAAGCTTGCAGAAGGAAAAGAAAGGAAATAAAGGGATAATTATATGAACATATACATCTTTAATAGAAAATGGGAGGTGTGAAGGGGAATGCGACTCTGTTCAGAGCTGTAGATTGCGCACCCGCGCCACCATCACTAGTACCCATGTATCTCTTGTAAATAATAAGTCAGAAGACGTAAAGTTTGGTACATAGGGGTATGGGGCTTTGCTTTGAAGGAGGGCATATGATGAGGTTGAGGAGGATTCCCGTCGTGGCGGTCATAGCCTTCCGTCGTTCTCTGAGGGACCCAAGGTATAAAAGCCATGGTGCAGGACGTTCCCCCCCCCCTTCCCCCCTCCGTATCCCTTGTATCTTGTGTTTCTCAGCTGCTGCCCGCCCAAGTTCAAACACACCCACGAGAACCAAGAACTATTGCCTGCCCTGCCCTGCTTTTATGCGCAAACAAACCAAAAAGCAACGACTCGCATATATTGCACTCGGGAAAGTCTTGGCATCACATCACTGTGCACCCACCTCTCTCCCCCCGGACCCGGCTTTTTTATACGAGTGGAAAGACGTGTTACAGTCCGTATCATTATATACGACTGTATTCACTTGTTAATTACTACCACTACTCCTACCCTCTTTGTGTCTATCTTGCCTCGTCCATTAGTATTAATGAGACCAGGTCCTCTTCCCTCCACTCTCTGCGACATAAAAAAAATTCTTTCATCTCTCTTCGTTCTACAAGAGTCTTACAGCTCTTGTTATTTCTGATCAGTTTTCGGTCAAACCTGTTGGCGGTTACATAACGCACGTGCTTCGCCTCACGAAGCCACTTCCTCATTGCGACTTTCCTCTCGGGCCGCCTGTGCCTTCCCGTAAAGTCTGGCGCACCACCTTTCGTGAGAGAGCCCAAGGCAGGTTAAAAACTGACAAGCTCGTACTAAGTCGATTTTAGCACTATTATTGTTTTGGAGTATCACTACCATAAACGGTCCTACTACGGTACTGGCCTGTTGGCAATCGTCAAGTAATACAACTACTTGGCCTGCTCGCATCCGGTGCATCCAGGCCGCCGCATCTTTCCTCTTCTTCAACATCTACACACACACAAACCAACTCCTTGTCCTATCCATCCATGCCCCGCGTCAACCATCGAAACCGCGTCCCGTTGAGAACCGTCTCCATCAACCGCTGCAGCCATATTGGAGCTACTGCATCTTGCCTGCAGCCACCTATCCTCTCGACTATCACGGCTATCCCACCACTCTTCTTTTTTGTCTGGTCGGAGCCACTCTAATAGCGCCGCCAAAGCACTCCTACCACGGACGGAGCTGAAGAACCGCCACCATTTCGCTTGGCGTCAAGACCAGCCGACAGCGTCGATTATTACATCTCGACAGAACAATAACGGCCAGCCGTATTGCCGTTTCTGCTGGTAGGTTCATCTTCCCCTCACTTCTTTCTGGTGAGCGCTTGGCCTTGTTCGGGCCAAGATACATATCGCCGTCATCTCCATCTCTCCCTCCATGGTCCATCCCCCCATACTCGTATAACACGAGTGCTTGCACCCGTCTCTTTTCCCAGCTTCGATTTCCCCTATCCTCACCCAACTCTGGCTACGTGGTTTATTTGACGGCGGCGCATGCTCCTTGTCTGGGGGGGGCCCGCCGATCTGTCCTCTCCCCCTCATCCTACTCCCTACCACCACTACCCATCATTGATCAACGCAACTCACCCTCCGTCAAGCCCGAGTCTCTGCTCTGTCTTACCTTGTTACGTGCAAAGGGGACTAAATAAATAACTTTTACCAGACCCACCGCTCCTTGACCTCTTTAACCGCCATTCCACAGGCGTGCGTGAGAGCTACCCTCCTCTGCCTCACACAATCACTCCTCACCGCCCAAGGTACGACATCTACATAACGTACTACAAGTACACCACAGCGGCACTTGCCGAGTATATAGCCGAGTATAATACAAGGCGTGCCCAAAGAACTACTCCCGCGGTAGTGGTTGGCCTCTCTAAGTACTTCTCAGCATCTCAAAAGCCAAGGTATTCAATCCCATCCTTCTCTTTTGCCCCCCGCCACACCCGAACCCTCTCCTTAGGTGCTGCGCCCAGTGGCTCCAGCGCCCAAATTCAGTGCTCACTCAGCGCACTCAAGGCTCCTAGCCTCCCCTCTTTCTCTCCCCACTAGCCCATTCCTTTAGCGTCAAGCGTCTCCCCCTCCACGACCGACGTCGCACTCTCTCCATTGCTACTTTTCCCCATTATTACCACAACCAACTTACTTCCACCCCTCGCCGTCACCATCATTCATCATTCATCTTGCGCATCACCGCTCCTCATCCCCATCACGCCGTCACGTGCCCCACGATATATGCTTCCTTCCCTACCCGTCTCATATTTCTCAAGGTGAGAAAATCAAAGGAACATAACACTATTGCCTGCCCAGAATATCCCTTGGTCTTCCTGGCCCTTGCTGCCTAGGGCTGCCACCTGGTGGGTCGTCATCGCTCGGACCTTATTCTCCAGCCCACCACCCCTCCTTCTGTCCCCAGACTCCCTTTTGGCCTCTCCCCAGTCTCTTGTCCCCTCCATCGGGCGCGCTGACGAAGTCCAGCCATCCATATCGACTCAACAGCTCGGACTGTATACTGTCTGCGCCGTATTGCATCGCATCTCCCAAGGAGATACAGATCCTCACTTCGTTCTTACGTCGAGTCAGATTGTCGCATCGCCACACGCGCACACCGCAGTGACGTCTGCATCGCCCTCACCATGGCACAGCACGGCTTCACGACTGTCACCCCTACCGGGTCGGGCATCGACCCCAATGCCTTGAATATGGGCGGAAGCTACAACCAAACCTTCGCCAGCGAAGGCTACGGCAACAACGCCAATAACAACAACCACTCGGGCAGCGGCCCCAGCGCCTTCGCCACTGGCTCCTCCCTCATCGCTGATGAGGATCTCCTCGATGGACTCGGCGGCGACTCCGGTGGCCACCATGGCCTGGGCACCAACCAGGACTACTCCGGCTTGAACATGGGCTTCTCACAAGACGCATACCAGGCACACCGTCACAGTTCAGGACTCAGGATGGACCACAACGGCTACTCGAACACACCTGACGGCGAGCCCGTCCCCAGCCCTTTTGCTGCCAGCTTCAACGCCAACTACCGCCAGCAGATGCAGAACCCCTCCATGGCTACGTCACTCCACTCACCCATGTCGTACCCCGAAGGCAACGATCAGTCCTTTTTCAACGCCAGAACTCGCATGTCCCGAGTGTCGCAACAGATGCAGCGCAAGCCCTCCAGCAACAAGAATAGCAGCAACAATAATGCGGCCCGGAGGCCCATGACCCCCAAGACGAGCGCCATGCACGGACTATCTCTCGGATCCAACGATTCCCCCAACTTTGGTGGTCAGTCTATCCAGACGGTCGGCTCGCATGAGAAGTCGCCCCCCGGACAGTGGCTCAACACGCCGACCGGCAGCTTTCCCGCATCCTACAACTCGGGCTTCTCATCCCCCATGCAGCAGCAGGCCATGGTGCCGCCCATCGACGAGGTCATGGTCAAGGGGGGAACTTCGATGACCGCCAAGTTCAGCGGGCCCAACGCAAACGGCGGCAGCGGCCCCATCTCATCCCAGGAGGCCAAGAGGAAGCGTCGGCGTGAGTCACACAACCTCGTTGAGCGTCGTCGCCGTGACAACATCAATGAAAGGATACAGGACCTCAGCAAGCTTGTCCCCCTGCACCGCCTGGAAGACGACAAGATCCGGAAGCTGATCCAGAACAGCACTCCGCTGTCCCCCACGCTAACTGGCATGTCAACCCCGTCTCAGGCTACCTCCGGCCTGGCCGGACCTGGTGCGAGGAGGGCTGCCGGAGCCGCCGGAAACATCACGACTGGTCTGCCCGTAGAGGACAAGGACAAGGGCCCCAACAAGGGCGACATCCTCAATGGTGCCGTCAGCTGGACCCGTGACCTGATGTGGATGCTGCACATCAAGCTCCAACAGCAGGAGGAGCTCATGAACAGCCTCGCTGAGGCTGGCCAGCCCTTCCCATTTGAATTCACCGACGACGAGCGCCGTATGCAGTCCGAACTCATCGAAGCCATGTCCAAGAATGACGGTGGTAGCTTTACCTACTCGAGGACGAATGGTTCCGGTCTACGCGTCCCCGCCTACACAGACTACCGCGGCAACAGCAACTCGGATGTGCCCCCCACCAGCCTGGACTCTGTGAGCATCACGCCTCCCGATAACGGAAATTCGGCCATTATCGATGACCTCGCCGACACCAACCAGTTTTGGCAGGAGCCCGATGACGACGTGAACGGTCATGGCCAGCTCAACTTTAGGGACGACGATGACTACACCATGGACCTGGGACACTGAGTCTTGACATGTCACCACGCCGTCGCTCGTCTATGCTGGTCTGAGGGCAGGGCAGGGATCCTCACATCATGGCGACGTCGTTCTTCTCTTGCCATTTCATTTTCCCGCGTCCACTGCAATCTACACGAATATGAGAAGTTTATGCAATCTGGGTCCTTGTTTGTCTCTGGCGTTTCCCAAGGGGGTTTCCCAAGGGGGTTTCCCAATACAGGGGTTTTGTTTTTTTCAACGGCTCATCGGTGAATGATGCCCAGACAATACATCTGCATGGTTACCGGATTTCATCATATACAAGCGGAAACCCCCGTTTTCTTGTTTGCATGTTTTATCCGTTTCAATTTTCCTATACAGTAGCGCTTGGAGTTTTTTTTTTGTTTGTTCTCTTATAACCACTCTGGCTCCCCCCCTTCCCTTTTATATTCTTTTTTTCTCCCCTATCCCCTCCTTTACCCTCCGTTTCAACGTCTTTTTTTTTCTTTCCGTCTAGTCTTATCTCTCTGCGATACCTCGGGGCTCTTTGAGAGAGAGAGAGCCACCTTTCTTCTTCTTTTCTCTTATATTGTTCTTCTGGCTGCTTCTTTCCTTTCTTCTCCTTATTTTTTGGTGGAAGCGCTTTATGTTAAGCTTGTCTTTTTTTTATACTTTTTATGGGAGGCCTGGCCTCTCTGGGTTTTGGAGGGTGTGCAGAGTTTATCATTCATCTATTGCTTATAATTGATATGGTCTTGGTCTTCTTCATAACATCCAGCGTATTGAGTTCGTAGTGATTTGCATGCAAGTGTGGTTCAGATTCAAAGCAAGAGTCTGATTTGTGTCTTCTTTATATCATAATCGTATCCAAACAAGATGTGCTATTGATCTTCAGCCCCCCCTGGGGACATCACCAATGCCTCGTACAAAGAACATACTCGGACATGGCGGTCAGAAGGCTCCAGACCTCCTTTCTCTTCATATCCTCCTGAAGGGCGATCCTCTCAAGAGCAGACCGTCCGTCAAAGTACCTGCAGAAGGAGCGCCAGGCGTCGCGCACCTTGTCCTCGCGGAACCTCCTGGATATGGCGGACAGGTAGCGCGCTTCCTTGCCCGTGGTCTTCTTGGCGTCGAGGATGATGTGGGGCGCGATGCCTATGAGGTGGGCGGCGTCATTGAGCGAAGGGTGGGCAGTGGCGAGGGGTGTGACCTTTCTGGCGTGGGCTATGGCGCGCTCAGTCGCCTGCCTGTGGGCGCGGCTGGCTATGCGCTCTAGACGGGCGCGTTCGGCGGCGTGCTCCACTGCTGAGGCGGGGACTCCTACGCCTACGCCTCCTGTCGCCATTACGGGGACATCGGTTGAAGACATTGTTCTCAGCAACGACGGAGGAGGAGGTGTTGATGTCAAGGGAGGATCGAGGGATGCGACTGACGAGGAGGGGGCGGCGGCGGCGGTAGTGGAGGAAGAAGATAGGAGCAGGCTTGATAGATTTGTCAATGATCCGAGGGTTCTGGGGGGCATGGGTGTCGACGGGGTGGTGGTGGTGGGTGAGATGTCATCTGGGGACGTGGAGTTTTGCTGCTGCTGCTGCTGCTCTTCAGCGGCGGCGGCGGCGGCGAGCTCCTCCGTCTCCATCTCGTATTCTACCTCGTAGATGATCTCTGGCCAGACGACGATGTAGGCAAAGGTGCACAGCTGGGTGACCCAGCCCCTGCGCATGAGCCAGGCCAGCATGAGCAGGTAGGAGGGGCGGTGGACCTTGCTGGGGCAGAAGTGCTTGTAGGGGCGGGGCGCCTGGGACAGCTCAGAGAGGAAGTTTGCCAGCGGGGGCGCGACCGGGAACAGTCGCTGCCACTCGAGGCTGTCGGCGGGGAGGCGGCGGGGGTCGCAGTTGGGCGAGACGATGTAGACGTCGCGCGCGTGGAGGGGGGGTATGGCGATGGCGCGGCGCCAGTAGATGAAGTGTTGGGCGTACTTGCGCACCTGGCCCAGCGTGAGGACGTTGGACTGGGCGACCTGGAGGAAGGACGTGGTCGGCTTGGAGAGCCGCACAAACTCCACCATCGACACCGTCGTCGGATCCGGGTCGGCCTGCAGCTCCGACACGATCTTCTTCTCGTCGTCCATCAGGAGCAGGGCGAAGTTGCGGTCCAGGAAGCCAGGCTCGTCCAGCGTGTCCTGTCCCAGGAAGGCGTTGGCCGTCGTCAGCCACAGCCCCGCCTCCTCGCCGCGCGCGTGCTCATGCTGCTGCTGCTGCTGTGCCACCGCCACGTCCGCCACGAAGAAGGGCGCCGGGATCTGGAAGGACGGCGTGAGAATCCCGGCAGTCGTCTCCAGGTGCAGCGCTGCTATCTTGTTCTGACTGACGGCGTTGTAGATGTCTTGAATTGAGGCCGCCAGGGATGAAGTCTGTAGGATCTCTTTCCACAGGATGCTCATCTTCTTCTCTGCTCTGTGTGTCAGGGGGATTGACAGAAAAAAGAAAGAGAGGGAGGAAAAAAAAAAAAGGGGGGGGGGGGGGGGCGCAGGAGAAGGGCGACTCACGAGCCTCACGAGCCTTATCCTTGGCATTCAATATCTTCTTGGATTCCCTCCACACGAAATCACTATGCTGCTGACTGTACTTGTACACCTTGTTAGCCTTCTTGACAATGTGCGTGTACAGCGCGTCGACAAGCTCCCTCGCCTCCGACCGGCCCGGTCTAAGGATGAAGACTAGGTTGAACATTGTCATGGAGCTGTGCTTATCCTTGTCCGCAGCGGCAGCCCCCCCGTCATCCTTCTTATCATCCCTTTCCTTGTCATCCTTGCCGCCGTGGTGGTCATCAGCTACGCCGACCGCAGAGCTAGGTTCATTGGACGTGCTCTGCTGCTGCTGCTGCGGCTGCTGCTGCGGCTGCTGCTGTGGATCGTCGACAGCCATGGAACCCCTGGACTTATCCTTCTTCTTCTTACTGCTCTTCCACCACTTTCCACTCTCGGGGACGTGAATCGGGTACGATACGCAGTGTACCGGGTCAAGCGACAGCTGGAAGAGAGACTTGTGGTACGACCGCGCCGGCGTGAGTATGCCAGCCAGGTCGCGGGTAGGGAAGCCGGCCACGCGCTCCCAGGGGGGCAGGAGAGAGCCGTTGGGTGTCACGTAGGCTCTCTCGCCGTCGGCCCATTGACGTGTCGTCGTCGTCGTCGTCGTCGTAGAGCTGCCATGCCGGCCTGACGAGGACGGGGACGAGGATGGCTGGGAGAGACGACTGAGGAAGATGTCTTCGGCATCCGAGGCTGCGCTGTCGGCCGCTGCCTTGTCGGCGGATGAGCCAGAGGGCACGTTGGGCGGGTAGTGGAACACAAAGGCTGGGCCGTCGCGGGAGCGGTTGATGACGAGTGCGACGCCTAGGAAGTTGTCTGTATTGACGATTGACCTGGCCATGGCTACGGGGGCATTGCTGTTTTTTTTTTTTTTTTTTTGTTCTTTTTTTCCCTCCTCTTGTTTTGTCGAGTCTAGTTTTTCTTCTGCGCTTGGAGATTTGACGGACGGGTGTACAGGTTAATTCGGGTTGATTACAGATGCCCGGGCCCAATTGAGGCCGATGATATCGGATGAGAGCATCGCGATAATGAAACGCCTGATGTGTGTCGAAGGGTAAGTGTGAGTGAGAGTGAATATCTGCGCCACATCATGGCACAGCAGCGTGAGAGTTGGGGGATGTGTGGCTGTATCATTCACATGTGTTGTTGCCTGAGGCCACAAATTTATATAGGTAAGCGACTAATTCAGGGTACGAATAATCTGTACAGATTACCCATCATCGATGCGGGGCTCTTTCGTCGCAGGGAAAGGAGGGGGGGGGGGGGGGGGGGGGGGGGGGGGGGGGGGGGGGGGGGGGGGGGGGGGGGGGGGGGGGGGGGGGCATTGCGAGTACTAGAGCACACAGAGAAGCCAGAGCAGAACTCGGCCGCCTCTTGGAATGTTTTGACCTAGGGAGATTGACCATGCATCGCAACGGTGTCTCTGTACGAGTGCAAGACGCTGAGTCGAGTACGGAGTACTGCGGAGTACTACTATCAGTTCCACCGTGCTCCTGACGAGCACTAGCAGATATTGTTATAGTGGTAATACTTATGGATCAAACACTCAGTTACCGGCAGCATCCGCTAGATTGAACGATTAAAGTCTAGTACCTTTTACCTGCTATAATAGGTACTCGTACCCATCAGGGTCTCTYTYTTTTTTTTTTTTTTTTTTTTTTGGTATGGGCTGTTACGAATGCTCAAATGTTGGTTGGCAGGTTTCGAGGAACTAGGGGTAGATAGCCATCATTACTCGTAATCTGTAGACTCTGAATGCGTGGATTGCGACGTACCGTCGACGGTACGGGATACTTGTCATGCATGCCATCTTGATATTTTACTGAAATGATAAAAGGCTTGTGTATACTATGCTTTTGTTTGCAATCTGTATGCATCATGGCGATATCAGATAAGGTGCATTGATTCGTGTTCGTGACTCGTCACCTCCTCCTTCTCCTCCTCTCTCCTGCTCGTGGACAGTTCGACAATCAGCCATGAGGCCAGTACCATAGAGCAGGGGTCGACGTCGGGTGACAGCAGGGCGATTGCCACGCATGATCCCATGTCACTGCTGCTGTTGACCAGACTAGCGAGCAGTCGCACATTCGAGTACGAATACTAGCAGTGATGTGGATGCGGCCTCGGCCACGCAATGGGCCACCGCTAATAAGGCTCTGCAAAAATGTAAAATGTACCTGCTGTTGCTATTATCACTGCCACTGGCGTCTACTGCGGTCTATCAATGCTGCTGCTGATAGTCCTAGGCGACTGGCGGCACTTTAGCATCTGGCCAAACATCAACCCCTCCTCCCACGCGTCCCTGTTTTTCTTTCCTCATCGTCCCTGCCTGTGCCGAATACTGTCGCTGCCGATGGACTGCTGCTACTACCTACTGGAAACAGTGAATGGAATGTTCAGCTAGCATGGACGTGTAGATCATAGAATGCCCTGACTACCCGCCCATACATGTATTAGGTGGTGCGGCGATGATACACCACTTAAGTAACAGCAGTAGAACAATGTACACCAGCACATGCTACTTACATCGCCACCACGATAGATGCCACCGTCAACTAAATAATACTTACCATTCAACTCGTCCAATCTGGCCTGGCCCACCACCCTCCTCCCTTTCTTCCATCTTTACATCTGCATTATTACCGCGCACGAAATCGTCCATCTGCTATGTCTCCTCTCCCTCTCCCTTCTCTACCGTTTTGAAATCATACTATCTTCTTTGCCCCCTCCTCCTCCCCCCCCCTTCCGGCCCTCTCTCTCTCTCTGCCCCCCCTCCATTCCCCTCTCTCTCCTCGCCACCCTCGTCTCATCCTCCCTGTCTCTGAAAACTTGCCCCTCACCACCGTCCCCAAATCGGAAACACAGATCGTCATCCCGCGCCTTCGCTTCTCTCTCGTTTTTTTCTCGTCCGGCTCCATCTAATTCTCGGTCCATCGTGACCTCTTACCGCTTCCTGTCAAATTGGCACTAGCAAAGGCCGCCTCTATTCCTTGCCCTGGTCACCGCCCACGTGCTTTTCCGCCTCTCTGATCCTATCCCGTTATCGATACAAACGATTACTATCATCAGGAAATTACTAGCACGTCGAAACCCTGAACGAAGCCCCCTTTCTCTTCCATCCCTCCTCAACCCCCCCCTCATTCGCACGAGTCTTGTCGCTGGTAATGCCAATCCCTTGAAACAAGATATCAATAGAGAAGAGTGGTTTGCTTGATTTTCCTCTCGCCTTGTTCAACATCTATCCTTGTTCCGTCTGGGCCAACAAAACATGTCGCCGGCAGCAACGCACGACGACCTCGGCCGCATTCGCCACATCCCGCTCAGATACGACAGCCGAAACGACAGCCATGCCTCTGCCCTGTCCATCATCCGTAGTCTGATGCCTGACTGGGCTTCGGGGAAGGATGACAATGTTGAGTTCATCCGGTTCACGGACGGCATAACCAACACCCTCCTCAAAGCCGTCAACCGCTCCCCGGGGCTGTCCCAGGCAGACGTCGACCGCGATGCGATCCTCCTGCGAGCCTACGGCAGCGGCACCGCCGTCCTCATCGACCGAGAGCGCGAGGCGGCCAACCACGAGCTGCTCATGAGGTACGGCCTCGCCCCTGAGCTGCTGGCCCGCTTCGAAAACGGCATGCTATACCGCTTCGTCCCCGGGACACCCTGCCAGCCGCACGACCTGCGCCGGCCTTCCGTCCTCGCCTCCGTAGCCCGCAGACTCGCAGAGTGGCATGCGCGCGTCCCGTGCCTCCGCATGACCTCCGCGCCGCTCGCCAACGGGCTTAGCAATGACCTGGCCAACGGTCCGACTAACGGCCAGAGTAGGGCCGTCCAGGCCGAGTCCGAGGCCAGGATTGTCAGCGCCTCCGGCGGCAAGCCCATCCCGAATCTCTGGACAACGATGCAGAAGTGGATCCTCGCCCTGCCCACGGAGACGAAGCAGCAGCGTGAAAGGCAGTCTCGGCTCCAACTCGAACTGGGTGACATTATCGGCAAGCTCAGTCAACGCCCAGGCCTCGGCCTCGACGGTGTACGGACCACCCCTCCCTCCCCCCTGCTCCCCCCCGGCCCTCCCCCCGAACGATTCCCAGTTGCTTGCTTCCCAATCACCGTAGAGAAGATGATGTTTTGCTAAGAAGAGGATGGTGTTGTAGCTGGTATTTGCCCACTGTGATCTCCTGTCCGCCAATGTCATCATGCACCGGGCCCAGGACGGAGGCCGAGACCGAGGCCAGGACCGAAGCCAAGGAAGCGGCGATCTCGGTAGCGACGACGTCACGTCAGTAAGCTTCATCGACTACGAATACGGCACCCCCTCGCCCGCAGCCTTTGACCTGGCCAACCACTTTGCCGAGTGGGCCGGCTACGACTGTGACTACTCGGCCGTCCCCACCGTATCCCAGCGCCGTGCCTTTATTCGCGAGTACATACGCGAGTATATCAAGCTATCCGACGGCCAGGACGGTAGTCTGGAATCAGAAGATGCCGAGGAGCGTAAGCTCATGGAAGAGGTCGATGCCTACCGTGGCGTCCCGGGATTTTACTGGGGCATCTGGTCGTCCATCCAGGCCACCATATCAGAAATCGACTTTGACTATGCCAACTACTCCGAGAGCCGGCTCAGCGAGTACTGGTCCTACAAGGAGGAAAGGGACGGGACGAGGGCAGCCGAAGGGCGCGAGATGTCCCTGCGCGAGAAGACCTGGTTTCGCGAAGAGTGACGTCCTCTTTCCGAGACGTCTGCAGCGTCAGCTGGGCACGAGGGTGAAGCTCCGGACGTGCTCTCCTCTCCCTCTCCCTCTCCCTCTCCCCCTTGACCTTCCTCGACACATGTACATTCTCGAGACCGGGTGCCAGGAAAGTACTCTCAGCACTGGACGGAACATATTCCAGACCCGAGCCGAGTCCCCCGCCATCAGATGAGGGACCCTCAAAAAAAGAAGTCCCGGTTCACATGAGGACAAGAGCGATGAGGACGGCACCCAGTCGGCAAGTTTCCACACCTTCTCCCCTGCTGTGACCAGGCCAGGGAGGGAAGCATGAGGCACCTCCCTGCTGGAGTGGGGAGAGGGGTTTTCTATCCACAGCGCGTGTGTGGCGTGGCGTCGGCGTATTCTTTATTTTTATCTTTATATTTTTTAACCCATTGATTCCTTTTTTTCCCCCTCACCCCTCTCACCCTTCTCGAACCTATCATGTTTCCTCATGTTTTCTCTGCGCGTTTGTCATCCTGTTTTAACATGACCATACACACACATACATATACCATGGATTTTTTGATTTTTTTTTTGCATTTCTAGGGAGACCTGTCTGCCTAGCAAGGGACGAAGCGTCGTTCCGCCCTGACCAAACGATGAAGTTGTTTGGAGAAAAAGAAGAAGAAGAAAAAGAAAGATGCGCGGGAATGAAAAGGAAGAAGAAGAGAGCTCAACCGGTCAAGAATATATAATATGTGATGTTCTTCACACACGACGAGAGATCTTCAACATGGGGCAATTTCAACATGGATGGTCTCAACATGGATGGTTTGACAAGATAGAATACAATAACAACAGAAAGGGATAAATCGTGAATGAAATAATACAAGTATAAACCGACTCAGAAAGATCAAGAAGAGGTCCGAACGCCCAAGTAGAGAGTCGGACGCCCAGGTAAAAAGAAGAAAGAGAGGATGGGTGGGTGGTACGATGCAGTAATACTTGTGAAGTTGCCATCTGACAAGATGGAGGGGTGACGCAACGCAACGCAGCGGAGAAGGAGAAAAGGAAATACCCCATAATCGATGGAATGTACAGATTATGGATAGACATGTACGGATACAAGACATGCATGTCGGTACGTTGTTGGAAGAAGCCAAGAAGATGAGTTTTTTTTATATATATATATATATATATGTATGTATGTATGTATATTATATAATAAGCAACAAGATGCAAGAGACCAAAAGGTTGTGTTTTGCGACCCCGTGCTTACTTACATGACAATGTCACCCACGCAAGGTACGAGATAGGCAAGTCCGCACGCCGCACCGGAATGTTGCGTGCTGAAAAGGAAGAAGAGAATATCTAGATCTGACTCAGAGGCGTGTGTTCATGGTGGAGAAGAAAAGTTCAACGGCTCGTCTTTCAAACACCAGCATGCAACGCTTTGGGAAAGGGCGCTTTGGAAAGGGGCATACATCGATACTGACAGACCAACTGCTAGTAGCCCTGCATATATATACACGGTACCAGGGCGTCCGAAAGTGAGGCAGCGGAGATGGTTGTCCGCCATGTCTGAATGCAGATACGTCAAGACGTCAAGATCGACTTGTGGGTTGGCTGGCATTAGCAGCGACGCTATCCTAGTATATACGGAACCTGTCTGACACACACACACACACACTCTCTCTCTCTCTCTCTCTCTCGCGCGCGCGCGCGTTTCTCCTGGGCTGAGGTTCTATTGTTGCCGTTGTTGACATCGTCGTCATCAGTACAGATGTACAGATTACAGAGATTACCGTAGAATTCATCATCCAAACAGCGAACCCACGAAGGATTGTATTGATCTCATGCTCAAACATGCACGGGCCTCATGACGCGCCGTGCTCCGGCAAATGGAGCATTGAATTCTACGGTCCAGAGATGACGGCGGTCAGTTATGGATCTGCACTTCTCACCTCTGCACTCTGCCGTATCACTGCATATGCATACTCGAGTATTACGCCCCTCCCCACACACACACACACACAGAGAGAGAGAGAGAGAGTGAGAGAGAGGAACTGGAACTGGTAAAACCCGCAAAGTAACCTTGGCCCTTGGGGTGACGGGTTGCTGATAGCCTGATACTATGTGGTACCCGCCCACCCCGGTCATGTCAGCATCACCTCGTCACAACGGCCGGTATTCGCGACATGTACGGAGTAATACAGAGAAGGAAATGATGGAAAGTCTGACCCTCACAACGTTGAGGAGGAGCGAGAGCTCGGCGCCCGCTCTTTTGTACTCTCGTATACTCTACATACTGTAGATGATCCGGTTCCAAAAGCTGTCACCATCCATCGCCAAACAGCTTCCTCTCAACCCCCCCCGCAAACATGCGCGTGGGGTTCTCCAACCTCGCTCGCATGCTACCATCGCTGCAGCAGAGTGTGTGTGCGTGTGGCAGACGGGGACGGTCCTGTGCTCTGAGCGGCCAACGACTACGTATCTATATCAGCTGTATCAACTTGGCACGTATATTCATACCGCCACGAGGCGTGGCTTATCATTATATATACTACCCATCTACGGGCAAGAGAGAAGAGAAAGCTACCGTACTTGCTATGATATGCATTACTATAGAGTACCACCCATACAGTAGTTCCCGTCTTGATGGAAGAGGCACGCCTCATCCTGGCCCGCCAGCGCGAGGGTTTGACCGACGGATATTGCTCCGCCTCCCCCCTCCCCCCCGGGGCTAACTCATCCCCGATAGAGGTACTCGCGAGTCACCACCACTCTCCTCTGTGGAGCCTGTTGACTGGTTGGCATAAGCAGGGCAGCGCAGCGTCGTAGACACACCACGCGCGGAGACTCGGAGAGGTACAGCGTGTGGATCGTCTCCCAGGCGCATGACTGGGATCGTGAGTCCCGTAAACGGAACTATCCTGGCCAAGGACCGCACAGACGCTCACCTTCCTCGTGTGCGTGTGCGTGCGTGAGCGGTCTCGTTTGTAATTCATACGTCTGGCTGTACGGAGCGAAGCCGTGTTGGTTGCCGTCGAATCTGCCAAGTCGGCGATTCAGGAGGAAGCGTGCCAATCGCTCAACCCTCTCCCCGTCTTTCATGGAGAAGCTACAGTTCACGAGCACGACTGTAGTACTCATCATCGTCAGATAAGACCTCCGGAACAGGGCTCGGAAGGAACGCTAGGGAAAGCCAGGACGCCATCAGCTTGTTGGGTGCAGCTGCTCCGCACAAGCGTCAGTCCTCCTCCCCATGCCGGTTCTCGCTTACATACCCGCTACAGAACAATATTGGGTAGGTGTGCCCAACACACACACACCACTGCCGAGTTCCCTTGGGCACCCTCCTACTTCATACTAGCAGTGCATGCTGGCAGTGCTGTCTTGGCTTGCTTCCCGCCTTGCCTCCCCTCGGTCTCCTTCCTCCCCGTCTCTCTGCGGACCGGCTGTCATCTGGCGATGTTACCGCTCAGATTCTGAACCCGTCACCCGACGCCGTACACATCTGATACTGGTCGGTACCCTCCCGACAACCTCCAGCTACTTGATTTCATATAGCATCGACCCCTTCTAGTCAGGCTTGAGATACGATCAGCTCCAATGCTCTCTCTCTTGCCATGCTCCGACGGATGACCGCAGCAGACCTCCCCAGCCTTGTCGATCGGCCGTACTAGCAAGTCAGTTTCTCGGCAAAGAAGCCCATCTCGCCATCGTCGTCGAGAAAGTCATCGATATTTGAAGGGAGAAGAAGAGAGAAAGCCGAGAGCGGGAAGGCAGGAATAGCTAAAGAAGAGAGGGAGAGAGAGAGAGAGAGAGGGGAGAGGAGACGACGTCATCTGCCAACGGTTGGATAGAAAGACGTCAACAACCCTACCACCAGTAGGAGCCGAGAAAGTCCGACATAATGATATATACTATACAAGGAAGAGAAAGGCAAGTCCAGATGTCCAATGTCACATCCTATGTAGGCCATGTAGGCAAGAGCACAGGCGCTTCTCCCAACTACGTTGCCTACCAGTTCGTGTCGGAAGGAGCACAGGTGTCTCACGATATCTCCAGGGACTCGGCCGTGCTAGACATCACCACTGCACAACACCACCGCCTCGGAGGGGGACAAGGTGCCGCGTCCAACACGGCACCGACTTCGTCGGCATCTTCGACGGTCCCAGCCTGGCAGACACCCTCGTCGTCGCCGATACCGTCGGGCTCGCCGCCGTCCGGAACCGACCACCACGAATCATCCTACCACCATGACACCCTCATGGCGGATGCCACATTCCACAAAGGCTCGCAGGAGGCAGTATGCCGCCAGATGGCCGGCTCCGCCGACGCCGTCGCCGACGTTGATGGCGCTGTCCGTCAACTGCGTCAGCAGCAGGGCGATATTCAGACACGCCTCGACGCCCTTTCCATTTCCCGCAGGGATTTTGACACTTCCGAGGAGCTTCGCATGCTCATCCACAAGTATCTCATTCTCCAGAACATCGTCCACCAGAACGGTACGTACTCCCTCGCTGGATCCCATGGGCTGACTCTCGAGCTGTGCAGCCTTCTCTATCCCTCTCCCTCCCTCCATCTCTCTCTCTCTTTGATGGCGAGTTGCGCTAATCTGAATCAAGGCTTGGACTCGCGAATCCCTGTACTTTCCGAGGCTGAAGAGGCTCGGTCCCTCCAGTTTCAGTGCGAGCGCCTCGAAGCTTCGTGTATCCAGTACGGTACGCTTCATCCCTTTTCTCATACTCTGAATTTGGGTTGGGTTGCTCACACCACGGTGCTTTTGCAGGCAGCATTGATCCAGCAGAGGCCCTGAAGCAGTCTTCATGCAATGGACCGGAAGGCTTTGCCGACTGGCTCGAGAAGCATATCGAGCGAAGCGACCCAGTGATGGGCAATGCGGGCTCGAACTATCCTGCCGTCGTATCTGAGGCCTCGGCCGTGGAGTCCCAGACACCCCATCGACACGTCTCGCTACGCTCGTATCGCTGCTCCGACGAAACCTGCGCACACTATATATACGGGTTCCCGACCGAGGACGGCCGTCATATCCACGCCCACGCACACTCGAGACAGTCTTCCGACAGATACTCGGATGCCTCACCTGCCAAGCCATCGCCGTGTCCTCTGCAGCTGAACCATGCGACTGATCTGCGGACCATGCCAGATTGCTCCTACCAGGTCCCGCCTACATGCCAAGCACGCAGTACCTCCAGCAACAGCCCCCCCCCGCTCGGCTTACAGATCCAGATCAAGGACACACTAGAGTCGGGGGGCTTGAACTTCTCCAGTGACCTTCCAGATACCCGTAAAGTGCCATACAAGGCTGATAGTGACTCTATGCTGCCACCTCTAGATGGTAACCTTAGAGCTGGACGTTCTCGCCTGCAATCGATAGGGGAGCTTCAACTTGTGCGCAAAACAAGCGCCTGTCTATACTGCAGGGTGTTTGGGCTATCGGTAAGGGCTTCGTGTACGCCATCGCTGAAGCTTTCCTTGGGCTGACCCCGTACCAGTGTGACAGTGACCAGAAGTGCGGAGCCTGTTCGAAGCTGCTCCATGGGCAGCAGCATTGGAGAGTATTGGCATGCCGTCGCGGCCCCATCGCATCCTTTGTCGACGTCTTCCTAGCAGGTACGTTGACCTAGTTGTGTAACGAGGGCTCTGGGGTTAACATGATGGTGTTCCGTCAAGACATGTCTGCGACTGGGCAGACGACCAGTCCCGCCCCCTCGCCCGTCGTCCAGGTGCGCGGCGACGGTCCGACCCAGATGCATTCATTCATCAGCAGCATGTCCGGGTATGTACGAGAGATGATTGACTTTCCGGATGCTTTTTGGTCGTCCTGCCGTACCGAGCAGAAGCGATGGCCTCGCACTGCCGCTCATGGAGAGGGCCAGGGTCGAAAGCAGCCTGCCCATGATCTCCTGGTCGCATTCGCGACGAGTCACAACTACCGAGGCACAGCGTACGATATATTCCAGCTTCTCAAGGTTACCGGCAAGCTGTCCAGGACCAGGGAGATGGAGGAGGCGGAGTACCCTGTGCTCTTCCATGCCAAGTTCCTGCTCCGCGAGATGCTGCTGTACAGCGACGCGCAGTCGGAGTCTGCCGTCTACGCCAACAGCAGTGCGGCCGGGCGTCCGCCTCTGGATGGCGCCGACGCCAGGAGGCAGATGGAATCCATATACGAGCAGCTCGAGCGCTATCTGCAGGTCTTCGAGGAAACGACTCTCCAGCACAGAGAGGTTCATGGCCGAGATGGGAGACCCGGCGTGAGACAGTGGCTCGGCACATTCTTCTCCCTGTGCCTGTTCAGCGTCGTCCGCGAACTGCTTATCGACATGGAGCTGCTGCAGTGGCCACAGACACTAAAGTCGTCGGCCCCCCCCCCTGGAAGCTCGACAGGCTCGGAGATGATACCCACCCGCACCTGCATCATGCATGGCGCGTACAGGGCAATGGTCGACACCTTTGGCTCGGTCGGGCCGTCGCCGATGGACAGCCTCGCGGGAGCCTTGCTCCCAGAGGAGCTCTCCATCATCGAGGTGTCCTCCCAGATCGTCCGGCGGGAGACCTGGGCCGCGAGAAGCCTCAAGTCGAGCTACCACTTCCTCGAGCTGCTCGGGTTCGGTCCCCCGGAAGACCCCGTCGTCCACGGGTTCGTGCGTCAGCTGCAGAGCTCCGGGAACAGCCACGCCGCGCTCCAGCTTGCCGCCAGAACCGCAGGCCAGGGGTCCGAGAGCCCGGCAGCAGGCATCGGCCCAGAAGAAGCACCCCGTACATACCGTTCCACACGGGATCACTGCAGCTACGGGAGGCATTCGGGCTCGCCAGACGATGAGGTCGGGGGGCAGGTATCGCCCTGGTGCACGCCTCGGCACGCGAGGCGGCACAACGTGGAGACGATCCCGGCCTCACCGCGCTCCCTCAAACGCCGCAGGACGAGGGCAGCAGACTCGGAAACCCCGGGAGGGGTCCCGCGAGCGCGGCTGCCGCGCGTGTTCTGCACTAAGTGCACCGAGCACCCCGAGGGCTTCAGGGGAGACCACGAGCTGAGGCGGCACACGGAGGCCAAGCACGCGGCACTGGTGAGGCAGTGGGTATGCAAGGAGCCCGGAGGTCAGGTGCCAGCGGGGGGCATCGAGCCCACGGTCCCGCTGGCCAGGTGCAAGGCTTGCCGGTCCGGGAAATCATACGGCGCCTACTACAACGCCGCGGCCCACCTCCGACGAGCCCACTTCCACCCCCACCGGGGATCCGAGGCGAAGGCGAGCAGCGACTGGCCTGCGATGAACATACTCAAGGACTGGATGCAAGAGGTCTTCCGAGTGTCGGGCTGGGCGGCGGAGGATGACGGGTCCATGGGCGACGTCGACGGCCACGAAGGGAGGCGAGGACGTCATCAAGGCGTCAGGGCTATCCACGGCACGGCTACCTCGTCGCGGCACCAGCACATATCAGTGACAGACGGCAATGTCCACTCCCCCGGTTCTCGGGGCGGCCAGCTGGCGAGTCCGGGCTGGGTAAGGGAGGACACGGGCGGCGGCCGATGCCCGCATCCGGATTGCGGTCGCGTCTTCAAGGACCTGGCATCGCACATGGTCACGCACCAGGAGGAGAGGCCCGAGAAGTGTCCGATCGTGACTTGCGAATACCACGGCAAGGGGTTCGCCCGCAGATACGACAGGAACCGCCACGCCCTGGCGCACTACAGGAAGACGATGCCGTGCCCGTTCTGCCCTCGGGACGGGGCAGGGTACGGCACGAGCTTCAACCGCACGGACGCCTTCAAGAGGCACCTGACGCAGGTGCACCACGCAGAGCAGACACCGCCCAACAGTCTCAAGCTGTCTGCCGGCGGGGCCGGGAGCACGTACAGTCACCACGACGGCGGCGGTGGCGACGGTACGGATGGCAACGACGGCGGCGGTGGCGGTGGCGACGCCGGATGCACCATCTGCTGGAGACGATTCGGGACGGCTCAAGACTTTTACGAGCACCTGGACGATTGCGTTCTCGGCGTACTCGGAAAGTCTGTCTCGTAACTCTTTCTTGTCTTTTCCCCTCTTCCTGATTTGAAAGAAGAGAGAGATGAGATGGTGGGTGAAAGATATATAAAAAAAGAAAAGAAAAGAAAAGAAACCGAGTCGTTGGTCAAGCTACTGAATCCAAGGATGCCGCGTTTAGCAGATCCAGGTATCTCCGCCTCGTCCCGTTGGTCAATTGCTAGATCTGATGAGGTCCGTCTCCCAGTGTAGAAAACGGGGGGGGG
>NW_023336194.1:269968-286256 GCF_012550715.1 Geosmithia morbida
TTCTCATTGTAAGACTATGGATCTGTCTCCTTTCCCCCCCCCCCCCAAGACTTGATAGGTATTTTATCTATTCTTTTCATGACTGGTACCGGTAGTGAGCGATAGTATTTACGAAGAAGACTGGTCTGCTGAATCCGATGTGTCTGAACAGGTAGGGAGGGTTATTCGAGCTGGCGGTCTGACATGGTTCAGAGTAAGGGAGGGTTGCTCGAACCGGCAGTTTTAAATACATATATATATATATATATATATATATTATACATGCTCTAGAAGAAGAAACTATATGCATGAAGCCCAATGTCTGTAAACTGACAAAAAAAAAGACCGCTGACAATGACTTGAAAGTAGATAGACACGGCGCAAGAGTGGGAATGCACAATGTTTGGTATCAGGTTGGCACCATCATCACGTATTATACCGTGTACCATACAGAGAGAGATGCTGACAGATAAAATGTATCACGTTAATTCATGTATACTGCATACAAAAGCAAAAACAACAAAAAAAAAAAGATGCTGATACTCTGAGATATATCATGCTGTCTCAAAAGATGTGTAGAGGTGGAGGGGAATCAAGGATCTAGAGTATCTGAGGGAGAAAAAAAAACATGCGTGAGTCGTAGAGTAGAGAGTAGAGAGAGAGAGAGAGAGAAGAGAGGTTATGTAAGGGTAAAGCATGTGTGAGTCGTGAGAGAGAGAGAGAGAGAGAAGAAGAGTAGTATATGAGGGGTAAGACATGTGAGTCGTAGAGAGAGAAGAGAGAGTATCGAAGAGGAAGAACATGGGCGTCGTAAAGAAGGTAAGATGGGAAAGTAAGACGAAGAGAAAATTGGAAAAAAAAAAATTGGAAAATTGGGGGGGGAAAAACAAATGCCAATCTAGTCATGATGCCAATTGCGTCTGCTAAATAGAAATTTTCTTCTTCTCTTCTTTCGCTCACGGCTTTGCAAAGACAAGGGGTAGATTAGAAAGAGAGGGAGGGAGGGAGAGAGGGTCAAGGAGATGATGTACCAGGGGTACCCTTCGTCTTGTTCGTCGTAGTATGCATAGGACTGGAACGGAGAAAGTACTGGTGAATCTCGGGGGAGAACTCTCCGTCGTCTGGGAGGGCGGCGGTACCGGCGGTGGTGGTGTTGCCGTCCGCGTCGGTGGCGGGGTGCAGGCCTCCGACGTGCGATTCCCGCTCCTTGGGGCCGAGCTCGGACTGGACGCGCTCCCACTCGGCGCGCATGTCGTCGATCCGGGAGCGCCAGTCGGCCTGGGGGTCGTAGTGCCTCCCGACGCCGCGGAGGCGCTCCCAGAGGGAGAGGTGGGAGGGGTGGACGGCGACGCCGTGGTAGTCGTGGTCGCGTCCGGCGCGGATGTAGGTCCAGCGGCGCTCCTGCTCCTTGAGGTCGAGGCCGGTGGTGTCGGGCAGGAAGAGGAAGGTGAGGAGCATGCCGACGAGGCCGAACCAGGGGACGACGTGGAACTTTGTCCGGTCGTCGATGTAGTTGTACAGGATCGAGGCCAGCAGGGCGCCGGCCTTGCCGACGCAGGCCGAGAAGCCGTGGGCGGTGGCGCGGATGGGGGTGGGGAAGACCTCGGCGGCGACGAGGAAGGTGACGCTGTTGGGGCCGAACTGGTTGAAGAAGGAGGAGAGGAAGTACATGGCCTGGAAGGCGTGGACGCCGGCCGGGGAGGTGTAGTGGTCGTAGTCGAAGGCGGGTATGACGAACATGAGGAAGCAGAAGAAGAAGCCGACCTGCATCATGGTGCGGCGGCCGTACAGCTTGTTGTCGATGAGCAGGGCGGCGGCGTAGTAGCCGGCCAGGGAGACGACGATGTTGACCAGGTTCCAGGTCCAGGTCGTCATCAGGCCCGGGCTGTCGGACACGACCTTGATGAACTGCCCCTGGAAGAGCTTGTTGCCGTAGAAGAAGACGTCGTTGCAGAACCAGGCGCCGGCCGTGGCCAGCAGGCGGGGGCCGAAGTAGGTGAAGCAGTAGCGGAGGGCGGTGACGTCGTAGCCGGTCACGTTGGTGCGCGACTTGGCCTCGGCCAGCTGCCGGGACGCGTCCGGCATCCGCCAGGTCCGGTAGTAGACCAGCCAGAGCGTGCCGACGGCCGGGAAGGCGAAGGAGAGCCGGAAGGTGAACTGGGCCGCCAGCTTGGAGAAGGGCGCCTGGCTGGAGCCGGAGTTGAAGATGACGAGCAGGACGATGAGCATGACCTGGTTGACGAACTGGCCCCAGCCCTGCATCAGGAAGGCCATGGTGACGCGGCGGCCGCGATGGAGGCGGTCCTCGCGCGTCGACAGCCGGCCGGCCGCCACCGAGTTCTCGAGCGAGGACGTGGCCGTGATCGGGTACTCGCCGCCGACGCCGACGCTGTAGAAGAAGAGCGACCAGGCGTAGCAGATGACCCAGCCCTCGAGGGTGAGACCCCAGCTGGCCGTCAGCATCAGCAGACCGCCAAGCATGATGAGGGCGTCCTGGATGAGACCCCAGCGACGACCGATGGCATCACCGATGATCTGTCGTCGGGTGTTAGTTTTTCTATCTCCTTTTCCTTCACTCCTCTCTCTCTCCCGCTCTCTCTCAGCACCCAGGGCACACGCAGAGATACGCAGACACACACACACACAAACACGCGCAGCTGTAGCCCGGGAGGGCTTGGGAGGGAGGGAGGGTAGAGCTTACACCGACTAGGACCTGACCAAACATGATTCCGATGATCTCGAGATAGGTGACGGCAGCGACCCAGTTCTTGGAGCAGACGGTGTTGTCGCTCCAGCAGGCGGGCCAGACCAGTGCGAAGAGGGGCTCGAGGTTGCCGATGGAGAAGAGGACGTAGCCCTCGAGACCGAGGCCGGCGCCGGGGATGACGGCGTTGCGGAGGTACCAGCCGACGGGGGAGAGGGGGTCCTTCCTCATCATGGAGCCGACGGTGCCGAGCTCCTGGGCGGCGGCGGCGCGGTCGACCTTTGAGACGAAGCCGAAGCGGCTGAGGAGGGGCAGGTCAGCCCAGTACACGCCCTCTGGAGTGTAAGAGTCGTCGGGGCGGGTGACGTGGCCGAAGATGCGGCGCTCGTGCTGGGTCGTGCCGGCGATGACGCCGTCGTCGCCGTCGTCGCCATCTGCATCGCTGGAGTCGGGTACTGGACCGTGAGGGATGGGAATCTCTCCGGGGATAGGATCGTGATGATGATGATGAGCAGGAGGAGGAGGAGTGACAGGGTCTCCTGCACCTGGTCCGGTTGAATTCTTCTCGTCAAGATCCGACATCTGATCTGTACGTCTTGCCTGTGGGTGTATGCGTGTGTGTGGTAAGGCTGGGAAGTCGGGGACGGGGAGAGAGAGTGGTGTTGATGAGGATGGAAAGGAAATGTGAACGTGTGTATGTGAGTGTGAGTGTGTGATGGGGGGGTGTGGGAGAGAGAGAGAGAGAGAGAGAGAAGGGAAGGGAAATAAATAAGTTGGTTCTTTTCTTCTTCTTCTTCTTCTTTTTTCTTTTTCTTCTTCTTTCTTCTTCTTCTTCTTGTTATTCCTGATTCTTCTTCTTCTTCTTCTTCTTCGTCCCTAGAAAGTTATTTCGTCATGGTTGTCTTGCTGGAAAAGTTGAAAAGAAGGGAAAACAGAGGAAAAGAGGGATAAAGGAGTCTAGACTTGATATATATACAGGAGCTTGTATGGTTTACACGCAAGTCTCTTTTCCTTCTTTCTCTTGGTTAAGGCTTCGCTCCTTTTTTTCTTTCTTTCTTCTCCTCTCCTCGATATGGAGAAGCAGAAGAAACGAGTTCATAATGGGCAAGAATCGGAACCAATGAGACAACTAGAAACAGCCCCGTGGTCGATCAAGTGGCTCTGAGAGGTAGAAGAGGAGAACAAGGTTAAAAAATAACGTGCAAGGGGGTGTGATCGTAAAAGAGTATCCAAGGGGCGGGAGAGGTGAGAAGGGAGGGGGGGGGGTATGTCTTGTCGATTCGGGGTGACCGTGGCCGTATTAGGTGAGCGTTGAGGAAGCACGTACGGGTACGTATACAAATATACGAGTATCATGTACGAGAGAAGGACAGCGAAATATTAGAGGGGGAGAGAGAGAGTGTGTGTGTGTGTACGTGTTGTGTGTACGTACGTGTGTGTGCGTGTGTCAGTCAAGTCTGAGTAATGGGCAGGTGCAGGTGGTACAGCAAAGTGGTAATACAGGAAAGTGGTACAGAGTGGGTAAATTCAACAAGGGTCCTGGGAAAAAAAAGCAGGAGCTCCGGGGGGAGAATATTTAGTAAATAAATACAAATAATCAATATATAGATATGTGAATATGAACAGATAAATGAATATTAAATAAATAAATAATAATAAAGAGGATGGCAACGAGTGGGAGTGTATTAATAAGACTCCTCTAGAGAGAGGAAGTGAGAGTAGAGATTTTTTTTTTCTTTTTTTTTAAAAAAAAAACAGAAGCAGAGACAGGGAAAGAAAAAAAAAAAAAGTTCATGAGAATCGGAAGGAGAGTGCCGATGTAGATGTAAAGATACTTCTGAGCCGTCCATCTCTCAGTACCCGTCTCCGTCATGTTGAGAGCGAATGGCGGTGATGAGAGTGTGGATAGATACGATGAAGTGAGGAGGAGACATGTGACGGTTACATACAGGCCAGAACCCAGAACCGAAAGGATACCGATTCCGATTCGTCGACGGTCCGGGACTTGGGTCCTTTTTTTTTTCTTTTTTTTTTATATTCTAGTATTTTTTAGTATTTTATCTCTCTTTTATGATGCAACATGTTGATGTTGTGAACTAAACTAGTAATAACATGTGCCGTCTGATCCGATATTGTTTTTATGACTGGTACCTTCACAACGGCATGTACGTTTGTACTTTATCGTATCTTTCCTCTCTCTCTCCCTCTCTCTCACTTTCTCTCTCTCTCTCTCTCTCTCTCTTAACTTTTCCTCTCTCTCACAACTTTCTCTCTCTCTCTCTTCTCCATCTTCTTCCCCTCCTCAATCAGTCAGCTATGCTGAACCACGCTACCTGTACCCGGTCCATCATACTCTCGCCTCTCACAGCAGGACGCCCATCTCCTGCAGCGGAAATGACTCGCTCTTCCCCTCCTCCTCGCTTGGGAAGTTGCTCGCGTGAGCAGGAAGACTAGTAGGACGTGCGTAGTCGTGAATCTAAGCCGTATACGGATCTGTAACCTGTAATCTGTACTTCTGTACGAGTACCTATCTATTACCGAATAACCCCCGTTCCGCTGGCTCCTTGGCAGACACATCAGCGGGGTCTTTCTTGACTCTCTCTCTCTGCCTTAGACCCTAGACTCTCTCTACACCTACGAGGTACTGATAATAGTATGGATGATACTCTGCATCGTGACGATACGCATGTTGCTCTCCGTACTTCCGTACTTCATTATCCATGTCGAGCAGAGACTTCCATTTGATCTCCGTCATTCGGCGAGGAGTTAGAATCAATGACAGAGTACGGAGTGCACTTTTTCCTTTCTTTTTCCTTTCTTTCTCTTTTTCTTTCTCTTTCTCTTTCTCTTTCTCTTTCTCTTTCTCTTTTCTTTCCTTTTCCTCCAGCATTCACCGTCCTCAACACATTCATGTCTCACCTATTCTTTCTCTCATGTCTCATTGTTATTTATATATCTCTCTCATACATGTTCACTCATACTTTCATGTATACTCACACATACATGTACACACACACACACACACATATATATATATATATGCTCATACCTCATACATTGTTATTTTTATATATACTCATCGTACATGTATATATGCTCAGTGTTATTTATATACTCATGCATCCTACACACTCAACGGCAATCGTGACACCATCCAACCCTCCAACCCCAAGGTCCAGGCAGATCCTGTCTCAAGTCTCACACATTGTGCATTAACAGCCCCCCCCCCTCTCTCTCTCCAACCCTCTTCGCTTGTTTTTATTCTCCCTATCTTCTCACCTCCTCCCCATCATATACATCACCTCCTTCATCTATCTTGACTCTCCTGATGGCCCGTCTTCAATGTGGGGGTAATCTATTCTGGCTGTTTTCATTTTATTTTTTACTTTGGACTTTGGACTTGTCTTGGAAGATGCATGTACTTGCTTCATCAGAACATGAGACCATCTTGTCGTACATGTATTATTATACGAAATCTGTCCGACGAACCATTCACACGAGATTGGGAGAACTTTGTAAAACTGCAACCTATCGAGAGCTCCAACGATACCATTGTCAAGAGAACAAGTCTTAGATTCATCCTCATCAGGATCAACGTCAAGGGAAGAGACCAAGGAGATAAGAAGATGGAAGATGAAAAAAAAAAAAGACATCAAAACGTGAAACAGAGACAGAAAAGAGTAAAGCAACAATTGATAGATAAAAAACAGGAATAGCGATAGAAAGAAAAAGAGAGAGTAGAAAGGAGAAGTTAAAGAACGGGGACAGAGATAAACGCCTCGCTACCATGACGTGTTATACAAATGAAGTGACAAGAAGAGAAAAAGGAAAAGGAAACAACCCCCCTCCCCACCCCTCCGTCAAAAAAAAAAACCAGAACAAAAAAACATGCACATCATGAATATTCTCCCCCCCGCCCCGGACGAGGTGTGGCATCCACGTCCAAGATCGGTCCCTCGCTGCCGCCCTGCACGTCTGTAGACGGTGGCGTGACCGAGACGGACGCGGAAGCAGGCGCAGACGCGGCACCCAGATTCGACTGCCGTGTCTCGGCCTCGTTATCCGGCGTCGTGGCAACCTGCGTCATGACCTCGGGCGTCGTCGTCGTGCTCTCCGGCCCCACCGTGCTGTCGTGGCTGTTGGCCCGCATCATCTCGATGCCCAGCTTCGAGCTCGGCAGCGCGGGCTTGCCCAGCTTCGGTCCCGTGCTGCGCCGCGGCTGCTTCGTGCGTGCGGCCGTCGACGACGACGACGACGACGACGATGACGGGGTGAGTCCCAGCTCCTCGTCCTCGTCATCCGCCGACTCTGTGCTCTCCGACACCGCCGCCGCCGCCACCGCCACCGCCACCGCTGCTGGCGGTGGTGGTGGTACCGTCAGCTGCCTCTCCGTCGCTTCATCGCGCTTGCCGCTGCCGCTGCCGCTGCCGTTGCTGCCGCTCGTCGTCGGACGTTCGAGCTGCGCCGGCGCCGACTGCTGCACCGTGAGCTGAGGTACCACCCTCCTTATCCCGGAGCCGGACGGGGCCTTGCTCTCAGAGATGCCCAGTCCGGCCATGCCGTCATCCGACGACGTGGACGGTGGCTGCTGCTGCTGCTGCTGTTCCTCCTCGCCCACACTGCTCTTGGCCGGCGGTGGCATGTCCTCCGTCGTGGTGGCCGACTCCGAGTCGCCAAACGTGCTCGACGTGACGGAGTCCTCTCGGCTAGACCCCAGTCTGCCGGCAAATGTCGACGACATCGACGTCGGACTATCATCCGTAACCGTCATCCGACCTCCCGCCCCCCCCCCCCCCCCTCCTCCTCCTCCTCCTCCTGCGGCGCCGGACAGTATCTTGTTGGTACCCGATCCCGCCCGCCGCTGCTGCTTCTGATGCTGGGGCGGCGGGAGCACCATCGAGGCCGAGGGCGACCTCTGCGCCGGCGACTCCGGCATCCAGTGGCACAGCCCGCGCAGCACCTCCGTCAGCTTGGACGAGCTGATGGGCTTCTCGATGAGCGAGTCGAAGTAGTGCGGCGCCTGGAGCTCCTTGAGGTACGCCGTGATGGCCACGATGGGCGTGTGGGAGTTGGCATTCTTGGTCTCGCGGATCATGCGCGCCACGTCGGCCCCGTTGATCTGCGGCAGCTTGTACTCGAGGAAGATGGCGTCAAACTTGATGACGCTCATCGAGTACCGCACCGCCTCGGAGCCCGTCGGCACCGAGATGGTACGGCACCGCAGCTTCTCCAGCAGCTTCTCCATCACCATCCGCGCCACCGGGTGGTCCTCGCAGATGAGCACGTCCAGCGGCCGGAACGCGGGCCCGCCGCCGCCCTCGAAGGCTGCCTGAGACAGCCGTCGGGAGCTCTGCCGCCGCCTCTGCACGCGCAGGAGCGCGTTGTGCTTGTCGCCCTCGTTGTCCGACGACGACGGCGACATGTCGAACACCTGGCTCTTGCGGCTGCGGTGCCGGTACAGTGCGTCCGCCGCCACCGGGCTGCCCTCCTGGGACCCCACCGTCAGCGATCGGGACCGGCTGGTGGACGAAGGGGCGCTGCTCTGCTTGGGCGTCGCCACCGCCGGCCCCGGCCCCGGCCCCGCCGCCGTCTTCTGCGGCGATATCGACAGCGGTGGTGGCGGCGCGCCTGTCCGTCCCTTGGCCGGCGACACCGCAGCCGACGTGACCGCCTTCTGCAGGCTCGCCGGCACCTTGGCTATCTCCACGCCCGACCCGGACGGCGGCTGGAGCGACGGCGGACCCGACTGGTGCGACAGGTTGGACGAGTTGCTCGACGCCTTGCGGCGGCCCTCGGTCCCCTGGCCCGCCACGAACGACACCATGAGCGGCGACGACGGCTGCGACGCCCGGCTGGGCGACGAGTTGGCGTGGCTGTAGCCCGAGGGCGACTGCGGCCGGTGGCTCGCCTTGGCGTTCGACAGCGTCCGCTGCACCGGATTGGCCAGTACGGGGCTGCCGTCGAGCGACCCACCCGACTGCGAGTTGCTCGTGGCCTGGCCGCCCGCGCTGCCCGACGAGCCCTTGCTCTGCGCCGCGAGCGCCTCGGCCTTGAGCTTCTGGATCTGCTCCTTGTTGGCCTTCTCCAGGACCGAGAGGTTCTTGAAGGCGAACGTTCCAAAGTCGTCGTTGGCCAGGGGCTCGCTCAGCCTCCTAGACTTGGAGTCGCGCACGTGCGGCGGTATGTGCAGTGGCATCAGCTTGCGGTGCATCGAGTTGACCTGGGACCGCGCGCGCCCGAGGGCGTCGTGCGGCCTCTCCTGGTACTCCGCGCCCCCCGCCGACGACTGCGGGGACGATGCGTCCTCCATGTCCTCGGTGAACGGCTGCAGGACGGCGCCTCGGGGGTCGAAGTACTCGGTGTCCTCCGGGTCCTCCAGCTGCGGCACGAATTGGGCCTCGGCCTCGAGCAGCGTGTCCCAGTCGAGCCCCTCGAAGAAGGCGTGGCTGCGGATCTCCTCGCCGCCGGACGAGAACCTCTCCTCGCGGTTGGATCCGAGACGCGCCGGCGGGTCCGGCCACAGGAGCCTGTTGACCAGGTCCTTGGCCTCGTCGGAGATGGGCGCGTCCGGGTCCTCGGGCGGCCACTGGATCTTGCGGGCCAGTATGTTCTCGAAGACGGCCTCCGCCTCGTCGGCGTAGAAGGGCGGGACGCCGTAGAGGAACTCGAAGAGGATGCACCCCACCGACCACCAGTCGCTCGTCTCGTCCTGCTTGTCGCCGTTGATCGTCTCGGGCGCCAGGTAGTCGGGCGTGCCGACGAATCGCCTGTTCGTGTCCTCGGGGTCGAATAGGGCCATGGCCGGCGGCATCATGCCGCTCGGCTGGTGGAAGCTGCCGCGGGCCTGGGCATCGACGCTGGAGTGGGCGCCCGTGGTGTGCAGCGGATGCAGCGACGTCAGCTCCGGCGAGCCGGAGATGAAGCCGTCCTCCTCGCCTAGGATCCTGGCCGAGACCGATCCGGACCCGGGCTCCGAGTCGCTCAGCGTAAAGGTCGAGAACATGTGCGCCAGGGTCTCGCTGCCCCCGCTGTCGCTGCGGTGGCTGCTGGATACCCGGCGATGCTCGCCGTGCGGCGCGCCGAGACTGAAGTAGGATGGCTGGCCCGGACCGGCCGGCTCCGGCACCATCAGGGGCGTGTTTCCCGGCGACTGGACGCCGCCGTGGCCGTGGAGATCCAGGGACGTGGACCTCGACGAGGCCATCGAGGCCGAGCGCGCAAAGGGCCCCTGCTTGAGCAGGTCCGGCGTCGTGTCGGCGGTGCTGCTGTTGAGGGCGCGCTTCTGGCGGCCGACGAGGCCCATGCGGGAGAGTCCGAAGTCGGTCAGCTTCAGGTGGCCCTTCTGGTCGATGAGCAGGTTGTCCGGCTTGAGGTCGCGGTGGATGATGCCCCTGCTGTGCAGGTGTTCGACGCCGAGGATGACCTCGGCGATGTACTTCTTGACCCAGTCCTCGGGGAGGCCGCCCAGGACCTTGATGAGGGACGCGCAGTCGCCGCCGTTGAGGTACTCCATGACCAGGTACAGGTAGTCCTTGCTGGAGAAGGTCCAGTACAGCTTGGCGACGAACTCGCTCTGGCCCTGCCACATGAGGATGGCCCGCTCGGCCTTGACGTTGCCGACCTGGTTCTTGGCCACCATGTCGGCCTTCTTGAGCACCTTGATGGCGAAGTACTCGCCCGTAGACTTCTTCTTGGACAGGTAGACGCTGCCAAAGGCACCCTTGCTGATGGGCTTGATGATCTCAAAGTCCTTGATCGACGGCTGCGTCGGCCGGGGCTGCGGCGGCGCCTGGTTGGCGTTGAGCCGCGGCGAGGGCGGAGGCTTCATGACGAAGTCCGAGATGGCGGCCGACGACTGCCTGCGGTGGTGCCGAGAAGCGTGGTTGACGGGAGAGCTGAATTCGCTTCCCGGCAGCATGGGCGAGCCCTCGGGGGACGCAATCGTCAATCCTTCCTGGGAGCCGGGCACGCCTCGCGGCTTGACCCGCAGCGGCGACGGCGGGGCTCCGGGCCGCGAGGGCGACTCCTGGCGGCGTGGTGACGAGGTTCCCGGGAGCACCAGGCTGCGTCTGTGGTGCTTCCTGGAGCTTGCCGCCCGTCTGAGGCCACCGAAATCGGATATGGGCGACTCTGTCCTGGGGGCGGCCGGTGCCGGCGCCCTCGAAGCAAACGACGAGGACGGCAGGCTCCCTTCGCTCTCGACAGTCTCGCTCTCGGAGAGGGCGCTGCCCTCCCTCGCTACGTCTCGAGGGTTGGTGCCGGTGTTGGAGCTGCCGGTGGTGAATCGGGGCGTGGGGCACTCCTTGGGGCTGCTCGAGCGCGTAGACGCCACGTACGACCTCGGCCGCGGTCCACGCGACGGGCCGCGGGAGCCGGAGGAGGAGAGATCGGCCTGTCGGAGGGCCGTGGCCAGAGCAGACGGGTTGTCGCTAGACTTTTCGGGGGCCCCGTCACCCTTCCGGCCGCGGAGCTCTTCGGCCTCTTCCGCGCGGCCAGCCTGGCTGTGCGTGTCGTCAACAGATTCCGGGACCCGCTCACCGCCGCTCAGGATCCCCTCGTCGGTTTCGTCCGGACCCTGCATCTCGCCGTCGCTGGAGTCGCTATATCGGCCAGCGGCGATGCGGGCCGCCTCGCGCATGGCCTCGTCGATGCAGTCCTGCACCATGACGGCGAGCTCGATACGGATCCGCTCGGCGTACTCGATGATCTTGCGGTGCCTGAACACGGCATCCACCTTGGCTCTGGCGACCTTCTCCGTATCGGCACAGAGCTGGACCAGCCCCTGCTCCTGGTCCAACGTGTTGGTGCTCGGCGACTGCCACTGGAGGACCTGGGAGATGCGCGACTCGGACTGGGGCGACTGGGTGCGGAGGTCGCCGTCTTCCAGCTGGGTGTTGCTGTCCTTGAGCGACGGGGTGCTGATCTCCATCGACGTGTCGCAGAGGTCCATGAGGAGTTCGACGATCCGGGCCTGTGGACGGCGCACGGCGAAGGAGCGTGTCCTGCCGTGCCCAAAGCCACCGGAGCGGTCCCTCGATCGGGCCATCGAGGTTCCCGGCGAAGACTGGGTCGACGGTGGCGGGCCGATGGGCATGCCCTTGTACTCGGCCACGGGAGGCACCTGCGGCTGCTCGCCGGACAAGGGGCGGCTCTGGCGGGCTTCCAGGGCGTCGAGGACCTTGACGATGGCGTGGCGGTGCTCCGACAGGTTCTCCTGGGCCATCTGCACGTCCATCTCGGCGCGGTGTTCCTGGAGACAGAGGTCGGTGTGCTTCTCGAACCACCAGGGCTGGATCTGGCGCTCGCAGATGCGGCAGAGGACGGGCGGGGGTGGGCAGACGTTGTCTTCGCCGTCGTCGTTACCTCTGCCGCCATTCTCGGTGAGCTGGTTGAGAAAGCTGGCGAGGACTTCGGCGCCGGAGCCAAGGGAGTCGACGATGACGTTGGGGAGGTCGATCTGGATCTCGTTCGGTGCCGTCCAGGGGCGAATCATCCACATCGTCTGCGTCTACCTGTTAGCCATACGCATACCTCGACCATTTCCGCATGTGCACGCCACACGGCCTGGGCTGACCACTCACATGGCTCTCGCCTCCCGAGGCACTGTCGTACACCATGATGCCTTGGGCCTCGAGGTCGGCAACCTGAGGTTCAGGCTCGGACTGAGACTCCAGCTCCTGCACATCCGCGTTCTCGATGTCGGAGGAGCGGAGCTTGGACAGAGGGCCGAGCTGGACGGCGAATCGGACCCTGTGGCTCCTGGAGTCGTCCCTCTTCATGGAGTCGACGACGTCGGCGAAGATGGTCTTGCAATCGCTGACGACGAGGTCGGACATGGGGAGGCCCTCGACATCCTCGAGGCGGGTACCTATAACGTCGGACCAGGACGGGCTGGCCCAGCGGATGGTGCCATCGAGATTGAGATCCACAATCGCGTTCAGGGTCGACTCGGCGGCTTCGCGTAGCTCCTCACGCTCGTCACGGATGTCCTGGCTCAAAGAGCGCTCCATAGGTCCCCCCTGCTCGGCCCTGAGCGAGGACACGGCCAGTGGGACCAAGGTGGACGGTACCTGATCGGCCATGATGGTCGTCGTCGGCCGTGAACAAGTTCACGGAGAGCTATCGATTTGATATGCGAGGGGAGGAGGGGGCGGAGGGCCAGGGTGTGGCCACACCGGCGGAGCGTGGTTGGAATTCGCCCTCGGGAGGGGGGGGGTGGGCGAGCAGTCGAGAAGAGAGTATCAAGACTCGAATGGTGATTTCGGTGGCGGTGGTCTGGCCCGGAGAAGACTACTAGAAACCCGCGAGGTTCGGATACATGACTGAGTATGATGGTGATGGCCGTGGTATCGACGCGTTCCCGGCAGCGGCCGGTGATTGAAGGGGGTGGGGGGGGGAGAAGATGGACGACGTGAAGCAGCGGTCGTGTGTGCGTGTATGTGCGTGCAGCAGCTGCTGTGGGGAACGCAAGTTCGAAGTACTTTTTATTTTTTTTTTTTTTTTAGCCGTGACCCGAAGTGTGGGTTTCGTATTGCAGTGAATTCAAATGGTTGATCTTGCAGGAAAACAAAGCAAACGAACAAAAATAAAATTAGGCTGTATGTGCTGTACAAGAGACGCTGGAGAGAGAGAGGGGGAGGGACAAGGAGAGAGTTCAAGGTCGGGAACGGTTCTCCTCTCACCTTGGGAGTTGTCTGTTTCTCGTCAACGGCTGCTGAGAGGTACGGGATGGGCAGTCACTGTAGCCAAGGGCAACGGATATCCATATGGAGGGTTGTGCTGTCGACAAGGACTCCCTCTCCTTCTCTCTTTTCTTCTTAGCTGTTTTTTATTTCCCCGGGGGGGGAAGGGGGGGGGGGRGGATGTTAAGGATGCGATGGGCCTCTCTATTGCTTCCAACAGGGGAACAAGGTTGGAGGATCAGCAGAGCCCTCTGGAAAGGCGCATTGTCTGCTACTGGTCTGCTTCTGCTCGGTCCCCTTGTGTGTCTCTGTGCGTGTGAGCCGATGGACTGACGGCCCACGAGTCGTGGCACAGTATGATACAGTGTGCGTGAGAAGTCGCTACGAGCACCAGCAGTCAGTCCCAGGCCGGGGCTCTGAGCCTGGATGGAGTTCACCGGCCACGCTGTACGAGAGTGAGTATCGTTACCTGCGTTACCTGCAGTCCTCTCTGTGCACGGGTAGAGCCAGCAACTTCCATGGATGGATCAGAGCCCGCCCGGGCCCGTCCATAGGCGGTCACAGAGCAAGTCACACGCAGTAGAAAAATTTTAGATATATAAAAGAACCCCCGTAAAAAGACAAAGCACCCAAAGCTCGGCGGAGCCAAAACAGTGACAGTGTGGAGGGCCCCCCAGCCAAGCTAGCAGTTCTTGGTCCTTGGAAGGGTGAGATGAGGGAGATGAAGCGGATAAAATTGACCATTCGCCAATCAGATGCTCTCATTGTCAAGCATTTAACACCGACGGCTTGACGGCTTCTGACATGCATGTCGCCTTGTCATACAATGTACTCGTAGCGTAGGTAGCCCCCTCCCTCTCTCTCCCTCCCTCTCTCCTTCCCTCCCTCTCTCCTACCCTCCCTCCCTCCTTCCCTCCCTCCCTCCCTCCTCCTCACTGCTCTCTTTAGGTCTTGTCTTCCCTCCTTCATTCTTCTTCCTCTTCTTTGTATCTTCAATGCCAAACTCATTGGCTGCATCTCTTCCCGCCCCATACTGTCGGCCAGAGTTGAAAGTCAGTCGTGCATGTACGGAGTTAGCTCTGACCCTGAGAGCTATATTTGTGTCTTTTTCGTTTCCTCCCTCTAATTATTTGTGGCATGTCGAGAATGAATATCCTGGCAACATTCCGCTCCCATCAGCGGGCGTCTTCTTTTTTTTTTTATCTCTTCGGGGGGGGGTTGGAAAAAAAAATTAAATAAATAAATAAAAATAAAAAGATGATAATAATGGTAAATCTTCCTGCTCCTTCTTTCACTCATTCTGTCTTCTTTATTTTAACTATTATCTGTACAGATAGTATTATGAAGTACGGAGTTTATCCTCCCTCCACGCATGGTAAGAACCATGAATGGCCCAAGATGATTGGGACTTGCCTGCATAGTGGCCCATCCCACCCACCACCCATCTAATTGCCTGTGCCTCGTGTCCTCCTCTGTCCTCCTCTTCCTTTCCGTGCTCTCTTTGTCGTTCCTGTTCATGTTCTCGACTTCGACCTGCAGGATTACCACCCTCATGACGTGTTCCATGTCTGTAACCCGCCTGCCGCACATGGCAGAGAGAATGACGAGTGTGTGCAAACAGTAGTCCCTCCACCCCCTCCTCCCCCTTCCCCTCCTCACTGCTCCTCCCGCTCCTCACTCCTCCTCCCCCTCCCTCCTCCTCCTACTTGCATACTCGTACAGTACATACCTACAGGTGGGTGGAGGGATTGACAAAGAAATGAGGGAGAGGGGGGGGGGGGTCAACGCATGCATAGGCAGAGACGCTGACTGAGGTATCCAAACGCCTATTGCACACCTGACATGCTACACGTCGATTATATTGTCATCTCAAGTCGAGACGAGCCATGTAATAGTGCTACCCGTGACAGGTTATACAGTATTTACATCATCGAGTCGTCCGTCTACATCTACTCAGGCAAACTGCTACCGTCACTGACTAATCCTCCAAGTTACGTACAAGTACCATACCATAACTGGCTAATCGTACCCATCCCGACGTCGCCCGTCAAGTGTTTCGCACGACCCTTCCTGCACGCTCGTCCATCATCGGACACCGATTGGCCATGAAGGAATTGTCGAAACTGTAGTGGAGACCTCTCTCACCCACAGGCTTACACGTTAAGCCGATCAGAGCCATTGGGTCCCATCGGGAGGGACGGCGAGGTCGGAAGGCCGTCGTGGGACTCGTAATACGTGTACGTATGGGGCCCAAGAAAGTCGAGTCAGAAGATGGCCTTGTGCAGCGTACGACGTAATATTCGGCAGATGATATCGAAAGAGGGAGCAACAGTCGAGGGAGGCGTCGATCAGTCTCTGGACAGTTGACGGGCAAGCATCTGATAAATCGTGCCATTGACGACAGGCTGATCCGGACACTCTCACCGGTCATGAGGCGTGCTCGTCAACCTGTCCTGTACACTCTCCTGACAAACCCCGTGGGCATACGCAGGGGACTGGACTCTCGTACGAGTGGTGCGACTCGACTCTCATCTCGCGTGCACTCGACAGCGTCCAACCGACCCGGCCATTCTCAGAGGCTGCACCATATGGAGCGATGCCGGTGAGAAGAATGATGTCGACTGGCCTGCTGCTCGTAACCAGTGCGACATGCCTGGATTCCTCTCAAGCCAGACAAGAGAGAGGAAAATCGCCCATGTGGCCGATGGATTCGTATACACATGTACGAGAGCACTCTGGTTAACAGTACTCCGTACTCTCTCTTCTCTTTAACCTTGCCGCATACGGCCCGGTGGTGAGTAGAATGATTGAGAGCGACCCTTCTTCCTAGCTTACAGAACTGATATCTCATCTTCGTATCATGTCTGAGTGAGGCACTGATATGGTATCCATTGATTCGTTCACGCTATTGATCATGGTGCCA
>NW_023336194.1:286496-291496 GCF_012550715.1 Geosmithia morbida
GGGGAGGTAGTTATTGTATATTACCACGTAGACAAGATATGACGGAAGGGAGGTTGCCCATTCAACTACCCGGCTAATTTGTTTTGTCCTTTTTTTTTTTTCAAATAATCATATTTTGGATCGAAAAGAAGGAGCTTTTTTCCTATGACGGTGATGAACAAGCATAAAAACAGAAGAAGAAGAAGAAGAAGAGAAAAGAAGAGCAGATCAAGACCATCACTGTACATATTGAGGATATATATGTGGGGCCCCTCGTGAGCCAGCACAAAAATTGTTGTGTAGAGGATTTTGGTGAAAATGTAGACGACATAGAATTTCATACATCACACGTGAGAGAGATTGGACTCACCAACCCAGAGAGGCGCGACGACGACGACGACGACGTCGACGTACTCCGGGACCATCTAGCCATGACCGTATGTCAGACTCCCCACTCAGATACAGTTCCCCCGTGCACACGAGACGAGGCTCACCCGACGATATGCAGACCGACGCTACCCCAGTGCTCGTAGACATGAGTTCACTGTTCCGGCCTCCCGCCGCCGCCAGGGCAGCTCAGACCCTTGACCGGACGCTCTTCTCACGCACCCTGCCGGCCACGGCGGCCGTGGTCCGGGACAACAAGCTGCTCTCGCGGTATCGCAAGGACTTTGAGGGTACGCGGGAGCTCCTCAACATCGACAAGATGAGGCCCATCGTTGCTCATCCGGACCCTGCCTTGGCCCGTCAGGGCAGCAAGTGTCTGGTCTTGGACCCGGCCATCAAGTCGTCAGGTAGGTATCATCATCCCTCCCCGTTCGGAGTCACATATCTGGCAGCTCTGTTTATATATTATATATATATACTTTGGGGAAAAAAAAGAAAGAAGGAAAAACTATACATCCATCATCTCCAGGACAAAGACGCATCTGACATGGAGAGAGAAAAAAAATCAGTACCTGAAACTTGGAGCTCAAAGCTCAAAGAGGCGCTGGATGCCGGCGAACTCAGTCTCATTCCTTACAACGTGGACATTGACTACACCTATTGGAGCTATGGTCCGTCCTTCTCTCACTGTGGCTTCTTCTTCTCCTACCCTCCCTCTCTCTCTTCCTCTGCTCGCTGCACATCTCGTCAGATATACATATGATCAAACTTACTCACACCCTACACAGTTGACGTTGTGAAATCTATCCTCCCCGAGAGCCTTCAAAATGAGGTCCCCAGCGGCTTCAATTCTGCCGGTCACGTCGGTCAGTGACGCATCCTCATCCTTGCGTCGTTGTCGTCTTCTTTCTCACTCCTTACTCTTGATGCCAATTTCCTGGAGAGAAAACTAACACGCACACACACACGTGCACACACGCCAGCCCACCTCAATCTGCGCGAACAATATCTACCGTACAAGCACGTCATCGCCCAAGTCCTCCTGGACAAGAACCCTCACATCAAGACCGTCATCAACAAGACGGACAATGTCGGCACGGAGAACGAGTTCCGCACCTTCTCGTACGAGGTGCTCGCCGGGCCGGACGACATGGTGGTCGAGGTGCGCGAGAGCAACTGCTCCTTCGTCTTCGACTACTCAAAGGTATACTGGAACTCGAAGCTGAGCAACGAGCACGACCGGCTGGCCTCGCTGTTCCAGCCGGGCGAAGTGGTGGCCGATGTCATGGCCGGCATCGGGCCCTTTGCCGTGCCCGCCGGTAAGAGGGGGGTGTTTGTGTGGGCGAATGACAAGAATCCCGAGAGCTACAGATATCTCAACAAGGCTGTTCAGAGGAACAAGGTGGGCTCTCTCTCCCTCTCTCCCTCCTTCTCTCTCTCTTTTTCTCCCTCTCTGCATGGAGAAGGCAGTAGCTGTCTTTGGTTCTGGCTAATATAAAGCATGCAAAGGTATCCGAATTCGTCAGGCCCTTCAACCTGGACGGCCACGACTTCATCCGGCAGGCAGCCGACCTCGTCCTCGAGGCATCAGCCCGGGGCCAGCACGCCACAGTCGCCGGTCCCAGACCGTCAAGGACGTCCAAGGAGCCTCCCCCGCCACCGACCAAGGTCCCCGTCCCGCCCACGGTGTCCCACTTCGTCATGAACCTCCCCGCCTCGGCCATCGAGTTCCTCCACGACTTCCGCGGTCTGTACCACGGCCACGAGGACCTGTTCTCCTCACCCGGGACCGAGGCCCAGACCCAGCGGTTGCTGCCCATGGTACACGTCCACTGCTTCGCGCCGAAACCCAACGACGACGCGGCCGTGAGGGGCGTCGTCGAGCGCATACAGAGGGAGATTGGCGTAGCCCTGCAGCCTGGCAACGGAGAGGTGCAAGGTCAGGCCACGTTCCACGAGGTGCGGGACGTGGCGCCTAACAAGCTCATGTTCTGCGTCAGCTTCCGTCTACCGCCGGAGGTCGCCTTCGCCCCTCGGACATGAAGGGGGGGGGGGGGGGGGGGGGGGGGGGGGGGGGGGGGGAGAGGCAAGGCAAGGCAAAAAAGCAAGGCAGGAAAAACGCAAAGCTGCAATCGAGCGGCAAACTGGCAACGCAAGCAGCCAGAAACCAGGCAGGTAAGCGAGCAATTGGCTTTTCTTCTTCTTTCTTCTTCTTCTGTATCCGCCACATGTGTGTGTGTGTGTGTGTGGTGCTGTTGTAAACCGCCGAGGACGGGAGAGGAGGATGCGGTTTGTCGTCATTGATTGGAGGAAGACGACAGGATGACTCCACAGTCCGGGGCGGAGGATGGCCTGGCCCCCGGAGATAAAAAAACAAGGATGAGTTCTCGTCTTCTTCTTTCTTAACGGTCCCACTCATCCGTCCCACGTACGTAGATTCATTATTTTCTGGAGGGGTAAAAAAAATGGTAGGTTGGAGAGAGTTCACGAGAGTGAAGATGCTCTTCTTTACGGGACCACAAATGTCGTAGCCGGAATTGTCCCGGAGGTCAGCTGACCTGGCGCGGGGTACGCGTCCCAAATCCCCAGTGCTTCATCGTCGGTGGCGGCACCGCGTCTCGTCTTGCTACGATGAACATGGCGGACAGCGAGTGGATGGGCTCCATCAGCATGGCCGGTCGGGCACCGGATCTCGAGCGGGTACGCGAGTCCCCCTCACACGCAAGATTGCCGGGGAGGCATCGTTCTTGCGGCGCCGATACAGCGGCGCAAGGAGGGCACGAGAGTGTTGGGAGGCCCTCGGCCGACTTGACCGGAGAGGGAGGGAGAGAGAGGGAGAGGGAGGGAGAGAGAGGTCAGACAGCTTCGTCAAGGATATCTATTTCGGTCCGGACCGGTTGTGGCGAGAGCAGACGTAGATGCTCGGGGAAGACGAGGCTCGGTAAGGGAGCCCGATCCGTCATACCTTGTAGGACGGAGGACCGACGGTGGACAGCGGAGTCTTAGCACGGTGGTCCCGCGAGAGCAGATGGGTTGGCTGTGCGACCGGAGAGCAGTCTGCAGATCAGTACTATCTACTACCTCTTACCCTTTGGCCTTGGCCTGAGGGTCGACGCAGATGTCCGTGTAGAGGAGATAACGATACAGTATGTGCTGATATATAGAGATGAGTCTCATGTACGATGAACAGATGCGTATGAGACTGTGGATGAGGCGACCAGTTTCCTCTTGCCCCACTGAGGAACACTGAAGAAGAAAGAGGGGGGGGGGGGGGGGATAACGTTAGTATGTTGGCAAATAAAAAAGAAGAGATCAGGCAATGATTTGATATGATCCCCTCCTCTCCCCTCCCTTGACAGAGAACGGGTGCATCATGTAACCCTCTCTCTGATGATGTGTCCCTCTCTCTCCCTTCACTGCATATCCTGAGACATTACACGACGACAGCGGTACACGTACGAGGAAGGAAAGAGATTCTATGGATAAATAACCTTGACCCATCTCCCGGATTAGAGGCACGGAGGCAGGACGTTATATCCTATCAGGTCCGGGTCGTTTGCCATGGTAATAGCAACTGCCTAGTATTGATATAGATGGATGATGGCAGGAGATAGGGTGAGCACCTTGAAGACCAGACCAACCACCGGTACCAAAAAAAAAAAAAAATTGGGGGGGGGGGTTTATTTTATTTTTTATTTTTTTTAACTTTGCGGCTCACCCTAGAGTTAATCAACAGGCAGGTTGGTCAAAGAGAGAGAGAGAGAGACAGAGGGATAGAGAGAGACAGAGAGATAGAGAGAGACAGAGAGATAGAGGGAATTTTTTGAGACGGGTATGGAATGAGACACCCCCCCCCCCCCCCCCCAAAAAAAAAAAAATCCACGGTGTGCGGGATTACAGGTAAATTGGGTCTAGGAAGAAGAGGAATCCACCGAGCCGGTAAGCCGAAGTGATGTGCTCTCACCCCCTGTCGGTTTCTTTTCTGTTCTCCTCTTTTCGAGTTTGAGTTTGGGTTCTCTCTTTCGAAGTTGGTTCTCCCCTTTCACGGCTCAGGGTGAAGGAGTGTAACATCATGTTCAATCCCGAGTAGCGATTACGAGAGACTCGAGGAGAGGAGGTGAGAGTTTGCATCATTCGCATGGCATGCAACACGGTCAAACGAAGACGTATGCCGGGTTATATGTTCCGATGATTCCGTCGGTAATATATATGTACATGTCTATGCAAACACCACATGCAGACTTTTTGGTTTGACTGATGCCTGGTGTGTGTGTGTATGTGTGTGTGTCTGTTTTGTAGGAATGCGCGGAGGAAGATGATTTCCATCAGTGAAAGAAGAGCAAGGGCTATTCTAGAGTAATTGGATGACGAGCAACACCAGGGAGAATAGAGGTGTATGTTATAATCTGTATATAATCTGTATATAATATGTAATACTCGTATTCACAGTCCGAGGAGCCGAAAACGGAACTAGCTGTTTCACCCTTTTTTTGAGGTATAGCAGTTGCAGTCCTCGTACCTTGATGTGCCATGGTCCCTGGTCTCTCTCTCTCTCTCCTGTGTCAATCGTATCGATACCGAACGGAAGGGACGGGAGGGGCTTCTTCTTCTTTCTTTTTTTTTTTTTTCCTAGC
>NW_023336194.1:296496-307256 GCF_012550715.1 Geosmithia morbida
GCGGCAACGGCAACGGCAACGAGAGCGCCGTGTGCGATGACAACGACAGCGACTCGGACGACGGCATCGTCATGATGCGCTCCCGCTCGCGCAAGAAGGTGCCCGTCCCCAACAGGAGGCCGAGGCACAAGACCCCCTCCGGCGCCACGTCTCCGAGGGAGGCCGTCACCAGCAAGACGATCGCCATGCTCCCCTCCACCACGCTCAAGTACCGCGAGGACACGCCTGAACGTGCCGACTCGGCTATGAAGCACAGCACCGTAAGGAGTCCCATGGGCTCTCCGACCTCGTCGCAGGAGACGCTGCGACCTTCCATGTCCCGCAGCAGGTTCGTGCTCGGCGACGAGGACGATGACGAGGATGATGAAGGCGACGGCAAGGAGGGAGAGGCCGATATAATGGACGGGTTCTGCCACCCCGACGACGACGATGACGATGCGTGGCGCCCCCAGCAGCACGACGGCATCACCTCCCCCCGCAGCAGCAGCGGCAGCAGCAGCAGCATCAGCCACGCCGGAACCCTCACGGGCGAAGACGGGCACTCGCCGGCCAGCGGCAGCGACGACGGTGGCATGAAGCGCACAGCCTCGGGGATGCTCATGCCCTACAGCGAGGCCGACTCCACCCAGCGGGACGGCGTGTTCAGCCGCGTCATCGACACGGTCAATACGGCCCGCGACATCGCCCACGTCATCTGGAATGTCGGGTGGAGGAAGTGACTGCATGGTCTGCTTACTGCTCTCGGCATCGGTGCTGGTACTGGTACTGGTACTGGCATAGGCACTGGCACTGGTACTGGTACTCTCTACATGGCAATGGCTCCTGCACGTCTTCTCTTCAGAATGTTTGGCCAATCATGATCGGCACTCTCTACCTTGCACTCTTTTTCTTTCTCTTCTTTTTTTTCTTTTGGTGAGATCATGAGACCTGAGACACTAAACACATCTCTCTCTCTCTCTCTCTCTCTCTCTCTCTCTCTTGAAAGAGGAGAACAAGGAAAAAACAAGAGAGTCACGAGGCAGAGACGACACTGGCCCACCCCCCCCCCCCCCCCCCCCCCCCCCCCCCCCCCCCCCCAATCCCAACAGTTGAAAGTCTGGGGTTCCCCACGTCTCGTGACGCCACGGCGCAATAGTGGCAAACGGCCACACCGGTTTTTCTCTATGCTGGTTTCTTTTTTTTTCCTTTATATTCTATGGTGGTTGGCTTTTTTGGTACATTTTTTTTCTACTTAGTATCCTGTTTTTTTTTATTGCACTTGTGTCGGTAACATATACGATCTTGAAAGGGGGGAAAATGGCGTTTCTCTAGCAAACCAGCAATGGGGTTATTTTTTTTAAAAGGTGGTTCTTTTTTTTTCTTGTCTTTTCAGCATTGGACACATGAGGATTCCACCTTTTTGTGTCATATAGCGTGCGGGTCCTTACTCCTTTTTTTATACTATTTTTTTTTTCGTTTTCCAATTTCGTCTTCTATTTTCCCCTGTGTTGTGTTTTACCTTGATGGACAACATTACTTTTTATATAAAAAAAAAGAAAAAAAGAAGAAAAAAAAGGGTCCGGTAGATTTGGGAAGTGATTTGATATTTCTTTTTTTCTTCATGACATTTTCTGAGTATCCTAGGTGACTATATATACCATGAGTTATCCTAAGCAACCCCCCCCCCCCTCCCCGCAATATGATATGGAGATGAACACACAAAGAATCTGAGTATCCCGAGTCCCAAGTTTTATCATGATGTAGATGACACACCAACGATCAGCTCTAGCCAATCACATGAAGCTATTTTTTTGTAGATCGAGAAGAGAGAAACAAGGAAGATAAGGATTTATCCCGCCGCGCACTAGTTGTAATAAATACTTTGTTGGGGATGCGGGGGGGGGGGACTACCCATTGGCGTCAGCTCAGGGTCCTCGACCCTTTTTAAAAAAAACAATAAATAAATAAAAGGCGGTGACGGATGACTTTTTTTGGGGGGGGAGGGGGAGGGGAGGAGGGGTTATCATATAATTTCTATTATATCATCGTCATGGAGATGTGTCGTACGGATTTACGGAGCAATTGTATGCTATTCAATACTCCGTACATGTAGAGAGTGGTTTCTCAAGTAATAATACTGTTGGTTTCGTCTTCTCTTCTTTTATCGTCCCCTACGATAACACAGGTGCATCAGCTCCTTCTTTCAGGAAGAGCCTTTGCGTTTGTGATGATCGATAGTTGTATTGATCTAGGATGACTCTCATCGTGATAGTTATATGTGAGAATGTTTGCTATGACATCCTGAGGCAACGATTACGGTCCCGGATTACCCCTTCTTCCGGCTGCATTTGGCTGTTTGATGCAAACACATACAAACACTTGGACACAATGCTCGTATTATCATCCTGGTGNCGATAACACAGGTGCATCAGCTCCTTCTTTCAGGAAGAGCCTTTGCGTTTGTGATGATCGATAGTTGTATTGATCTAGGATGACTCTCATCGTGAGAATGTTTGCTATGTCATCCTGAGGCAACAGCCTCGGTCCCGGATTATCCCTTCTTCCGGCTGCATTTGGCTGTTTGATGCAAACACATACAAACAAATACTGCCCAGTGAATCAACTTTGGGGGTCCAGGTTCAAGTTAATCTGTACAGGCTTCAATTTCAGATTTACTTACCCTCTACTGAGTCCCCGGTACACGTCAAGGTCATTGGGGGGGGGGAGGAGAGGAGAAAGATTCATATTCAATACTACACAGTGATCTACCATGTACATATAGTCCGTATATGCCGATGTTCAAATGATTCTTGAATAGAGTAATAATACAAGTCAAGTAGTATAAGCTGAATAGTATAAACGTGTGTTGGCTTCTTTTTTCTTCTTCTTTTTGCTAGACGTACATGGGTATACATACACGAGTGACGATGGCTATGATAATCATATTACACCAGAAGAAAAATATTTCTAATCCTACCACAAAAAGTTTGTAATCTTACAATAAAAGAAAAAGACATTTTTGAAAAAAGAAAAAAAATTCACAAAGACGAGACAAAAAACCCATCAGCTCCCCGTACCGATACCAATGGCCTTGACCCGAATCTCACCAGCATAAACGTCAACATGGTCAATCTCGACGTCAAAGACATGACCGACCTCGACGTCCCTGAGGAGGACCAGACCGTCGATACCGTCGACGTCGAGCATGGCGTCCAGACCGAAGAAGTCGATCTGACCCAGCAGACCCTGTTTCCGGCGCGACGTGACGGTGAAGCGGAACTTGGCCGGCGCGGAGCCGCCGTCGCCGCCGAACCGCCACGTCCGCGCCAGCGCCATGAGGATCCAGTCCCTGTCCCCCCTCGAGACGGTGCTGGCCATCTTCTCGCGCATATGTAGCAGAGATAGGATCCTCGACATCTCCTCCTCTGAGAAGGGGAGGTGGCTCAGGTCCAGGTCCAGATCCAGGTCTACACCCGGATCACTGTCAGAGGTAGGAGTAGTACTAGTAGTAGCAGTGGTAGTAGCAGTGGTAGTAGTAGTAGGGGAAGAAGTAGTGGTAGAGACGCGAGACTTGCTGGTGCCGCGTCGGTGCTGCTGCTGATTCAGGGCCGCGTGGACCTGCCAGTGCAGCAGGAGGTCGGAGAATCGACGTAGAGGCGAGGTGGCCTTGGCGTACATGTCCAGACCCAGGATGAAGTACGGCCCCGGCGAGGTGGACAGCTCGGTGCCCCCCGTCAGGGCGGCGAGCTGCATGCGCTGGTCGCGCGAGGGTTCGACGCCCCGCGCAATCTGCGGGTACACGGTCGACGTGGCGTAGCGCAGGGCCGCCTCGTAGTTGGTCGCCGACTTGGTGTCGCGCCGGAAGGGTACCGGGATCCGCCGGTCCGAACACCACCGCGCTGCTACCTGGCCCGCCAGGACCATCAGGTTGTCCACGACCGAGCACGTCCTGTCCTCCTCGCGGGAGACGGTGATGTGCGGGTCCGCGGGGACCCAACCGGCCGCCGCCGCCACGCTGCCGCTGCCGCTGCCGCTGCCGCCGTCCGGGTAGGACACCTGCACCGACGAGCCGGGGAAGAAGTGTGGCCACGCGCCCCTCTCCCTGCGCTTCTGCCCCAGGGCCGCCGATAGGGTGTACAGGGTCGAGAGCATCTCCTTGCTGGCCTCGTCTAGGTCGGCGGCCTTGGTCATCGGCCTGTTGGGCCGAGGTTCGGGGCGGTGGTCCTCGTCGCCGTCGCCGTCGCCGTCGCCGGGCGGTCTGCCTACCGAGAGCTCGTCTGACGGGGTCTGCCGGGCGGGAGGGGCAGGCTGATTGCAGAAGTCGGCCACGTCCCGGGGGTCCAGGTACACGACGTCGTGGATCGTCGTGGGTTGGATCTTGTGGTCTAGAATGTCGCCGGACCGGTTCACCCTGGCGCTGAACGTGAGGGCCGGGGCCCCCGGCGCGAGCGAGTACTTGCGCACCAGGTCGGCCATGTCACCCCCCGTGACGCCGCCGCCGGACGGGTCCGACAGCATGGCCTGGAAGTGGCCCTGGAGGTATATGTTCTGGGGTATCAGCTCCATGTACCTCGTCAGGGGCGAGTCCGGGCGGATGCCCGAGGCCGGGTCGGCGGCGTGGACGTGGATCCAGAACTCGTCGTCCCCGTCGGTGCGCTCGAGGGAGATGCCGTCGTCGATGAGGACCGCGTCCGGCCCGTCGATGCAGAAGACCTTCTGGTCGGCCCTGTCGACGCGGTACCCGGCCGCGATGTCGGGCCGCGTGGACCCCTGGACGTCCGGGTCCGCGGACCGGGAGAGCCCGCCGCCCCGGACGATGGCCGTCCCCGGGAAGCGCACCCTGTACCGCGAGGGCACCTCCCACAGCGGCACGACGCCCAGCTCCCGCAGCAGCGTCCAGGCCGTCGACTGGTCCAGGCGCACGCCGTCGTACAGGTCCAGGGCGCGCAGGATCACCGATCCGTACGAGCTGAAGCGCGAGCTCGGCTCGAACAGGTCGTAGCTGGCCCACCACTGCAGGTACGATATGATCTCCCAGCTGGCGTGGGACCACTCCACCTCGGGCACGATGGTGGCCTCGTCGAGCGGCGCGATCGCGCCCCTGTCCCACCCGCGCCTCTGCCGATTCGACAGCACCACCTGCCTCGCCTTGTCGACGAAGCTGCCGAGCAGGGTACGCCGCAGCGCCTTATCCGCCGACGGGTCCGACATCTGGCCTGCCGACACCCAGTACCCGCGCACCATGGCCGCCACGCGGCCGATGCTCTCCACAAAGGTCAGCGGGAACACCTCGAACATGTGGTCGCGGCGGTGGCAGTCGCTCGTCGGGCTCAGCGGCCGGAAGGCGATCTCGTCGCGGTACAGGGCCGTGTGCACGGCGTACAGGGCCGAGGCGGGGAAGTTGGCGTCCTTGCCGCCGCCGCCGCCGCCGCGCTTGACGGAGGACGGCAGCAGCACGTCGGCAATCTCGAAGAGGCTCATGTACTTGACGGTGTCGCGGTCCGACAGCAGGATTCGGGCCCGGTCCAGGGTGCCCATGTTGCCGAGGTAGACGCTCTGTGAGTCCTTCTTGAAGCGCGCCATCTTGTCCAGCAGGGCCGAGGCGGCGGCGCGCGAGGGGCCCCTGTCCTCCTGCTGCGCCCGGTCGAAGTCCTCGACGGTCCGGCAGCGGGGCATCTCATCCAGGACGGGCCGGATCTCGGCCGCGCTGGCGAAGTTGGCGACGGTGAAGAGCGGGCCGTAGCCCGTGCTCATCAGCCACCGGCCCTGGCTGCCGTAGAAGTGGTTCCGACCGCCGAAGAAGCCCAGGTAGACGGCGAATATGGGGCTCCTGGCCCCCGGCGCCCTCAGCTCCACCAGGTCGCCCGGCTGCCTCGAGTCGACGCCGACCTCGAAGTCGAGCTGCGTCATGGCGCGCTCCTCGGGCGAGCCCGACATGCCGACCGCGGCCGTGCCGAGGTTCTCCACGTCCGGGGACGCCGTCGTCTGCGGCCGCGACAGGCTGTTGGGCGCCTTGCCCGAGAGGGAGCTGTCGTTGTGGTCGGTCAGCTCGAACTCCCTGAGGATCTCCTCGTTCTCGGCCGCCCACAGGCGTAGGCGCTCGCGGATGGGGAGAGGTCTTGGGTACTCCGCCGTCCGGCCGTCGTCGGACGTCGGCAGCTTCGGCGGGGGGCGAGCCTGGGCCAGCCTGCGGGACGGCGACGCCGCCGCGGTCGGGCGCTCGGCCCGGCTGCACGATGTGGTGGACAGGTACGCCGCGGTCGAACTAGGCCCCGTGGCCCCCCGGATCAGGGCGCGGGCGCCGTATCGCTGGTGAATTCGTGACGAGCATCTCGAGCAGACGTAGGGAATCCGCCGGGTTTGCAACATGGTTCGTAGCATCTTCTTGACGCTCTGGCCCTGCTGATGCGACGTCCGGTGTAGGAAGATGTCACCCAGTGGCATCTCATCTTCTTACCTTTTTCTATCTCCTCTTCTTCTTTTCCCCTACTACCACGTAACGATCGGATGGACGCGCGGGGCGACTACGTAGAGTGCTGGCGCGACGTCACGTGTTGAAATCTAACTACCCTGTATACCCCAGATGGCTTTTCTTTTCATTTCTTTGGTTGGAAATCAAGACAGGACATGACGTATTGTGCTTACGATTGTTGGAATCCGTATATATATGGTAGTATGTGTCTTCTGCGTAGGGAGTTGATCCCATCTCGAATCCGTGCATGGGCATCACTGGTTGTTTCTAAAAAGCTCATACATGTAGCTAGATGAGTCTGTGGTTACGATCAGTGGCATCACGATGCGTGCCCCTTCCCCCCTCCCCCCAAATCCAAGACGTTGATAGTCAGTATCATTGGCTACATTTAATCGCCGATGGCGCGGGTCAATCGGTATGCGGGAACAGCCTCATATACACACCAACGAAGAGGCATTCTGCCTAGTCTAGACAAGCGACGCGTGCAATGTGCCTGCATCTGCATATCAAGCATCGAGATGGACTGGGGTCGACTTCCGAGCATCGAAAAGCAGCTCGACTTGGGGGCGACGACATCGCAGGAGACCAGGGCGAGCAGCACCGTCAGTCTCTGATGCACGGGCTTGCCCACATGTATGCGAGAAGACGGCTGATAAGCAGGGAAGTGGTCGTCTGTCTTGAAACGCGACAGACATGCTGTCTCTGCGGGGGAGGCATCGTCTCTGGAACACCAGGATACGTCGAGTGAATTCTTGGGGATTCCTCTCCCTCCCTTAACTCTGTACCAGTAATATCACTCCGTGCGTACGGGGTGAGTACGCATATGGCAGCCTCGTGGTGCTGCAGGTGTCGCATCCAGATACGTACGTAGATGGCAGTCCTGGTCAGTCCTGGTCCAGCCATCCCTATCCGTACAACGCCAAAAGCCTCTTTTACTCGTACTCGTACTACTCGTACGTGGCGACCCTCATGCGCAAGCAAGCAGAAAGGGGTCATCGGTCGTCGGCCTGGGAGCCAGGCTGATGAAACTCCGGATGATCACTCCTCGTTCCTCGTCCAATCCTATCTATCACTCAGTACTCAGGATAGGGGCAAGAGTTCGATCGGACAGAGACGGGGGTTTTCCATTATCTTCTTCTTCTTCTTCTTCTTCTCCCTGAAACATCTGCCAGCTCCTTGCTCCTTCTCCTCTTCTTACCGAGTCCCGCTGGGTTATCATCACGTCCCTTCAATCCGCCGACTCGATAAGTGGAAACGAAACAGAGGCCAAAGCTTTCTGGAGTGATCGCCCCGGTTTGACGAGAGAGAGAGAGGGTCGAGGGGTACGTACCGTGGAAGCTCCTTGGTAGTTCAATGCCAGGTACGGAGCGATGATAGTAATATTGAGCGCTCGTGGTATTCTACAGATTAGTATTCCGGTCTTCATCACTACATCCTGTCGTAGTATCGATACCTGAGCGATACTCTTACGGGCTATCCGTCGTACGTGGTTGCTATTTGGGGGGCCCGCCTCATGGTCCATCATGACCATGACGGGTTAGCATGGGCGGGTTTGCCGCTCGGAGTATCGGTAATGTGGTGGCAACATCTGCAGTCGTAGCTCTCGTTCACCTGCTGCCGCCACCTATCATTATTTACGGGTCAGGTCCTCCGGCGAGATGAGCAAGCCGGCAAGGTGGAAGGAGACGAAGGAATCCGGTGGTCGGATCTGTCGAGAGCTTTCTTGCTCTGCTCTGCAACCACCCCTTCCTCCCCCCTTGTCGACCGATGATCTCGTCGATACGGTAATAATACTCTCAAGACAGCTGTGCAGACTGTCATGGGCTGCATTCTTGCAACTGACAGAAGCACGCCGCCGTATTGCTACGAGTTATATATACATCTCGCGCTTGGCGTGGGAGGGCCGCGAGATCAGACAATAGTTCACAACACACACGCACACACCCACCGCAAAGGCTAGCAGGGCCTCTTCTGACATGGGGCAAGACAAGATGCATGCAGTGTAAGTGAGCTGCGACGAGGCACGGCGTACTCGCAATTGCAATCACAAGTTTCAAACACCTCTCTCTCCCTCTCTCTCCCCTCCGAGACAGATGCCATCCTCTCGGTTCAGCTGCCACGACAGAGATGCGACGTTGATGTCCCAAACCGGTCTCAGCCCTCACAGCCCTAGGGAGCGGTCAGGCTGGGATGTCCCATCTCCTTCTCAATAACAGCGTCGAGTATTATTATTGCAAGACAGCGAGTGGCATCGGGTTGATTGGTGACTACTACACTCCGTACCTGTGTATACTCTTTTTTTTTTTTTTTTTTTTTTGGGCAACGACAACACCACAGCGGCTGTTGGCTTGAGAAAAACAAAACAAAACAAGGTCCTTGGCATATGATGAAGGAAATTGTGCCAAGTTGGGGTACGTGTACGCCGTATGCTGAACCGAGTAGCCTACGGGTAATATTGCATACACGTATTTGCCCATCGATGATGGTCATATGTATCAACACGCCGTACTCGCCATCAAGGGGAAAGAAGGAGAGAGAGGAGGAGGCCGGGGAGACTCGACTCGGGCGCTGCCGGCAAGAATCAAATGAGACCATCAACACCCACTCCGCTCCACGCCGGCGGCGCCTTTCCTGTTCCTGAAATAAGACACAGCCCAAGTCGACGCAGGTACGGCCATGACCTGTACTGTTACGGGTATCGTCCATGTACAGATTTCAGATTACTCGTACTCGGTACTCGCATCTGTGCGATTAGCGCTGGCAGTAGCATGATTATGAACGGCAGAATACTAATCTGTAATCTGTACGGAGTACTGGTACTCGGTATGCTCGTACTCGGTACTACATAATGCTCGTACCAGTCACAGTCAGTATTGGTAGCAGCAGCCGTGCTCCACCCTCTCTCCTCCTGTCAAAAGTACCAGATGCGGCAGATGCTGAGAGGCAGGAAGAGTCGCATCGGGGCGGATGTGCGTGGGATGCTTTGGAGAGGTGTATGTGTCACGTCCGATCTGTGGCCGTAGCCGTCTGCTGTGCTCCTCTCCGTCGGCATCGATGACTGATGACGACGGTACGAGTCGTGGTGCTGCGACCGTTACCCGGACCGAGCATGGATGGAGCGATGCACGCCTTCCACCAGCACTCGCATCCTGCGACCGTCTTCCTCCTCTGCTCCGGTCCGTGGACCGTAATGCACACGAGTCTCCCCCCCCCCCCCCCCCCCCCCCCCCCCCTGACCGCCCAGCCAGTTCAATCTCATCCTATGTACGGAGCATCTTGGCAACCCTAATCCCCATGGGTCAGACAGGGAGGGCCCAGACAGACGAGTGATACGAGTCTAGAACCTATGCTTTCCATGCTGACTCCCCTCCAGACTCGGATGGGGGGGAACGGAGGACTCGTAGCATGAGAGCGGATGATACGTCGTACCGAGGAAGGGATACCGGCAATAGGTGCTTATTCCAATCTCGACCGTGCAGCGATACACGTACGTCTCCAGCGGCTAATGGAGAGCACGGAGTAGACGCCGGCTGCGGCTCGGGTCAGGACTGAGGAGAAGGCTCCCCCAACTCATCTCATCCTGTCAATGCTCGGCAAGGTCCCTGAAGAAGAAGTCAATGCCATCAGTTCGTATTCATTGCTGCGACTATCATCCGTACTGAGAGGCATCACGGAGGGGTATTCTCCCCCCCCTCTTCCTCTTCCCCTTCCTCTTCATCATCATCATCATCATCATCGTCAATACCCCGTAGTCCTTACAGAGTTTGTGTGTGTGTGTGTGTGTGTGTGTGTAGAGGACTATCATCGTGCACGGGACGAGCATGTACGAGTAGGTAATGACAACAATTACATCCGCACCGAGAGATTAACACACAGCAGGACAGCAAACACTCGTCATCTGCCCCTTTCAAGGTTCCCTGCCAATCCCCACATCGAGTGGAAATTACCTCTTCGTACCAGGATCAGAGAGGTTGCCATATTAGCGCAACTCCACAGAGAAGCAACATGGATTCCCGACGAATGACGGGACGCGTGCCGGGGGGGTGGCTCCCATTATGCAAGGTACTCGTACAAATATATTATTACACGGTAATATAATACCTAGACCTGATGAGCTTGTCCTGTTCCGTGGTACCTGCTTCGTCTGACTGAGCCAAGGCGTCGAGGAATGTATCGTCTACATGATTTAACTCAGGAATAGATAATTCTGTGCTGGTAGGACTGACAGTAATAATACCGTGTGAAGAAGAGAGATGGGGGGGGGTGAGGAGGAGGAGGAGGAGGAGGAGGAGGAGAAGGAGGAGGAGGA
>NW_023336194.1:307406-338713 GCF_012550715.1 Geosmithia morbida
CCCCCCTCCTATTCCCCCTTTCCCGCAAATCTATCAAAAGAGAGCCTTGTTCGCCTTCTCCGGCCGTTTGGTTTCTCGTTCCTTTCTTTTGCCTTCTCCCTCCCTCTCAACCATATCCACAACCGCTTCACTCTTTCAGCGGGCATTCGTTACTACTATATACGCACAAGATCCAACTACCGGGTTTTTTTTTCTTCTTTCACGGCATATAACAGAAGTAATACTTTGAGAGAGAAAAAAAAACAACAGTTCGCAACAATGAAGGGAGGTTTCGCCGTCGCCGCCGTCGCCGCCCTGGCCACCGGTGCCAACGCCATCAACCACCGTCACGGACATGAGCTCCTTCACAGGAAGGTCGAGGCCGAGAGCTGTGGATGCACCACCATCTACTACACCACCACTGGGGAGGCTACTCGTGAGTTTCTTCCTCCCTCTCCCCTCTCCCCCCTTCCTCCATCTCCCCCCTCTCCCCTCCCTCACTCTCGACTCGATCCCTGGTAGGATCGAGTCGAGCACATCAGAGAGAAGAAGGGAACGGCAGAGACTGACGCAGAAGGCCAAAACGGAAAACAGTCGTCCCTGCTCCTGCTCCCTCCACCAGCACCAGCTCGTCCTCCAAGCCGGTCACTCCCGTGTCCGTCGCCACCCCTACTCCGGTCCAGCCCTCGACGACGGCGACGCCGACCCCGACGTCGACCTTCAAGCAGCCCGTCCCCACCCCCGAGCAGTACACCTGCCCCACGCCGGGAACGTACACCTTCTCGGCCACGACCGTGACGCTGAGCGAGACGACGACCGTCTGCGGCGCCACCAGCACGCACGTCACCGCCGGCACCCACACCCTCGGAGGCGTCACGACCGTGGTCGAGACGGCCACCACCGTGACCTGCCCCGTCGCCACCACCACCGTGTCTGACGGCGTCGTGACCAGCATCGTGACCAGCACCGAGTACGTCTGCCCCTCGGCCGGCACCTACACCATCGCCCCCATCACCACCACCGTCACCACCGAGGGCGACGTCCAGGTCCCCGTCCCGACCAGCTACGCCCCGGGAACCTACACTGTCCCCGAGCAGGTCGTGACCGTCACCGACACCGACTACGTCACCTACTGCCCCTACAGCACTTCCGAGGCCCCCTCGCCCACCTCCGTCATCGAGGCCGTGGCCACCTCCGAGCCGGCCCCGTCTGCCGCCGCCACCACCGTCGCCTCCGCCTCGTCCTCCGCCGCCGCCACCACCTCCAGCGCGGCCGCCGGCGGGATCGATCTCTCCATCTCTCTCGGCTCCGGCGGCTCCTCCGGTTCCTCCTCCTCCGCCTCCGCCTCCAGCGCCGCCCCCTCCCCCTCGTCTGGCGGCGGCAGCAGCAGCGGCAGCTTCACCGGCAGCTTCGGCGGAGCCGGCGACCACTACGGTCTCACCTACACCCCCTACGTCGGCGCCACGGGCGAGTGCAAGTCGGCCGAGCAGGTCGACTCCGACATCCAGACCATCAAGGCCGACGGCTTCGACGTCGTCCGCGTCTACTCGACCGACTGCGACACGCTCGAGAACGTCGGCAGCGCCTGCAAGAAGCACGGCGTCGACATGATCATCGGCATCTTCGTCAAGGCCAGTGGCTGCAGCCCCGACACGCCCGAGGTCAAGGAGCAGATCGACGCCATCTCCAGCTGGGCCTCCTGGGACCAGGTCAAGCTCTTCGTCGTCGGCAACGAGGCCCTCATGAACGGCTACTGCACCGCCTCCGAGCTCCGCGAGCTCATCACCACCGTCAAGTCCGCCTGCTCCGACTACACCGGCCCCTACACCATCGCCGAGACCCTCGACTCGTGGCTGGAGCCGTCCACGTCGGGCGCCCTCTGCGACGTCGTCGACTTCACCGGCGCCAACATCCACCCCTTCTTCAACGCCGCCAACTTCGCCTCCCTCGCCGGCACCTTCGTCCAGGGCCAGCTCTCGATCCTCGACAAGATCTGCGATGGCAAGAAGGCCGTCAACCTCGAGTGTGGTTGGCCCACCGGCGGCTCCTGCCTCGGCAGCGCCTGCCCCGGTAAGTCCGAGCAGGCCGAGGCCCTCACCGACATCCGCAAGAAGGTCGGCGACCGCACCGTCTTCTTCTCCTTCGAGGACGACAAGTGGAAGGCCCCCGGTCCTCAGGGCTGTGAGCAGTTCTGGGGTGTCAACTCCTACTTCTCTAGCCTCCTGTAAAAGAAGAAGAGCAAGAAAAAACAAGGCAGACTCTCCTGTCAAGGCTTTTTCTGTCGTCGATTTTACGTATTGAGGAGATGGGGCTCTTTCTGAACGGGGGAAGGGATTCTTTTTTTTCGCGGTTTTCTTTTTTAAACATCCCTTCCTTTTGTTGTGCGTTATTTTTTCTCTCTTTCAAAATCTTATATTTCACCAATTTGTTTTACCGTGCAAAAGAAACAAAATCGATCCATATAAATATCATGTCAAGCCTGTAATGAAGATGTTTTCGTCCGTTTCTTTTTGCTACGCCGGTTGGCTCTACGCGACGAGCTCTTTTGCCTTTCCCGGGCCATTCATTTAGCAGAGAAGAGCAATTGACGTTTTTCATTCCCAGGACATTTGACATGTATTATTCCTAATCTCCGTGTGTAGCGATGATGTATATGATGTATATAACATGTTTTGAACCTTTCTGGGTGTGAACCCCCCCCCCCCCCCCCCCCCCCCCCCCCGCGTATACAAGGCCGTTCTTGTTCTATGCAGGCAAATGGATCTACACATACTCTTTATGGATACTCGTATTGAAGTGAAGCTGAGGCGAAGTAATATTCAATATCAACTCGTATCGAGGACCTCATGTTGAGCCGTATAGGCCCCGCTCGCCCCTTAATTTAACCCAAGCCTCTGGGGTGTTTTCTTATTTTCCTATTTTTTCGTCTTTCCCTCTTCTTCTCTTTTATTTTTTATTTTCTTTCTTTCTTTTCTTATTTTTATTTTTATCTCATTTTTCATTTTAGCTTCATCTCCATATTTATTTTATTACCCCCCGGAAAAAAAAAACTTGTTTAGTATTATCTTTATCACCTTTTACACGCATCTGAGAAGCCATCGTCCAGCAGTAGCAATACGTGCATCTGAGATGTACGGAGATAGTAACATTCAATACCTGGCAGTGTAACTAACTCGTATGCATTCGTATCATTCATATACAAGTATCATTGTATATAAAAAAGGATGAAAGCAAAAAAAAAAAGAGCAAAGAAGAAGGCAAGATAAGGCATATGGAATTCGCTAAACAATGCTGACTAATGCGTCTAGTAACCATACCTGCTCACCGTAAATGCATCAGATAATAAAGAAAAAGAATAAAAAGAAAAATCCCTAGATGAGAATCAAGACGTGGGTATTCTTGGAAGAAAGAAGAAAAACCTTCAGCCAACCTGTAAAGAAAAAAAAAGCAAGAAAAGAAGCAAGAAAAACCAGAGAATAGAGGACCTCCCATCCTCGGTATTATATCCTGATCCGAGGTCCATCTGACTTGTACTATCCGATATATATGATATATATATATATCGTCTCCCCTCTTCATCCTTGGGCGTCATATTGGCTATGCTTTGTTGGGTGGACAAGAGAAAGACGGCGTATAAGAAAAAGCGAAGAGCAGAAAAAAAAGAGGAATAGAAAGCAAGAAAGCGTAACTCGTCGAAAGAGACCCCATCGAAAAAAAAAGAACTCGAGTTGATGAGAAGCTTGTGTGTGTGTGTATGGCTAGCAAGGTCTCAGTCAGGCACGGTGATAGAAGAACAGAGGCCGACCCCCCCCCCCCCCCCCCCCGCTTTGCCAAGGATGGCTAAGAATGTATATATGTCGAGAAAAAAAAGAGGTGTCAGAAAAAAAAGGGCTAGAGGAGAAGAATGATGGCAAGAATACGCGTGCGAGGGAGAGAGAGAGAGAGAGAGATGGTCAGAATGGTGGAATGCGTTCAATCCTCGATGGCATCCTCCCGCCCCTGGACAAGCCGCATCTCTCGAGCTGCAGGAGTCCACCCTTGTGAGCGTCGCTCACGAGGACGTTGAGCTCCTGACCCTCATCGGCAAAGGACACGCCGCCGATCTCGCCAAAGACGTCAAACGTCTGCTTCTCCTGGAACGTGGTGGCGTTGATGATGTTGACGTTGTCGGCCTCCTCGGCCGCGACCAGGACGGGCTGCCCGCTTCCCAGGGGTGAGAAGGCGAGCCCGCGAGCGCCCGCCATGTCGCACCATATGCTCGTCAGCGGGCTTGGCCTGCCTCTCGAGTCGGTCCACCTGCGGCTGTCCCAGATCTTGACGCTCTTGTCCTGGAAGCCGGTGGCGACGGTGTGGCCGTTGTCGGACCAGGCGCACGAGAAGCCGTAGTCGCGGTGGCCGTTGAGCTCCACCTCCGTCTCGCCCGTCTCGGCATTGGTGATGGTGACCGTCTTGGCGTCGCCGACCAGGACCCGAAGGCGGCGGTCGGGCGAGACGGCCGAGCAGTTGAGCGGGAACCGGTACAGGAAGTCGGAGACGAACTGCTCCGCCTGTATGTCCAGGACCCGAAAGCCCTGGTCGTTGCTGCAGATGGCGGCGACGGGGCCCGAGGAGCGCCGGGCAGAGTGCACCTGGACGTGGTTCGTGATGCCCACGACGCCCCCGGTGATGGCGCCCTCGGAGAACTTGGTCTTGTCCTGCGAGCGCAGATTCTTCACCACAAAGTCCCCGTTGAACGTGCCGCCCACCAGCACGTCGTCGGTGGCGTCGAGGGCCGTTATGGCTCGTCTGAAGACGGGGAACTCGCCCAGGTTGACGGCCACCTCCGTCTTCCGAGTCAGGGGGTTGACCCGGTTTATGCCCCCAGAGGACGCGTAGTATATCTGCGAGCGGGAGGGCGAGGCGACGACGCTTCGCAGCTGGAAGTGGGCAAGGCTGACGTCTCGGCGCATCATCATCTTCCGGAACCGGAAGTGACTCTCGGACGACGGGATCCACACATCGTCGCGGCTCAGCTGGTCGGTATCAATCGATGTCAGAGACGACACGAAGCGGCGGCACGGATGCACACCCGGGGTGGCAGTAGAGTGGAATGGCGGCGGGGGGGCATGTGACTTACATCCCACTGGTCCGAACCTTGGTGATTCACATAGTTCCTATACGTCATATACCTCCTCGCCCTGGCAGCGTTCCTCGTCGTCCCCATGTCTGTCCAGTTCAACCCTTGCGGGTCGCAGCGGTCGCCCTCGAGCTGCGGATATCTGACCTCGTCGACCGCCTGGTCCGCCTGCCAGCGGATCCGGCCGATCTCAGGGGGGGGCCCTCTCGAGTTGGACAGAGGTCCCTGGTGAGCCCAGAGGCGAAGGAAATCGACCAATCCGACATTGACGGAGCCGAGGATCATCGAGTTGGTGCTGCTCGGCATAAGAGGCCCGAGGTCGTCCTCGGCGGGGCCAGCAGCGGGTGGGTTTGCAGGCATGAGGGGAGCCACCGTCGGCTGCTCCGGGAACGGGGGAGGCGGCTCATCGAGGGGTGCCCAGGGCTGCAGAGCTTGGACTGCCTGCTGCTCAGCGGCGGCACCCGCCTGCACTGGACCGAGAGGAGGGCCGCCGTCCCCCGCAGACTGGGCCCCGGGGGCCGGGTCCGGACCGCCTCCGTATCCCCCAGAGCCTTGGGACGGGGAAGCGGAGAAGGCCGGCATGGGCTGCTGTTGGTAGCCCCCGTCGACGGCGGAGCCGTACAGGGCCGCACCGCCGGTCTCGTCATCCTCATCGCTCATGTCGTCGTCATCGGTCGCCTGCCAGTCGTGCCCGGGCGCGTGGTCGGCGAGGCAGGAGCCGGAGGGGACGTGTTGAGTGGACGGGGGGAGCGGCAGCGAGGGCGTGCGCTGGTCAGCCTGGGAGGCGTGGGCGGCCCGCGCACCGTGCAGGTCTACCGAGGCACCCGCAGCGCCGTCCTGGACGGCGGGCGGCAGCGCCTCCGGCTCAAGGTCGACTGCTGCGGCGTGGAGGCTTCGACGGTGGCCGCCAGGGCTGTCGTGGCCGGCTCGTGCGTGGTCGTGGTCGTGGTCGTGGTCGTGGTCGTGGTCGTGGTCGTGGTCGTGGTCGTCTGCGCTGTCGCGGTGGCGACCGTATAGACCGTCGTGGGGCGGCGATGCTGCGTCTCCTTGATAGCTCTGGTGGGCGAGCCAGAGCTGTGATGCAGATGGTGCTACTGCAGTTGTGCTGTCGGGCAGCATGGCCTGGTCAGGTCTCACAGAGCAGCACCCGCTCTGATCATGCTGCGGGAGGGCGGGATCGCTGGGATGCAAGCAGGTCGTCGGCCTACTGCTGCCCTACGAGGACCGGGCAGTTTCGGCGGCAAGCAGCGCCCAACGGCAGGGGACGCAGGCGACAGGACGACAGATGTGACCGGGTACGCGCAGCAACCTATCCCGTGCCTGCGTGTGCCTGCTCAAGAGAGAGTACGGTGTACGGGCACCGAGAGACTCTCTGTAGATATCGAGAGGCGCGATGATTGACGGTGTCTTTTCCAGTACCCGGTACGTCGTGTGCGTCGTGCGTATCGTGAAATATATCGTATGTCGTCACCGCTCGGTATGTGTGCGTGTATGTGTGTAAGCGTGTATGCGTGTATGCGTGTATGCGTGTGTGTAAGCGTGTATGCGTGTATGCGTGCGGGTTATGTGTGTATGCGTGCGTGCTATGTGTGTATGCGTGCGTACGCGTGTGTTTGTCTGCCAGTTCGCGTGTATGAGGCGTCCTTCCCTCTCGGTCTCTATCTCTGGCATCTATCCTCCCCTTGCTCGATATAGGTCTCACTTGTCGTGCGGTTCGTCGTCTTCGCTCTTTTGCTGAACGTATGCGGCTCGAGTCACTGGCGGGCGGGTCCGGCAGGAAGAGGGAGGGAGGGAGGGGTCGATGGGACTGGGCGCAGGGCAGGACCAGGGTATGCTTGTGGCTCGTGCGATGCCGTCGTCTGACCGTTGGAGCCTTGGCTGCTTGAGCCTCGAGGGGACTGGCTGCTCATCTAAATAATACCTGATTGTTGACGGGAAGAGGAAGATGCCGTGTTTCTTGGAGCTTCCTCTTGCAGGGATCGGATGATGGTACAGCAGTAGCAGCAGTAGCAGTAGCAGTTATAGTAATCGTATCAGTAGTGGGTGGGAAAAGAAAGAAGAAGAAAAAAAGAAGAAAAAAGAAGGGAAAAAAAAAGAAGTCGAGACAGATGATCCCCAAGGCTCGATATGGGCGCGGGCGGAAAAGATGGGGGTTTAAAGGCGGCGGCCTAGAGCGTGCACTAGTCTCAACTCCGTAGTAATACACACTAATCTCTACTTTCGTACTGATACTGCCTCCTGAACGTAAGCGGACTGACTACGCTGGTGGGGGGGGGGGGGGGGGGGGGGGGGGCGGGGGCGCGGCGGCATCACGTCCTTGGCAGGATCCCTCTGGTTCCTGCTGTAGTACGATCAACTTGTAATATTGCTGCTACTCGTAGACTGTAACCCGTAGACATCCGCACTCGCACTCACACATCGTCTCCCCCGATTGGACCGGGACCGCATCGGGATGGCAAGAGGGTTCGGGAACTCGAAGCCACCAAGTTCTCACATTGGCCAGAGCCTTACAAGAAGACGGTTGGGAGAGGGAAGGATGACAGTACTCGTACACGCGTACCGGACGGTATGGGGTATGGCAATGTCCAGGATACAGGTTCGCCGCTGACTCGAAGGCGGCACGAGCTGAGTAGTACTCGCAGCTTACGAGCCGGCCAGGGAGGGACCGCCATCGGATCGACAACCGGCAGCAAGGAATAAGCAAGTACTTTTATTTTTTTTTTAAATCGTGCAAGGCAGAGGAAACCGGTGATGGATTCCTGCAATGGTGCGTATCGACTGATACTACGAATACTACGTACTATGGGTAGTACGCTATCAGCTCGTTACCCGTCAATATTCGCTACTCGTCACGTTGTTCATCTCATACATACGCATGCATGGTATGGATACTGTTTGTATACTCGTAGACACTAGCAAACGACGCACAATGGTTGTTCCGTTCCGGTCCCGAGCCTCAGGCCTCTAGGCAAACATCGTCAGATCAGGTAGCCTGTATTATCTACGGCCTCCTCCTCCTCCTTATATAGAACAGGTCAGTTCGATACAGCTGCCGCGACCCTTCCTTCGAAGGGGCTGACGCAGCCGCATCATCTACAGCACCTACGCACGCGTGTGAGAACGATACCGACAGATACATCAAAACATATAGAGAAGTTGAAAGTCACAATAACCTACCGAGTACGAGTACGAGTACACGAGTACACACATGCGACAGAGACAAGGCGAAACCGATCGTGATCGATTAACCCGCAATGGACGGACCGCGACTGGATTGCCCTAAGCCACTCTCCTGCGCCTGTCTCTTTTTTTTTTTTGATATCCTTACCTCATTCTACCCATTCACAACCCTCCCCTGCCGTCCCGTCATATTCTACAATCTGTGGTAGGGCGCTAGGCGCACGGCCCAGAGCAGACGGGCGTTACCAATTATCCGGGTGGTGCTGGCAATAGTATCATGTCGGATGCATACGTCGCGCTCTACCTGCATGCACCTGCTCGCACCCTCTACCGTCCCTCCGTCTCCGTCCTGTCCTGTCCCTACCTCTTCTCCAGTAGTCACTGCATATCACGCTAGAGCGGCTACGTTGCCGTGGCTCTCACCATCACTCCTCTCCTCCGGTCCAGGATCCGTCGTCTGCTCGTACGTGTTGGTGGTCGCCGTCTTACCCCCAACACCCTCACGGGCATCGCCCCCCCCCCCCAAGGTTGGCACCTCGGACCGTGGCAACCACCACGTCGTCGTACCAGCTGTGCCCCTCTAGGTCCAAGCCAAACCCACCGGGTACGAGCTCTCATGCATGAGGTCGGTTTCCGTAGGGCCCTAGAGGCTAAGCGGGGCAAGCACCAGACGGCTCTCCTGTTGCGCCGACCTGCATCCATCCCATTGGGCCGCCTGCATTGTGCATCCGTCCTACAACCCGTCTGCCCCGTCTTCCGTCGACCGTTGCTAACGCCGAGTCGGTTGACCGGATCGTAGCAGCCGTCCGACCCTTCCTCCTATCCCGCCTTGCCGGGCACGGGCACACGCAAGAGGGAAGAAGCGCTCATGCCCAGCACTCCGTATTGCGTAACCGGCACAGATCTCGCCGACTTGTCATGTGCGCATATGCATCGTGCTACGCCGTACACTGCTGTGTGGAGTGCTCGTAGCCGGCACAGAGATCGGAAACCTCTCCTTTCCCGAGCTCCTTCCTATTCACGCATGGGGGCGATCGTGATCAGCTCAACCAGAGCGATACTCGATACTCCACCCCTCTGCCTCCACCCCTCTGCTTCCGACCCCCCCTGCGGGCTACCCGACTCCTGGCCTTGCCGGTATTGCCATATGTGTATCGATGTCCAATGCTTACCGGAACAATATCAGCACCAGCCTCTCGAGCCCGCTCTGATCCTCATTGCAATCCGGGCCTCCTCGACTTTCGTCCAATGTAGTCGACAACTTTATCCTCGTTGAGTTGCGGGGTTGTTGTTGTTGTTGTTGTTGTTGTTGGCACCTCGCGGCGTGTACCAGCTGTATCGGTGACCGCCATGGTTCTGCGTATACTCCGTAGTATTGCTACATTGATCTTTTCCAATGACTGGTATTGCCGACGGCGGTGTACGGGTAATACGTCGCTTCACTTCGTCTTCCCACAGGTGTAGATGTCTCCTTCTTGTGTACCTGGACCCCGGTACATTCAGCATGCTGGAGAAGACGCCGGGGAACAGGGGCCACATGGCCAACCAGCCCGTCCAAGAGACGAAGGTCAGACACGGCAAGATATCCCTAGTCTCCTAGGCCGTCATAGGCTATATCCATCGGCACGGAACACGAGAGAGACGGGGCACATCCAAGCTGAGAACGAGAACGAAAGATGATGAAGAGGGGGAGGACAAGACATGCATGTGCCCCCCCCCCCACGAGTCCAAGCAGCATGTAGCTCGACGGGTTCCGGTCAAGTTGTCGACAACTGGGATCAGACACGGCCGAGATCGGCATGAACCCTCGTCACCCCTCGGGGGCCGGGGCCAACCGTGCATGCATACAAGGCACGTAAGGCATATAAGGCGAGGGAATTGACTGATCGGCTCATCGGCTCAACCACACGGCCATGCTGTCCTTTCAGCCTTTCTCTTCTTCTTCTTCTCTCAAGCCTACGCTATTCAGAGTACACGATGATGCAGAGCACGGGTAGTGTAAGATCCTTGAGCCACGTCATATTCTAGCATGCCTTCTATTCTCCCGTATAAGAGAGCCCAGACTCTGCCCCATCCTTGATGCCCACATCACCTCTACTCTCTGTATCGCGCCTTTTTGCCATCATCAACCTATGCGCCCCGGAATCGTTTGCTCTTCTTTTGATTATCGCCGCACGACTGACCGTGCAAATGCTCCGATAAGTTCGTACGTCGCGAAGCAATGTTTTGCCGCGCCCGGGCGTCGACCCCTCTCTCTTCTCCTCCTTTCCCAGATCTCTCTCTCTCTCTCTCTCTCTCTCTACATATGATGGAAATTTGGGATTCTCCCTAAAGAGTACCGAGGTTTCGACCAAGGAAGTAGTAGTAGTAGTCTGTATCATATTAACTGCTAGTGATAGGTGCGAGCTCTGCCTCTTGTAACATGAAAACGAGTCCGAGTGGCAGGATGAAGGGAGACTCTCACCCAACAGAACAGGGAACAGCATTTCAGGATTGAGAACCAAAAAAAAAAAAAAACATGGGTCATTCTGGACTGGCAGAATAGATGTTCTCAGCTGCATCAAGTTACCAGAGCACACCATCATCGCTGTCGAATAACGCTACTACATCGTAGCCGATTTTCCGGGAGGAAATCGCCAGTCGACTAAACGTCTGATTCAACACTTTTTATATAGCTTTTTCTGTTTCTGCTTCTTCTATTATCCACATGTCCCTCGCCTTGGAAAAAAAACTAGAGCTTGTTCTCTAGCCTCCTCTCTTCCTTGAGCTTCAACAGCTTATCCAGGGCATCCTGGAGGGGAACCAGCTCCCCCTTGTTCTGCGTGGCCTGGTCGTCGCGGTTACGGATGTTGACGGTGCGAGACTCTTGCTCCTCACCACCGACCACTATATTGGAGAGTTAGCATCCGCCGCGCTTCCTCCCGATCGAAGACATGGATAAGAGGGGGGAGGAAGAGAGGGAAGAAGAAGAAGAAGAAGGGAAAGAGGCGGAGACGAGAGAGAGAAGACAAGGTATCGAGGACGAGGGTGTGATGAGCATACCAAATATGAAGTTGTACTGTTCCAGCTGACCGGTACGGATCTTCTTCTGGAAAGTGTTCGAGCTGGTGTCAATGTCAATGTACAGGCCCTTCTCGTGGAAGATGGACTGGATCTCCTTGGCGTAGTCGTTGAGCTTGGGCATGACGGGCACGACCAGGATCTGGCGGGGGCTGAGCCAAAAGGGCCACTTGCCGCCAAAGTGCTCGGTGAGGATGCCGATCATGCGCTCGAAGCTGCCCAGGACGGCTCGGTGGATCATGACGGGACGGCCGTACCCCTGGGGCAGGTCGGGGTCCTTGGCCGCCGTCTCGGGCAGCTTCTCGTCCTTGCCGGCGACGTAGCGGAGCTTGAAGCGCTGGGGCAGGTTGAAGTCCAGCTGGATGGTTCCGCACTGGAACTCGCGCCTCAGGGCGTCGTAGACGGTGATGTCGATCTTGGGGCCGTAGAAGGCGCCGTCTCCCGGGTTCTCCTCCCACTTGGAGCCGATCTTCTGGACGAAGCCGTCCAGGGCCTGGCGGAGCTTGTCCTCGGCCATGTTCCAGATGCCGATGTCGCCAATGTACTTCTCCGGACGCGTCGACAGCTTCAGCTTGAAGGTGAAGCCGAACAGGCCGTAGACCGAGTACAGGAAGTCGAACGCTCCCCCGATCTCCTCCGCGATCTGATCGACCGTGCAGAAGATGTGGGCGTCGTCCTGCTGGAAGCGGCGCACGCGCGTGAGACCCGACAGGGCGCCGGAGAACTCGTTCCGGTGGAGGACGCCAAAGTCGGCCATCCTCCAGGGGAGGTCCTTGTACGTCACGTCCGAGTGGGAGAAGATCTTGCAGTGGCCGGGGCAGTTCATGGGCTTGAGCCCAAACGTCTCCTTCTCCACCTCGAACGTGAACATGTTCTCGGCGTAGTGACCCCAGTGGCCCGACGTCTTCCACAGGTCCGACTTGTACATGTTGGGCGACATGACCTCCTGGAAGCCGCGCTTGCGGTACTGCTCCTGCATCAGCGTCATGAGCGAGCCGTAGATGCGGGTGCCGTGGGGGAGCCAGAAGGTAGATCCCGGCGACACCTCGTCGAAGAAGAAGAGCTTCTGGTCCTGCCCAATCTTTCGGTGGTTGCGCTTGGCCGCCTCGGCGAGGAACGTCTTGTACTCGTCCAGGGCCTTCTTGTCGGGGAACGAGATACCCGAGATTCGCTGGACCGACTCGTTGTCGCTGTTGCCTAGCCAGTAGGCGGCCGAGTTTCTGAGGACGGAGAAGGCCTTGATGTTGCCCGTGTGCGGCACGTGGGGGCCGCGGCACAGGTCGATCAGGGGACCGCAGCGGTACACGGTGCTCTTGGTGCCCTCGGGGACGCGCTGGTTGATGAAGTGGAGCTTGTACTTGCTGTAGCGGAACATCTCGACCAGCTCCTCCTTGGTCATCTCCAGACGCTCAAACGGCTGCCTCTCCTTGATGATGGAGCTGGACAGGCTCTCCAGAGCCTTCTTGTCCTCTTCGGCGATGACTCTGCCGTCCATGTTGGCCATGTCGTAGTAGAAACCGGGGGGGTCCTCGGTGGGGGGGCCGTTGCACAGGTAGCAGCCGAAGCGCTTCTCGCAGGCCTCGCCCAGGACATGAGCAGACGAGTGCCAGAAGACCTTCTTTCCCTCCGGGTGCTCGAAGTCGAGGAACTCGAGCTTGCAGCTCTTCTCAAGCGGCCGGACGAGGTCCCACAGCTCGCCGTCGACGAGGGAGATGATGGTGCGCTCGAACAGAGACTTGGAGATGCCCCTGGCGACGGACCCGGGCGTGGTCTCCCATGCAGTGCCCTTGTCTTCCTTGCCGTTGGGGAGCGAGATGGTGATCTCCTCGCGGGGCTTGGCTGTTCGTCGAGGTCACATTTCTTGTCAGCATCGTTCGGCGCGCGGGGTGCGTTGTCGTCGCATCTCGTAGGCAAAGAGGGGGGACTTCTACGAACCGGCAAGCTCGGCGTCGTTCCTCGCCTTGATCTTGTCAAAGAGGTCGACACGGTGCTTGATGAATTCGGGGAGGGTAGGCAGCTACGATGCACGATACCCCGCCATTAGCCAACGTTTCCTCTCTTCGCTCTTTCCATGCCGCCTTTCCTTCGTCTCGTTCTCCCTTCTTCCCCTTGACCGTCCTTGGATATCGGCCCCCCCCCCCCCCCCCCCCTCCCGTATATCGCAGCGCCCACCGCTCTCCGCCCACCGTCTCCCGCGCTTACCTCGAGGCTCTCCTTCTTTCCACCCTTGGCAGCCTTCTCTTTGGGTTGCTTGGCCGGCCGCGAAGGCAGGCTCTGCTGTTCGGCCGAGGCAGCGTCGGCCGCCGGCTTCGGGGCGTCGGCTTGCTGGGACGACATGCTGAGAAGAGATGGCGGCAGGTATTGCGGTACTCTGGCAACTTGCCGTTGGTGATAGGGTTCGATCGTCTTTGCTTCAATCTTTGAAAAGTACGAGTACTCGTGTAGAATGGAGGGGCAATTGGGCGAAAGGTGGGGGGGCGGGCTGGTTGAGTCACGCACGAATTTCATGCAAAACCCCCCCACCACCACCACCACACCACCGCCGATGGTCCCCCGACCACCACACAAAGACGGTAGATCTTCGGCATGTGATTATGCCGAGAAAACTGCTAGGAAGATGATCATCGCGATACATTCACCATTCAATTATCAATACGCGCCGGCGTCTTCTGCCCTGATATCAGTAGCAGTCTCCGTAGGGCTTGCCATCCCAATCTCGCAGAAACAGGACCCTGTGGTGAGCCGCGTGGGCGAGATGGTTGAGCACTGGTAAAACTAGTATCTGTCCACATATGCCGTATGAAAGCCACCATGCAGTAAGTGGCTGGGTATCGTCTCCTTCCCATACAAGACCAAGACGCCTGGAAATCTTCTCGCTGTTCTCGTACTCAAAGCCCATACCTCGTCACACACTCCTCGCGATGCGTGTCGAGGCAATCGAGCGCGCACACCCGTGTACCGCACTTCATGCACCGCACCCGGCCCCAGTATCCGCACACCTCGCAGAACACCCTCTGCGGCGGCTTGCCGTTCCCGTCCCACGAGCCCCTGGCCTCAAGGTACGTCAACGGCGGGTGCGCCAGCAATTCCCCCAACTCCTTGTCCGACGGTACCTCGGGCACGCGCGATACGAGCAGCGGGCCTCCCTCGCCAAGGTCCGCGTCCTCCTCGCCTAGGCCCTTCCCGGCCAGGTCTGGTTCGGGTCGAGAGGTGCTGTACGTGTCTGCGAGCAGCGACCCCTTCGGCTCGGGGCGCGAACGGCCCAAATCGTGGCTCGTCTCAGCCTTCGTCGCCGTGGGAGCATCTGCTGTGGGCGTGCCGTGCCGGTCCGGGACGGGGGCGGCGGCGGGAGGAGGGTTCTTGCCGTGACCACCGCCTGCTCGTCTGCTGTTTGCGCTGGCTGCGGCGGCAGCGGCAGCTGTTGCCTCGGCTTGCTGATGGGCTAGGAAGCCGTCTAGATGGTTGGCAAAGGTCTTTTGGGACTGCAGGATTCTTCGGACGGCACTGGTCTTTCCCTGTGCTGTCGCTGCCGTCAGCATTGCCGTCACACCCGGAGCTAGCAGAGAAAGAGAAGGGGAGGGGCAGCTCACATTTGTGTCCCACAACCGGAATGGTATTATCTTTGTTGCCGTCCCGCTCGAGGGCCTCGACTTCCTTTCGTATGCGGACCTCTTGTCGGGCCGTGAGGTCGTCTATGCTCGGCCCGGCTGGCGCGTTCCTCGCCCGCTTGCGGCTTCCCTGCGAGGCGCCTGTGGGATGTGCTCGTGTGTCGGGGACGTAGGCCCATCCCGGGGCTAAGGACGTCTTTAGACTGGCAATTTCGACGACGCCAAAGTTGTTCATTATGATGATGTGGGGCCAGAGCGAAGGTATTAAATTAAGCACAAGAGAGATCGGAGACGCGCTTGTGAATCTGGCAGTAAGAAACAAAAGAAAAAGAAAAAAAGGGAACAATTTGAATGATGACACAGCAACCTCGCTTCCCCACACGACGCTGAGAGGGTGGATACCGGTATCCCTCGCCCGAGAGTCCCTCCAGGTCCTGTATGTGCCGAGGCAATCCTGGATTTGGCAACTGCTCCAGCTTAGCAGCAATAAGTTACGACGTAGATCGGCAGCAACGTTATCACCGTGTTTTGTCCCTGTCTTCTAATCTTTCTCTTCTTCCCCTGCAATTTGCCATCAGGACCGAGATCCTTTTGGAAGCCCAGAATAGTTATATCGCCAACGTTGACCGCTATGGCTGGAGCAGTACGTCAGCCGATTGATGTCGAGGCGTTGCAACGGTACATCGGAGAGAAAATTCCCGAGATTGGACTTCCGTTGGAGGTGAAGCAGGTATGTCCTCGGCCCCTCTCGTCAAGTCCATATACCACTGTTCAAGAAGAGACGTCGGTATATGGAGACGGAGGAAGATAGATGCATGCTGACAATGGGTTTCCGGGTGAAAACAGTTTGGCTATGGCCAATCCAATCCCACATACCAGCTCATAAGCCCCGACGGGGTGAAATACGTGTTGAGAAAGAAGCCCCCGGGCAGACTTCTTTCCAAGTCCGCGCACAAGGTTGAGCGAGAGTATCGCATCATATCTGCTCTGGGGCCTACGGATGTCCCGGTACCAAAGGTGAGTGGGATCGCTCATCTTATCACACCCTTCCCCTCTACCCCTCTCCCGCACGTGTTGACGCTCTCCAGGCATACTGCCTCTGCGAAGATGAGTCCGTCATCGGGACGGCCTTCTACATCATGGAATTCCTCGACGGACGCATATTCGAGGACCCTTCGATCCCAGACGCATCCTCTGCCGAGGAGCGGTCTCGGCTGTGGCAAGCGGCGGTGCACACTCTGGCCAAGCTGCACCGCGTAGACTACACCAAGCTCGGACTGCAGTCGTTCGGGCAGACTTCTGGCTTCTACGACAGACAGCTGGCGACTTGGAAGCAAATCAGTCTCGTATGCTCTTCGCATCCTCTCTCCTCCCCCCTCTCTCTCTGACCGCACTCCTGACTCAACTCGAATCAGTCTCAAGCAAACGTCGTTGACGCGGAAACGAAAGAGTCGGTAGGGGCCATCCCACACATAGACTCCCTCCTCGCTTTCTTTGGCGACAAAGCAAACCAGCCGCGCGATCGGGCGACACTCGTGCACGGCGACTACAAGATAGACAACATCGTCTTCCACAGGGACAAGCCCGAGGTGATTGGCCTGCTGGACTGGGAGATGAGCACCATCGGCCACCCGCTGTCCGACCTGGCCAACATGATGAACCCTTACTACATGACTCCAGGCTTCTTCCCGTCGGATTCGTCTCCCGGCCTGCCCTCGCCCGACGCCCTCATGGGCTGGTACGCCGACGTGGCGGGGTGGGATCCGAGACCTGAGGCTGACTGGGCCAAGGCCTTTTCCATCTTCCGTCTGTCGGCCATCGCTCAGGGCATCGCGGCCAGGGTGGTGAGGAAGCAGGCTTCGAGCGCTCAGGCAAAGAGATATGCCACCATCTTCCCGAGTCTGGGAGTTTTGGCATGGAATATGGTGGAGGAGAGAAGATCGACGGCAGGAGCGGTAGCAAAGACGAAGCTCTGATCAATTGGCCGTGCAGCAGCAAGGAGCAGCAATAACAGCAGCGAATGCTACTACACTGCATATGCAGTTTGGTAGAAGAATCATGCCACCCCCCCCTTGTTCTTGACCTTCTCAACATGTACAAGTAACGTTCACTGCCCCTCCCTTCAAAGGAGGGGGGAAAAAAACAGGAAATGGGTACGTATACTCGTACGAGGAGTACATTCAGAATGGGGAAACCCCCATGCAGGGGCCAATACTACGGGCGACAAAAGGTCACCAAGATGTGAAACCGAATAGGTAAGGTACGCATGTGTAGAGGGGAAGGAAAAGGAAGGGAAGAGAAGAGAAGAAGAGAAGAAGTAAGAGTGTCTACCCGTAAACAAGTCAAAAGACAATGACATCTCTACTATTACCAATCCAAGGCCCCCTACCACTTCGGCCCCTTCTCTCTCCCCTCCCCCTCCCCATCAGTCCTCCACCCCCTCATAAATAAAAAAAGGGTCACCTGAGAAGGAAAGTGCGGAGAGAGGGTGGGAAAGCGGAGAAGGAGAAGGTCCCTCGCCCTCTTTCCGTGACGTGTATTACGAGGTGCTAAGACGGGACAGGCTCTGCTTGTGTGCGTGTGCTCCAACTTGGGGCTGGGGTCAATTTGTGGGGAGGCATTTTCCCCCAATCAGCGGTAGGAGTTACAGAGTTACCGACAGATGTACCAGGATGTATATCTGACTGTAGTACGTATTCGGATTGATTCCAATGGTGGAGAGGGAGGAAGAGAGAGAGACCGAGCGGGAGGAGAGCAAGAGCATTAGCCGGAGAGAGAGACGCGAGTGGACACTACCCATTTTCCCACTTGACCCGAGCCACAGCCGGTCGGAACTACCACCACCACCACCACCACCACGAAAGCTTCATTTGCGACTCACACTCTCTCCTCTTTCCCTCACAACCCTCTTTCTACACCTTCCTCAAAAAAAAACCCCCTCTCTCTTTGCGTTTTCCACCTCATCACCCTCACCTCTCGCCTTCGGAAAAACAACGAGAACTTCAAAAGAACTCACCTCTCCCCCATAATGCTCTCAGCTTCGAGACAGCTCGGCCCTCGCGCCGCCATGCTTGCCACCCGTCCCTTCCACACCTCTACGCGACGCATGGCCGGCGTTGCCGCCGCCGCCCCTCACGTTTCCGCTCCTCTGCCAGCCAAGAGGCCCGTGGGTGCCTTTCGTGGAAGGTGAGTTGCATATCCGTCAATCCATCTCGCAAGGCTCCGAGCAGTCAAGCTAACCAGGTTTTCTACCATCAACAGCCTGTTCGGCTTCCTCCTCGGTACCGCCCTGTCCGGTAGCGTCGTCTACACCTACCTGATTGGCGAGTACAAGACGTCCAACGATCTCCTCAGCGAGGATATCTACGTATGTCCCTTTCCATCTCATCCCTCCCATGCCATCTTGTCGACGTACAGAGCTAACGACTGACCTTCCCCCCCGGATATAGACTCTGCAAGCCTCCGTCTCCCGTCTCACCAGCTACGTTCAGAACCTTGAGCAACGCTTGGTGGAGAAGAAGAAATAGGCACAGCACACAGCATACACACACACACACACACACACACACACACACACACACACTCGCACTCACACCACATCAATTACTTTTCGGAAAGAGGAACACAGTAAAAATACCGGTCCATCGGGGAATTTCGGAACAGCACAAGGGAAGGAGGGGGTTGATGCGCGCAATATGTGAATTAACACCATGAGTTTACAAACTGAGCTGTTCTCGTCGATGGGTAAGGGAGAGGGGATGCGGTATGACGGAGGTTGCGAATTGGGCGCATGGGCAGAACGCACGTCTTTCCCATGGTGCGACAGCCTCTCGGCTGACCTTCCCGGGAGCTATACCAGACGAATTACCAAGACCCATCGGCATGGTCCTTTTTTCCTTCTTTAGCTTTCCTCTCTTCCTTCCCTTCCCTTTCCTTTCCTTTGCTTTTCTCTTTTTTTATTTTGTTTTATTCTGTTTTTTTTATTGCTCATCTGTATCATATCGGAAGCAGACAGACAATAGGTAGAGGACGGACAGATAACTGAGGGGATCAAAACAAGATATCTGTAACACGACAAAGCAAATACTTTTCTATGCCTTCCCCACTCTACTGACGAGGGCTCAAGGCTGTCTTTACTTCCACTGGCTCAAGCTTGTACTTTCACTATTGGTGAGGCGGTGCGGGAGCGGAGGGTTTGAGGTTTCTCGAAAAGGCACCAGCCATTGCACGATTGACCCAAAGCGCACGATATACATCCCTCTGCTAATGACTTGACCCTATTGGTGGAATCGTTTCTGTGTTTTCTCATGATCATGGTGTAAAGATTTGAAAAAAAAAAAACACATTGTTATCATTACTCTGGCGAACTGACCGTAGGGAATCCCAGCGAGTTTCCTGGAACCCAAGTCACAATAAGGGGAAACAAAGGTGGTGGATAATAGGATGATATCCTAGCGCCCATATGATTTGAGCAAACAAAACAAAAAGTCAAGGAAATTAGAAAAGAGACCGAAAAGAGAGAGAGAGAGAGAAAAGTCATAAGAAAAAAGAAAAGAGGCTCTGCCAGTAACATGTCATCTCACGCTAGTACACATGGTTCCTTCTTGCTACTCATAATATGGCTATTTATGCCTTCTTACAGCTCATCGTGCTTCTCCTTATCCTCCTTGGTCTCCTCCTTGGTCTCCCCGGTGGCGGCGGGGGCAGCCTCCTCGGCAGCCGGCGAAGCGTTGGCCTTGTACTTGCCATTCTCCTCGACGAACTTGATGAGGTCGTCGATGGTGCGGGGGCCCTTGTAGGTGACGGGAGCCTTCTTGTCACCGGCGGGGTAGAGCTTGATGGTGGGGAAGCCCTGGATCTCGTCGGGGACATCGTTCTGGGTGGCGTCGACCTTGGCGATGACGACCTTGTCCTTGAAGTCGCTGGCAGCGTACTGCGAGGCGAGGTCCTCGTACTTGGGGGCCAGGGCCTTGCAGTGTCCGCACCAGGGGGCGTAGAACTCAATCAGGACATCCTTGGTGTCGTCGAGGACGATGTCGGCGTAGTTCTTGGCGACGACGACCGTGACGGGACCCTCCTGGGTCTCGGGGATGGGCTCGGACTTGACGCTGGGCTCAAGCTTGCCGGCGACAAAGTCGTCGGCGAACTTGGTGATGGCGTCGAGGGTGATGTCGGAATCCTGGTCGAACGGAAACTTCTGGTTGTCCTCGGTGTTCTGGATGGCAAAGGCGGGGAACTTGTCGCCCTTGAGGTTCAGGTTGCCGGCGTGGGCGCCGAAAGCCTTGGCGTCGATAGTGCCAAAGTTGATCTTGCCCTTGTACTTCTCAGCCACGGGGCGGATGGCCTTGCCGAGCGACTCACGCTCCTCTTCAGTCTCGGCAAAGATGTAGGCCAGGGGGATACCGGCAGACATGTAGCCGGCGTACGTCTCGGGACCGATGACGCCAATGAGGGGGGTGGCCGACGTCTTGGCGAAGGTGGCGATGGCCGTCTCCTCGAACTTGTCGGTGAAGACGTCCTTGCCCTCGTCAAAGTCCTTGTACAGGACGATGGCGGGGGCCTTGACACCCTCGGCCTCGGCAACGGCAGCGTCGCCGACGCTGCCAAAGATGTAATCGTTGCGGAGAGAGCTGGCGACCTTGGAGAAGGCCTCGGCCGAGGCCTTGTCATCCTCGGAGACGTAGGCGACGAGGACAACCTTGTCGGCCGTCTTGAAGTCCTCGAGGGTGTCCTTGGTCAGGACGGATACGGCGGGCATGGACTGCTTTACCATGTACGAAGTGATGCTGTAGGCAATATCGCATCAGCCTCCTGTTTCGCCCCCGCCCACTTCCCGTCCGGGAAACACCTAGGAAACTTACGCAGGAGCCTTGCGCTGGCCAGTGTAGGGGCTGACATCGTCGAGGCCACGGAAGACTTTGAGGGTAGGGTATCCCTCGACACCCTGGCTCTTGCAGAGTTCGGCCTCCTCGGTGCAGTCAATCTTGGCGACCTTGATGTCCTTCTCCTTGAGAGAAGTGGCGGCGATCTCATACTCGGGGGCGAGGGCCTTGCAGTGGCCGCACCAGGGAGCGAAGACTGTACGACACCAGCATCGGTCAGCCAGCTGCACACGCTAGCATGCCGGAGAAGAATCGTGTGCGTCGATCCATGCGGTAGTCAAGAGTAACTTACACTCTGCGAGGACAATATCGTTAGCCTTGATGAAGTCGTCAAAGGTGTCCTTGGTCAGCTGGTGAACATCGGACGTTCCCTCAGCGTTCGCCATAGACGCGAGTACGGCCATGAGGCCGTAGGCAAGCTGCTTGTGAAGCATTGTGGCTGCGTTTGTGATCCGGTGACAGAGAAGGAGATGCTCCGAAGCACAACCGGGATTATACGAAAGGGGGACGAGGAAAGAGGATGGAAGAATGAAAGAGAGAGGGGGGGGGGAGGGGGGATGATGCAGCAAAACGAGACGTAGAGGACAGCTGGGAGATTTTGTAGCCACTTGTACCTTTCCACGCACAAGGCTGGGCTTTTTCGGGGGGGTTGCTCAGCCAGTGGCCATCTGTCACTGGCCAATGTGGTTACTGATCAGACTTGGGAAGGACAGGTGGAGGCGGCAGACGGGAACTGAGCCAGCGATCCTGAAGCTGGTGGATAAGGCCTGCTCCTTACGGGCGTACTCCTCCGCTGTAAACAGTGGGCTGGCGTGAGGCGTCGCAGAGCACTCGTGGGTGGTGGGCCGAAGAGAACAAGTGTCACCTTCTTTTGTCACCCGTTCCCATATTACCGGTCTCCAGCTGGACGGAGCCTACGGAGGAACGGTACGGTGGTGCACTCGTTTTATCATTACCTACTAGACGTATGTGGGGAGCGCGCTAGGTGGTCCTCTGAATGGCGAACGGCCCCTAGGCGCGTAACGAGGTACGACGCATATCGCTTAACCCGCACTCTTTACCTGCTTTGCCTCCCATACACCACGCCACATTGTGATCTTAACCCCAACCCCCCCCCCCCCCATCCCAAATTCCGTTCCTCGGTCCGATCAACCAACTAAACGTGGCTTCACGTCACTCTTTGCTGTTTCTGTTTCTGCTTCTTCGTCCACGTCGCAATCTACCCGACTAGTATCGAAAAAGAGTGATGACACGTATTTCTATTTCTTAGCATTACAAGTATGTGCGATTTGGTAGATGCCAGAAGCACGTATCGTTCACTTCATGGTAGTGGTACGCATGCAGTCTTAAAGTGTCTTTTATTACTAGTAACAGTAGTGTTGGTGTGACACTGCCGTCCAGGAGGGACAGGATGAAGCAAGATGACGCCATGAAAAAGAAAGAAAAAAAAGAGCAACAAAGGGTATTATATCTCACCAGGTCGCAAACCCCAACATAGAAGAAACAAAGAAGAGAGCAGTCTCTTGGTACGTGCCCTGTGTCCTTTTCCCACCCGATAAGCAATTCTATGCACCCTTCGCCAGATGCATCTCCCCTTTTTTCACTTATTTCCCCTTTCTCATCTGAGCGCTGGCAAAGTTACGCAGAGCCTTGAGAAAGACTTGGTAACCGAAGGACTCATTATCCTTGAGGCAAAAGATCTCCGTGAGACGGATCTGCCACGGCGGGTACCCAGAGAGCTGGACGTTGGGTCCGAAGAGGATGAGCAGGTCCGGCTCGGACATTATCCCCTCGGACAGCTCGTTATCGACCAGCTCCAGGGTGATATCTTTGGGGGACAGCTTGCCCTTCTGTGACATCTCGGCCAGCGTCCTCGTGAGGTCGACGACCGACTCCCTCCCGTCCTGAGCCGAGATGAGGTGGAGTCTCAGGTGGCCAAGGGTGCTGTTAACATCCGTGGACGAGTAGCCTTCCCTGTGGGGGGACGAGACCGAGAGAGTCGGGTGCTCGCCGCCGTAGTAAAAGGCAAGCTTCTGGATCGTGGCCTCGTAGACGCGGGGCATGTGCTTCTTGAGAATACCTGTGGAGTTTCGTCAGACCGTGCTCTGGTTGCCCTGTCTTCTCTTTCGTCCCGACTTACCCGTCTTCTCGTATATAGACAGCATGGGAATGTGTGCACACGCACACCAGGTAGCTAGTTCGGCCGTCTCGTCGATCAGCCGGTCGAGGTCGGCCGTCACCCTCGGGTTCTCCGACTTGAGGATGGCGCTGAGGTGCTTGGGCTTCTTGTTCAGGTTCATGACATCCCTCTGGATGTACTGCGGCGTGGCGTGGTGGTAGTACAGCACCGAGGACACCTGGTAGCAGACAATGTTCCATGACTGGCGAATCCGAATATAGAGCGAGAAGATCCCGTGCAGGATGGTCAAAACAAACACATGGACCTGGGTCCAGGCAAACTTGCGGATGCCTAGACGTGACGACCGCTGCTGGTCGCCCGACTTGTTCGATATTCTGGGTTGGCTCAGCTCCGGCAAAGCATTCTGCGCGAGGCATGTCGTCAGTATAGCTGTTCACATCATGCATGACGCGCTTGTTTGGATTGCTATGCTCTTACCCTCATGATGCGTCGCTTATCCGCATCGCTGAGGAGCTTGTGGTCATGGGCTTCATCGGCCCTGTAGACCTTCAAATCTCGGGCAGACAAGGGCATGGTGGGCGATTATGGAAGCCTCGAGAGGCTGGCTGACAGAAGACGTTGGATGGCACAGCACGATCGGTCGGTCGGGTTCGTTGAATAAGGCTCGTCGCGTGTGGACGAGGTGGTTGAAGGGAGTGGCGGGATGAGAGGGAGCCACCCTGGATCCTGGGTAGGGGGAGAAGGGGGGGGGGATGTGGTGTAAAATAGGAAGACGGGCGATGTTGGCTGACGCAGAGCTCTACACACGGCGGCCAAAAGGGCTGTGTGTGGCGGCTTGGGGTGGCTGTGATGCGATGTCCGTCGTCTTTCTAGTCGACGAACAGCTCGGCAATGACGAAGCCCTCCTAATAATGCCCCACTGAAGAAGGCGTCCATGTCGAATACGGCGTAATACTCACTGGGGCTTGGGCGTCCTGCCGCCCGCACCTGGGCTGTTGCTGAGGGGCTGGCTGGAGCCGCCCGCCAATTGAGGCCACGGAACGCTGCGTGTGGTTGCGCCACATATCTAAGTGATCCTCGCCCTTGGTGCAGTGGTGCTTAGCTGTGACTTTTCTCAGTGGGGCTGCCATAGTGGCTGATGCTGTCTTTTACCCGCTTGCTGGTCGCAAGTCGGTCCTATGTCCATCGTCACGCACACGTCTAGTCTGGCAAACGTGAACAGCATCCCCCATCTATTCCTCACAATAATAACCGAGCCCGACTTCTCCATCCGGTACGCTAGGGGAACGGCTCTTGGGGAGTCGGGGTTCCTAACGCACATGTAGTCCACACATATCGTGGTCTGTGTCGCTGGAAATCTCCCACATCCATCCTCCCTCCCTCCCTCCCTCACTCTGTTCCCCTCCTCTCCTCACCAATCATGGAGCGCTCAGCTTCGGGGCCCAAATCCCTCTTTCCTAAAGGGCCCAGCTTTACCTTGGACAACTTCTCCAACAAGGATTTCATCGTGCGCGACTTTGTCGACAGTCTCGCGGAAAGCGCCGTGCCCATCAATCGCCGGTCAGGTCCCGCCCAAGCTGCCTTCGACCCCAAACCTCTTATCCGGGCGTTTGAGAGTGCGTTTCCGCCCCCGAGACCTTGGCATAGGGACGACCCGAGTAACAAGCAAGCTTTTCATCATGGGCATACGCTAACGACTGCGACTCTGTAGGTGCACTCTCCCAACTCGGCCAACTGGGCGAGGAGCTGCAGGAGAAGGAGACAGATCTCCTGACACAAGTACGGCGTGCCGAAATTCAACATGATCAAACCCTTGAGGCTCTCGGAAATAAGCTTGACCAATCCATGAGCTCGTTTGAAGCCCTCGACGGGTCTCTGAACGCGGGAACCATCAACGAGTTCGAGCCAGGGAACAAGACGGACGGTGGTGGCAACGTTGCCGTCCAGATTGGCGAGAAGCTCGAGGACCTAGACCGGAAAAGGCGGCGGGCGCAGGACACGATATTCCTTATACAATGCTGGAACGAGGTCAGCGAGTCGGGCCAGCTCACGTCGCTGCAGGATATCCAGCGTCAGGGTGGCTCGGAGAACAAGATCCGATGCGCCATCATTGCGCGGCAGCTGATGAGGATCAGCCAGCGGCTAGACACCACCGCCTGGGGCAATGTCAATGGAGGGCGGAATGCAAAGGCGCTCAGCATCAATGGTGCCGCCAACCCGCCCAAGGCGAATACGCGCGAGGCGATTGAAAAGTTCTCGGAAACTCTGGAGCAGGACCTCCTGCAGCAGTTCAACAACAGCTACAGGCGCCAGAACTTTGATGACATGATGGAGTGCGCCAAGGTCCTGTACGACTTCAACGGCGGTTCCAGCGTCATTGCCATCTTTGTCAACCAGCACCAGTTCTTCATTGACCGCGACCAACTCATCGGCGACGATGTGGCTGCTGACGGCGAAACGTGGGACCAACTGGCCGATCCCGATGCCGAGCCCCCGGGCATTGACCCGGCCCTGCAGTCGCTAGTTGACGAGGTCAAGATTGTCATGCAGGAGGAGTCGTTCATCATCAAACGGGCCTTCCCATACTACGAGACAGTCCTGATCAAATTCATCCAGCGTGTCTTCCAGCAATCTATACAGCAGCGATTGGAGAAGGTCCTGGACAAGGCCGACACCATCTCCTCGCTCGCCTTTCTCAGGTCTCTACACTCGTCGAGGGCCTATATCAGCTCCCTCATCGAGGACCTGAAGACGCACGGCCTGACCGAGCACCCGGAGCCCTGCTCGGCCCAGATTGCCCAGACGCTGGACCAGCAGGTCGAGGAGCTCTTCATCCCCTACCTGGTGGGCAACTCATATATTGAACGCGAAAGAAGAAGCCTCGAGGAGACGTACAACTCGCTCCTCTTCAAGTTCACCATGTATCACTCGCGTAAGAAGAGGGGCCCGACAGGTTTCATGGCGTCGCTGGCGCAGCAGGGGACGCAGATCATGTCCACCGCAAAGGACGCCTACATCGAGAGATTAGAGTCATCAGATCTCACGCCCACGCAAAAAGCCATGATGCTGCGGGTTGCGGGTCTGAAGGACGAGGACAAGAAGAATGAGATTGAGCTAAGTGAAGAGGACGGCATGCTGAGCATAGCCAACGCAAAGCGCATGCTCAAGTGGCTCGCCGAAAGTGTGCAGCGCACCCTCGAGCTGGGGTCCCAGACGGACACGCCCAAGGACGTCAACATCCTGCTCAACCTCCTCCTCACCAGCATGGGCCAGGTCTACGTCGAGACAGCCCTCGACGCCGCCTGCTACCAGGCCACGTCGCTCGAGCACTGCAAGACAGAGCCGGACCTGTCATACCTCCCCGCGCTGCGGCCCGGCATATCGATCACGGCCATCATGGACCGCTTCATCTCGACGGTGCTCATCCGGCTGGCCGAGCCCAACACAACCGTGCGGCGGAGCATGGAGGCGCAGAAGAAGGTGACGGTCGACACCATCGAGAGGAAGGTCAACAACGTGATGCGCGTCTCTATCGACGTCATCGCCAACTGGGTGTCCAAGCTGCTCTCGTCACAGAAGAAGCAGGACTTCCGCCCCAAGGATGGCGAGCTCGAGTCGCTCCAGACACCGACCTGTCTGAGCATCTGCACTTTCCTAGCCCGCGCGAGCCGGCAGGCGTCGCAGGCCATCGACGGGCAAAACGCCGACAAGTTCTTCAGCGAGCTGGCCCTGGCGATACTACGCCTGCTTCTTGAGCACCTCAAGAAGTTCCAGGTCAACGCCACGGGTGGTCTCATGGTGGCCCAAGACACGGCCAAGTACCTGAGCACCATGCGAGAGTGGCCCCTCATCAGGGAGGTGGGCACGTCGGTGGAGCTGCTGACGGAGATTGGATCCCTCTTTATCGTGGGCCCCGAGGCATTGCGCGAGAAGACACGTGCTCTGGCGCCGGGTCCGACGGCGACGAGGGGTCACCTCAGCAAGGCCGACTTCAAGGCGTTCGTCCAGCGGAGAGACGACTCGGGAACGGCAGGTATCCAGAGTGTCCTGTCCGGGCTGTGATGGGAGTTGCCGTCTCCAATCTTCATGCTCCCGGTGCTGGTCAAGGGGGATGGATGGATGGATGGAGTTATATATATATATATATATACGATGTATACTTGCCGCTCTTCATGAATGCCATGCTAGCTTTTTCGTTTCTTGGAGACATGATACCATGTGGTCACCTCGAGCTGCGGACTCTGGTCCACAAGCTAGAAAAAAAAGGCGTCTTCAGGGGGGGGCGTCTTCCCCGGTGCATAGCCGCGTCGATGCCTCGTGTGTTGATCAGAACTCCCTCCGGAGCCCGCCGACTTGACCGGTATGCTGCTCAATCTTGTCATCGAGGAAGTCTATCAGCTCGACCATGCTCCCCAGCCTGTTGAGCTGCGCTCTCTCCTCCCTGCTGAGCAGGGCCTTCTTGTCAGAGCTCATGGCGGGGGAGCACATGTCGTGCACGTGGTGGAGGGCGAGCAGAAAGGGCAAGGGAGCACGGGCGGCGTGGTACATGAAGCGCTCGACAGCCTCCCAGGGGCAGGTCGCGTTGCCGGCAAACATGGCCGGGTTGGAGAGCAGGCCGCGGGCGGACATGAAGCCCGACAGGCCGGTGTTGGCGGGAGTCGGGTGCGCGCGGCTGCCGGCCCCACCATCACGGGGGAGGTTGTCGTCGAGGGACATGGTCTTGGACGGTCCAAAGGGGAGACGTCCGAGGTCGAACACGTCCCCCGAGAGGAGGATAGGCAGGGTGGACGAATACTTTGATACCAGCAGGTCGAGGGCCTCGGTGCGGATAGGGATGGTGGACGGCGTAGACCGCGTGCGGGGGTGGATGGTGATCCAGTCGACGTTGCGGCTGTGCGGGTGCCCCACCACCGTATCGATGAAATCAACCGTCTTGCGCAGATCGTCGTGCACGCGGATCTTGACGCTCACGCTCCTACCCTTGGGGCTGTCGACGTCGGCATGCTTCTCCACGGCCCAGCCGTCCCGGCGTAGGCCCTCGCGCGTCTCGACCACCATGTCGCGCACCAGTTCGCGCCGATTCATGAGTGCGGCGCCCAACGTCTCGGCGCATGCCCACGACTGGGGGCAGCCGCAGTTGAGGTCCACGCCGTTGACAAAGGGGGCCGCCAGACGGGAGGCACGGCTGATTTCCAAGGGGCTGTTGGCGCCGAATTGGAGGATGGTGGGGGGTTGAGGACCCAGTGTCGACATGGTTAGATCTATACGTACTCAGCCTTTTTTGACTCCCTCTCGATACCATGAGCCAAAAAAAATAATAAAAAATCTAAAAATAAAAGAGAGAGAGAGAGAGAGAGAGAGAGAGATGAGGAGATGATGGGGCCTTACCCCCGTCCCGAGCAAATGCGCTCCTGTTAAACTCCTTGGCGAGAATCATGGGTGTCCAACAGAGATCGGTGCCGTAGTAGTGGACCGTTTGGCGGAAGGCGAGCTACAGATGTGGTACCCTTCAGTCCGGAATCCCGAGGACAGGGGGGAGAGAAGGAGGACTGACCTTGGAGTATCGCACCATGGGAGCACATGCGTATAAGAATCTGCCCTGCTTCTTGGCCAAGTCGAACAGCTTGAGGGGACTTGGGATGACCATGTTCAGCCTCGAGAGATAGCATACCCTGTTCTGGATGTCACCGGTAACTTACTGGGTTGAGTCGCCATCGCCGCAAGAGGGGACCATCTTCGGTCCTTGCCCTAGGTTAGTCATGCCTCCCTTGAATTCCATACCGAGAGATCTGGGCTTGTGGTGAATGAGGTGAACGAGGTGAATGTCGTGGGTTTTTTTTTTTTTCGAGGCTATTGTGTTTATTTTTTTTCTTCCTCTATGGCGGGGGAGGGGCAAGAGAAGGAAGAGAGAAAAAATACCGACTACAGCCCACTACTCACTTTCCTTATTTCAGACAAGGCTTCTACCCTGTTACTCTTCTACGAGTACAATCTTACGAGCACAAAGAGTCATATCGACGGCAAATAGACAAAAATGTGCTCATTTCAAAAACAACCGTCGCCATGCACATTCTTCTAAACGTACACGTTCTAGTTCACTGCGCTTCTAGACGGCCCAGCCATGTCTTCATCTTCACCCCCCGACGCCAAATAAACTGTCGGTGTCACTCTCAATCCCATCCAGCTCCTTGCGAAGGGGCTCCGAGGCGAGACGGACCTCTGCGTCGCCCCCCCAACCTACCACCCCAGCAGACTTCAGGTTGGCGGCCGTAGACTCGTCGGGAAATCGCCTGCTACCGTGCTCGGGCCTCTCGCGCACGGTTCTTGATGCGCTCTAGGTCGTCGTCGGTGCAGCAGCACGTCAGCCACCGCCTGCTGCACACGTAGCAGAACTGATACGAGCACCGGCACGCCTCGCGGTGCTCTACCAACGCCTGGCATCGTCCGCACCGCTTCCATCCCTGCTCTTCGGCCAGCCGGTTCGTCAGCCGCACATCGTCGTCCTGCGGGCACATCTTCCCCCTGTGCGATGGGGCCCGGCAGGTGACGCACGTCCGGTGTCCCCTGCCGCATCGCCCCTCGCCATCCCGCGGCTTGATGCGGTCTGGCGGGATCCACAGGCTGCATGACGGACGGCCGCAGTACAGCCGATCTCCCGCTGGTATTCTCCACTCCCTCGATCGGTCCCGAAGCCGCTTCCGGAGCGTCGGATCGGGGACGTGTCGCAGGATGGTGCGGAACGGTATCTCCTCGAGACAGCACCTGGGCGGCCACTGCTGCCCGTTCCGCACCGCCGTCAACATCAGGGCTGCGAAGCACTCGTAGCAGTAATTGTGGCATGGGATCTCGACCGTCTTGCTCGCGGGGAACCTGTCGAGACACGAGACGCATCCTCTGCTTGCCACGACTCGTCAGCGTGCCATCAGCACAAGAGAAGTACAGCAGAGGAAGCAGGCATCTACTTGCACACCGGCAGGCTCTCCAGGCGCATCCAGACCTGCATCTGTCGAGATGCCGGTGATTGGCCTTTATCGGACAACCAGCACACAACTAACAAACAAATGGACAGATACAAATACAGCCACACGCACGCGCGCACACACACTCTCCCCATCCCTCGCCCCTCCTCTCCTCTCCTTCTTCCCCTTGCGTCTGAGCGTCAAGAGAAAGACGGCCTCAGGGTAAGCCACCGGCAATCGGGGTCGGCTACAGCTGGCCGGGAACGCCTAGGATGAGTCTTCCCCCACCGTCCTTGTCTCTCGGCTGCTGCTTCCGCTAAGCCTGGGCGTTTTTCTCTTCTCTTCATCTTTCCGTCCCCCCTCTCTCGAGAGGGATGTAGCTGGGCGTCGAGATCAACCCAACAAAGCGGCGGTCCAGTAAGCCACGTGAAGTCCCCTGACCTTTTTTTTCGGTATTTTTTTCCCCGTTGTTTCCGTCATTGTATAGGTAGAACGTCCGAGGCTTAGGGACGTCTTATTTTATCCAATTCGGTATGTTGAAGTAGTTGACGCCGCACTTTTCGTTTGAGAATTGTCATGTGTGCATCGAGAACACGTAGAAGGACCGAACCACACATTCTCATCATTGGAGGAGCAAAATAATAATAAAATAAGATAACAAAATGATAATAAAAGAAGAAGAAAAAAAGACGCAGGCCATGCAACCAAGAGAGTGTGAGTGTGCACGCGTATCCTCAGAAATAATATGATTCGTCTCCGTACCCGTCCATCTGCTCTCATTCTCCAACGCTGGAAGTGGTCGCTGTCCGCAGAAAACGGGGAAGATTGAGAGCCGGTTTCGGCGCTGACTGGAACTGCCGAGTCGGAAAAAAAAAAGTGCAGCAAGGCGACGCCCCGGGTCGGACGGATCTGGCCCGTAGGAGGCGGCACTGCCGGAACTGGCTTCCTTTCCTTGAGCCTTGGATCTCGCCCACCATGTTCCTCGAGGTGAGGTGGTCTGCTCATGTGCGCGGAAGAAGGCTTTTCGTCTTCAATGCATGCGATCTCACGTTATCAGTGGTTGGCACACAAGACTGTGTGAGGTCGGGCGTTGAGGCTGCGAACCGAATCATGTACAGGTCCGACATCACACCGTACATACGTATCGAAGAACGGAGATTGAGGGGTTATGTCGAGGAGGTGCATACAGAGACGACACTGTCTCGGTCGCCGAGCGTAGCGCAGCATCGAAGGAACGGAACGGAAATTGGTAGGGTCACAGAAGGTCTTTGTTTGTAGGAGAGAGAGAGAGCGAGAGGGAGAGAGAGAGCGAGAGGGAGAGGGAGAGCGAGAGGGAGAGCGAGAGGGAGAGCGAGAGGGAGAGAGAGAGGGGGCGGGGGGGGG
>NW_023336194.1:338773-396364 GCF_012550715.1 Geosmithia morbida
GGGGGGGGGGGGGGGGGGGGGGAGGAGGGAGATTGCTTTGGGGGCTTCGTAGTCATATTATCATGCCGCCACGTACATCATCACAGTTCATTACAGCCTAGACTTGGACTCGACAAACTCGACCCTGTTGGTGCTAAGGGACAGAAACAAGTCAGCAAAGAAGAAGGAGAAGAAGAGAAAAGGGTTCGGCAAGGATGTATTCCCACTTACCAGGTGCCGACACCCTCGAGTCCGACCTCGACGACATCTCCGTCCTTGAGCCACAGCTGAGGCTTCCGGCCCATGCCCACGCCGGACGGTCTATATTATATAGCCCATATGTCAGCCTCTACACGTCCATCTTGGTTTTTATCTTGGATCTGGATAGGCAAGAAAACCAAAAGCCAGAAACCAAAAACCAAAGAAAACAACAACCGTAGAAGGGGAAAGGTAGCGTACGTTCCAGTAAAGATGAGGTCACCGGGCAACAGTGTGACACCCTGACTGAGGAAAGAGATGATCTTGCGGACATTGAAGATCATATCGGACGTGCTGCTATTCTGTGATCCGACCCACACGTTCAGCAGAGGGAAAAGGGGGGAGGAGGAGGGGGAGGCAGTCACTCACCTGTACAGTCTGTCCGTTGAGCTTCGTCCAGATGCGCAGACCCTGAGGATCCTTGATGGTCTTGGCGCTGACGATTCCCGGGCCGTAGGGAGCCCAGCCGTCGAAACCCTTGCCCAGGGACCACTGGCCCCCGCCCCTGTTGATCTGCCAGTCGCGGTGGGAGACGTCGTCGCCGACGGAGTACCCGAGGACGTAGTCGAGGGCGTCTGTCTCGGAGACCCCGGTGCAGCGACGGCCGACGACGACGACGAGCTCGCACTCGTAGTCGAGCCCGGCCGACTCCTGGGCCACGAGGGGTACCGGGATGGGATCCGACGGCCCGGCCGTGGACGTCACGGGCTTGTAGAACAGGACCGGGTACCCGGGCTCCGGGAGGCCCGTCTCCTTGGCGTGGAGGGCGTAGTTGAGACCCAGGCAGCGCAGCGTACCCGTCTGCGAGGGGGACAGCGGCGAGAGCAGGTGCCTGATGGTGGCGACCTGATCGGTCACGTGGTGGCGGCCCAGGACGTCGCCGTCGATGATGCGGGCCGTCCTGGCCTTGGAGATGTCCGTCTCGCCGGCGGGTAGGACGGCGTCGCCGTAGTATACCTGGCCGTCTGTGGCGACGAAGCGGACGAGGCGCTGCGAGGCTGTCAGTCCGTCTGCACGCGGCTTCACAGACGTCATGATCACTTTGAGAGGGGATCGTTCTTACCGAGAAGCTCTCCATTTTCTTTTTTCTTTTTCTTTTTTTTCTTTTTCCTTTTTTAATAATCAAGTTTTTTTTTTCTTCGTTTTCGCCACCCTATATTCTTATAATGAGAAGGATTTTTTTTTGGAGGTCTTTGGATGCGTGCTGTCACTGTTTTAGGGTTGAATGGTTTCTGAGAGAGAAAGTCTTCGGTGCAGGAGAGAGCAGGTCGGGGGAGATTGACGATATGTGCAGTGTTGACAAAGATGATTGAATTGCGTGATAGATATGGCTACTCTTACAATTCACCGGGGAGCATTCTCTTTCTCCACCTAGTATCACTCATCAATCTGTACAGATTACAGATTACATTATTACCGACCAACTTGATGATATAACTCTCGGAGCGGACCACGAGCCGAAGCTCCAATGCCAATCCCAACCGCGGAGAAGGAGGAGCAGAGGCGCTGTAGTTCGCTTAGCTAGAGGCCCATGATCCCTATCTACAGCGCCTTGTACCCCCCCTCCCAGGCCTCCCCACAGTGATCTCATAGAGCGCAGCTCCGTTAAGGAGGAGCTCTTCTCTCCTCCGGTCGAGACAATCTATTTGGAATCGTCAACTGGTCTGATTTTTTTCTCTCCCCCTTATTCATCCTTCTTGTATCTTCTCTCCATCTCGATAATACCCATCACACACCCCACCCATATACTCCCGTCCCAGACGATGCGTCTCTCCGGCCTGCAGAGAGAAGTCCTGTCGCTCTATCGACAGTGTCTTCGGGAATGTCGCAGAAAACCAGTGGTAGGTTATCAAAACGTCCATTCCATATCCCCGACTGGAAGAGAGGAGAGAAAGCAAGCGAGAGAAGCCGGAAATCACAGAGACAGAGACAGAGAGGAGGAGGAGGAGGAGGAGAGAGAACCGGGAGAAGAGACTGATCATGCTTGAATGTAGGAGAATCGCCAACATTTTGTGGATTTTGCCAGGTATGTTAGCAGAACGGGNGGGGGGGGGGGGGGGGCAGTGGGTGGAAAACTTACTCTGACACTCTAGTCGTCCAACGGGATAGAAGAGAATTCTCCCTCCAGCTCAACGTTCCCAAACGTGACTTTGCCGCCATCGAGTACCTGGTTCGGAAGGGGAGAAGGCAGCTCGACGTCTACTCCTCCCCTGGCATCAGGGACATCCGATGAGGCCGAGCCGTCCTCCTCGACGATCGACGACGACGACGACAACCTGGACGACTCGACGTCCTCGAGCCACCGAGGTAAGCTGATGCCCGGACCGGGGACCTCGGCGTCGGCGTCGGGGACGTAGGCGCAGCCGTCCTCGCTGGCCCTGCGGACGAGCTCGGGAGTGTAGAAGCAGGGGACCCTCCCACGGCTACCGCGGCTGCTGCGGGTGTCCATGTCCGCGCTGGACGTCGGGGTCGGCATCCCCGGGGAGGACTCGGGGGCGACGGGGGAGGGCTCGACGGCCCACTCCTCGGTGTCGCCCTCGCCGTGGCTGTGGCTGGAGGAGCCGCGCTCGCGCGCGCAGTTCCGGTCGATGTCGGCCGTGAATATGTCAGTGTGCAGGTGACCGATGGCCGTCTCCTCCTGCACGTCGTCCTGGCTGTTGATGTACGCCACGGTGGCGTCGTAGCCGTACCGGGTGCCGACGAAGCGCTCCCGCGTCGGCCGGTTCAGTGGCCGCTGCACCCGAGGCCTGCTCGGGACGGCGGGGTCCGTGTTGCATCGGAAGGTGCGGACCATGGTCGGATCCGGGTTGGCTGATGGTTGTGGTTCGTCTGTCTTTGCGGTCGTCTCGAGTTTGGCTTCTTAGTATCTTCTTGTTTCTGTTACTCACCTGTATGATGTCATTGTAAGGAAGAGAGAGGGTGTGCTAGTTGTACGAGTCTGAGATGAAGAGAGAGACGGAGAGACAGAGATATAGACAGATGGATGGATGGATAGTGGGTAAGTGGGAGAGAGAGAGAGAGAGAGAGAGAGAGAGAAACAGAATGGAAGCCGAAAGGTCGTCGTCTTCTTATACCTTCTCATGAGGTCGATTGTTTGCCTTCAAGGGACGTCCCTGGACTTCTCTCCATGATGGCTTCCCTTTTGTCTGCGTGCCGTGCCACTGCAGAGGTTCATGCATGGCGAATCGATTCCTCAGCCATGACATTGTTTACGACGCTCTTTGTCTGCTTTCCTTCTCTCTCATCTGGCAAACATGTCCGTCTCTGTCTCTGGCATGTACAAGAAGGAGAGACAAAAAAAGGCATTGTGCGTTTCCTGCAACAGTCCAAGCCCGGCGAACCGATCTCCTCGATATCGGTCTTGTCAAGAACATGCCTCTGTCTTGATCCAGATGTTTGCTCTTGGGCAGCAGAACACCGTCACCCTTTTTGTCGTAACCTGTACAGTGCCATTGTGCGTTTCCACGGCCGATCCGTCCCGGCGAACCGATCTCTCCCCCAAGGTAGATCTCTGTCAAAACAACCTTTGTTCCTTGTTCTGATTCTTTGTCCTGGTGTCTGCTCTCGGGAAGTAGACATGTTCAATCTTTTTGCCTTCCAAGTTCACAATGCCCTTGTCGTGTTCGTCCTAGTTTCCACGGTAGTGTCCAGCCCCAGCGAACCGATTCTCGCGAGGACAGACTGTTTTCTTCTTATTTTCTTCTTCCTTTTTTTTAAAAAAAGAAAAAGAAATAAAACAATTCCTTGATCTGTCTAGATATCTTTCCTGGACGCAGCATACATGTTCATCCTCTGTCTCCGAAACGCACAATGCCCTTGTGGTGTTCATCCGTTTCCACCATCGAGCACCCGTCAACGAATGGACTACCTCCTCACAGTATACGGCTACCCCCCCAGCCTTCCTTTGTTCTCATCCTTGACCACATTTCATTGATGCTATGCCTTTTCCGGCCCTTGCTCTTCTGTCCTTGATGGAACATGTTGGTTGCGGTCCTTTGTCACAAGGCCAGCACCGCCTGGTTTCCTCCCCCCTTTTTCGACCGCATCTAAGCTAATCTGAGAACCATCGTCCACGACGGCCAACAAAGAGGCAGACATTGCCCCTCGCCCCCCTTCTCACCTTGTCAAAGAGCTGCTTCTTTGGCTGCGATGCCATCCTTGCTGGAGCGGATTTTAGTATATGAAAGGTCCCTCTCTCCCATCCTCAACCTCTCTTTTCCTTCCTTCCCCATCCTCATCATATCATCAACAACTTCAGCCCAACCATCACGCAACAGCAGCAACTTCAAGCCATAGATTCCCCTTGACCACCAAGGCCAATCCTTCTAACCGCCACACCAATTCCTCATTTCTCAGGAGCCGGACCTCCACATCCCCCCTTCACGATGTGCATAGTCAAATACCAGTACGACTGCGGGCACGAGGAGCGCGAGTTTGTGCGCTGCGTATACCATGGTCGGGTAGCGGCCTTCTTCCGTGCCGTGGTCCACGACAAGGTCTGCAGGCGGTCGACCGCGGCTATCCGTCATAGGCTGTGCGTAGAGTGCGAGGCTGAGAGGCGTCACGGGTGCCGTCGCCGTCGCAGGGACGGACGGTCGTCCACCAACACCGACGCCGGCCACCCCCGTGGCCACGGCGATCGCGAAAGGCGTCGCCACCACCGCCTTGACCGTCCCTCGACCAGCGATGGGACCATGCCGACATCCACCGGCACTGACGAGAGGCAGGCGCGTCAGCAGCACCGCGCTAGGCAGGGACATGATCCCACAGACGTTCCCCGCCCCGTCAGGGAGCGTTCCGGCATCCATGCCCAGCGCGTTCGCCGTATGGAGCAGCAACCCAAGCTGCACACCTCCAGCGAGGAGGCCAGCGGCTCGCGCAGGCCGGGCACCGGTGGTCCTGCCAAGAAGGGGAGGCGTGATGACGGCTACGTCGTCGTCGAATCCGAGAGCGGCAGCAGCCGTCGCTCGGCCAGGGGTAGGTCCGCCAGCGATGCGGGCCCTAAATCCTCCTTCATCCCGAGCGGGGACTCATTCGGAGCAGAGGCTGAGTTCGCCCACGCCGGGTATCACCAGGGGCCATCGGACCCCTTTCTTGCCGACTCCGACTTGGCAGACGATGAGAGGTCAGTGGTGTCTTCCGTCCAGTGGCCCTTCCACGGCAAGTCCGCAGGAGGACGCGGCGTAGACAGAGCTGACAGCCAGAAAACGTCCACGACGTCATCCTCCGAGGGCAAGCGTATCCGGAAGCAGAAAGCTGCTTTCCGCCGTGGCGATGACGTCCACCAGGCTGTCGGCAGGCAGTGGGCTGCGGGTAACGTGACCGTTCATAGCAGCGGGAGTAGCGGGGCGAAGACGTACGGCGAAGTTCCGGCTTACCAGGGGTTCACCACTGGCTGCAGTGGTACTGTCCCCGAGTACTACCCTCCTCGCCCGCCCAGCTCGGTGTACGCGGGCGTCCCTGAGCCCGCGCCCTCGGCACCCCACCCCGGGGTCCGGCCTTCGCCCCCCGCCCCGAGTCATGGGCAGCGTGGTGGACAGTCCCGGCCCCAGGACCCGTCCCAGAAGGACCGGAGCAGGCCTCCCCTGACGCGCACTCACAGGGCGCCCAGGGCCGAGGACCAGCAGTCCCGCGGGAGCTTGGAGACGGAGCAATCGTCTCAGGTACGTCCACCCCCCCGTCCCCGCACTAACAGTGGCGCAGAAACAGGCGCCGCTTTCAACCCTGCCGGCATGCCGTCCATCGCCCCCGAACCGTCCCTGCTCAACCCCCGGTGCGCACCTCCGCCGCCGCCGATCGGCCTCCGGGGCTTCCGCGAGCCGGATGACAGGAGGGGCATCCACCTGCGCCAGCCCACCTCGTCCAGGAACACCTCGTTCCCTCACCAGGTTAACCCGGAGATCATCAACTCCAGCTGGGGCAGGAACCAAGGGTGCCCATCCCAGAGGAAGCGGTCTAACGCCAGTCAAGCTGGGAGCATGGGCGAAGGGTCCGGTATGATGAAGAGGATGGGCAAGTCCCTCCTTGAGAAGCTGCGCATCCGTGATGGCGAAGACGAGGATCTGGAGCCAGAGCAGACCGAGGTCTCGTTCATGTGCGTCGGTGCCAAGCAGCAGGAAGGACGCTTCTAAGGATGGAAAGGGAGAGGTTTGCACGACTTGAAGTCCCAGGGACTGGTTAAGGGATGTTTGTGTTTGTTTGCTTTCTGCTTCTTTTGTCATTTACCTTTCCCGTTCTTTCTTATCCTGTCTTGTTCTTCTTCCTTCTTCTTTTCCCTCTTGATCGTTTCCTCGTATCATATTTCTTTGTTTGTCACTTTTTTCTTTCTTTTTTTAGACTTTCTTCTTTTCTTGCTTTTTCGTTGTGTCTATTTTTTTATTGTTCATGCTGATGTTTGCTTAGATTAGAGTAAGACAACAAAAGGTGAAGAAAGGGTATAGAGAAAAACATGGAGCTTGGAAATCTAGGAATCCAGGAACATAATTTTAATTGTTTTGACATTTCGTTTGTTGTAAATTTTTTTTTTTTTTTGGGGGGGGGGGGGGGTTCAGTTGTTTAACATGGTAGTAAAAGATGCTTGGAGAAAAGAACAAGGACAGAAATGAATACAGATAAAGACAGAAATTTTGTAGAGGGAGAAGCGAGTAGAATGGAATGAAGAGTGAAAAGGTATAACGCGGAAAAAACAACAAGAAGTAAATCACCTCGGGGTTTCAAGTTCCGGTGCGAATCAAGAGCCGAGAGCGATGCACTAGGGCTTCCCCAGAGACTCGGAAATGTCTCCCCCTTCAAAGGAGGCAACGAGTTAGAGAAGCAAGAAACGTCGTCACAAAGACGGGGCGGTGCTCATGGGCAGCGTAGCTCAGTTGGCCTTGGTGCTCTTCTCTTGCGACTTGAACTTGGCAATCTCAGCATGCACCTTCTTGTTGACACGAGACTGGAGCTCGGGTCGGTAGCCGACGGTAAAGAGGATCTCGAGCCAGACGAACATGGGAGCGAGGAAGAGGGCCTGGACGAGGTTATCCAGGAGGGCGGGGGCACGGCGCTCGAAGAATCCGTGGCCGACGAACTGAATGACCCAGCAGACAATGTGGACGGCCGCGGCCGAGACCAGAGTGTTTTCCGGGTCGAGAGCCCTCAGGTAGTTACTGCCAGCCGCAGCGCCGACGCAGATTGCGGCGAGGACAAAGCCAGCCACAGGCTCTAATAACAGATACAGGGAAGAGTAGAGCAGAGCGGCGATGGTGCCGAGGTTGAGGTCCAGGTATGGCACGGTCAGCCACCCGGGGAGCTGGATGAGTGTACCCGTGTACGATGCCTAGAGAGGTGGTCCATGGTGAGCATCCATGGCATGGATGTATCAAGAGAAGACATGGGTTGGGCATGGCAATCATATACAAGAGGATTCTGTATAATGCCACGGGGCCTACTTACTAGGCAGAATCCCGAAAAGAGAATCAATGGCACGCAGACAGTGTGGATGACCACATTGGTGTGGTTGTGATGGTATGACCCATACTAACAGGGATGGCGGTCAGCGGCGGGATTGTGGACAGTGAAGTGACGGGATCTTGAGGTAAGGGCTCACAAAGACAAGGTGACGCTCAAGGTCGAGCGACATGATCTGAGATATGTGTGGTGGTGGCGTGGGGGAGGGGGGGAGAGAGGGAATGTGTGATTGTGGCCGTGGCCGGGGTGGGATGGATGAGGTCAAGGCTCCAAGGGGGGACGGTTGGTGAGCAGGGAAGGGGAATGCCTAGAGATTGTGAGGGAAAGAGAGGTGACCTTGAAGGAAAGAGAGAGTTATTACTGGCGAGTCGTTGCGGCAACCACCAAGTGACAGCAGACTCATGAGGTGGGAGCAGGAGGAAGGTGGTGAGGAAGTGTGGGAGGTTGGAAGTTGGGAGTGGAGGAGAGAAGTGCAACGAAGCCCATGGTGAGGTTCCATGCGATTTGTGCCTTTGTAGTCCTCCGTATTACGGAGAACTTGTTCGTACTGGGAACCCGAGGACGAATCAGGGGAAGCTAATACTAACGTGGGGCCGTAGAGTGCCGTCAAAGTTACGAGGAGACAAAGCAGGCAAGCTCTGAGGCTTCCCCACTACTTCTGCTGCTGCTGCTGCTGCTGCTGTGCTGCCGTGGCTCTACTATTGATACACAAGTTATATTGTAGCCTGCGGTGATCTTCCTCTCAGCCTCGATAGCTCCAACTGACCCCGTCTCCAACTTGAGCTTATATAATGGCTTGAGGATTACAAGTAGATTCGTAGCGTCTAGGTCTGGACCATGGAGTGACGAGACGTCGATGCCAGGTCTAATTGGTCGGCCATTATAATATTCAAACGCATGCACACATATAAATTCAGAAAAGAAGAAGAGAGAAACGTGGAGAAATAGAAGAGAAGAGTACAAGAGGGAGGAGGAGGGATACAGGCATAGAAGGTACCACTTTTCGCACTTGCCTGTTTGACGTTTTATCGATATCTCTCTTTGCCATCATCCCCCTCCTTCTGGACCGCACCTTCCCCATTTGCTGCCGATCTTTTTCTTTTTTCTTTGTTGAGGGCACACAAGAGGTCGTATCGATCAGGGCGAGAACTGTCCCACAAGCTGCCAGGCTGATGATGTATCAGGAAATCAGGTACAGCGAGATCACAGGTAAAGGTTCATAGGTACACTCTGATTCAGTTCCATTATTGGACGCATCATGTAATGCCATTTTGAAGTAGGGAATCCATCAATTTCGTGGTGTATGCGTATATGTGCTTGTTGGGTTTACTGTATATGATACTATGTAATAATACTAGTAGCACGGATACTACATGTAGTATACCATAGACTACAGTGCCCTCTACCACTAAGTGGTAATACATATTACATATTACTGTAATCTGTACAGTGACAGTGGTACTTGGCGTGCCTGACCGGTGGCCATCCGTCAGGCAGCCAAAGAGGAAGAAAAGAAAAAAACACGCACAGACCACCCTTCAGCCATGCAGCCGCGCCCGCTGGTTTGTGCCCATCGTTATTGTATTGATATTTCCAAGCTCTCCGCCAAGTCGTTTCATCCACCGCCGCCCACCAAACAACCTCCCAACCCATTTCCTCCCCCTCTGGCATCCCCCATCCGACTTGCCACCATCGCTGCCAACGGATAACTGGTCGGGGGGCTCAGCAGTGCCCGAGCGAGTCCATCAATTCCCTGGTCAGCGCGCGTGCCGCCTTGTCGTCCGCTCCGTGGTCCCGCTCCCATCCCTCGACGAACGACGAAGTACGGCGCACGGGACTACGACGACGCTCGCCTCTTGCGTCTGTCACCAACGCGCCCCGTATCTACGCTTTGAACCCAGTCGAGATAGCACGTCTTGCCGCTGCCGAAAAAAAAGTCCGTCGCTTACGATTCCTCCGGCCCGTCGACGACTGTGCGCGCACACGCACGCATCGACTCCACTGCCTGGCTCGCCGCCCAGCTCTGAACGCGCATTGCGAACCTGATCTCCTCGCCGATCATCCCGACATACCGTCATCATGTTTTTCCTCTATAACATGGAGCGCAGGGTCACCCTGCACCCGTCGTACTTCGGCCGTAACATGCACGACCTGGTGACGAGCAAGCTTCTCAAGGACGTCGAGGGTACCTGCTCGGGAAACTACTACATCATATCCATCATGGACACGTTTGACATATCCGAGGGTCGTATCCTGCCGGGTACGGGGCTGGCAGAGTTCACAGTTGGATACCGTGCCGTCGTGTGGAGGCCGTTCAAGGGCGAGACGGTAAGAGACAAAGCATCGATGCACCAATCATGGCCTTGTGTGCTGCTTTCCCATGGATGAGGTTCTCTGACGTGGGCAAAAAAAACAACCAGGTTGACGGTGTTGTCACCTCTATCAACCCCCAGGGCTTCTTCTGCCAAGTCGGACCTCTCAAGCTCTTTGTGTCGGCTCACGTATGTTGTCTCTATCCTCACACAATGCTAATGGGAGTCTGGCTCTGTTGCTGACGTACGTCGTCCCACCCTTCACTGCAGTTGATCCCCAATGATATCCAGTGGGATCCCAACGCGACGCCTCCCCAGTACACCAACAACGAGGATACCGTCATCGAGCCGGGCACCCACGTCCGCGTCAAGATTCTGGGTACCAGGAGCGAAGTTGGCGAGATGTGGGCGATTGGCAGCATCAAGGAGGATTACCTCGGGTATGACCTCTGGGATGTGTCCTTATCACATTTTGCACATGCTAACGTGATTACCCCTTTACCAGATGCCTGCAGGATTAAAGAGCACCACTACTGCTACTAGCCTAGACGAGGGAGGTTTGCAGCGCCATTCTGGAAATTATGTTGAAGCGACTTGGCATTTGATCGAGAGTCTTCCCGGATGAGGACGGGAAAAAAGATGATTAGAAGGGGAAGCAGGAGAAGAGAAAAATCGACTACGACCTCGAAAGAAGAAAAGAGGGGAAATCTCCACGGGGGGCCGTCCTCGGCCACCGTGATGACAGCTGCGGTGTATCACACCACCTTGATCTGCTGTTCCATGCGAGAGACAGGAGCCGACCTGTGTCCTCCCTCCTTTTACCCCTCCTCAGCAAGAATCTCATGAAGACACATAATTGTTTATACAGTCGGGAAACCCTTCAGCATCGTCCATGTAAGACGTGCCTAGATCTGGATAATGTGCTTCGATGCCACAGAGAATTGGATACCAGCAGACTGTCTATTTCCATGTTGCCGTTGCATGATGTGTTACTGCAAAGACGATGCCTGCCTGCCATGCAGTCAGGACTTGCTTATTACTAACTGCACGTGAGGCGGGCTGTCTGTGCCGACCCTTGCTGCTGGGAATGCAAGGAGCATGGAGCCATAAGGAGAAGACTCATCGTCCAACAACAGGCGATGCTATAAATTACGACACCGTCACGATCAATGGGACCTGATTGGCCGCGTGACATCTGTCATCTGCCTCCACGATGGTGCCTCGTCCCGCGCTCTATTCTGTGACCGACACCATGCTAGATCTATAGATCTACCAGGTGCTCTCTGCCACAACCCCCCCCCTAACAGTTCAATCTTGCGGATGTAGAAAATATATTAGATCGAGCCTAGTTCAGGAGAATCTCTTTGCAATGTAGACATCCTACCCATGTCCAGTTAACACTCAAGAGGTAGGTGGGTGCTGTTATCTTATATATACGAGAGAGGGGTCAAATGTTCCCCACCACTCCCCCCAGCTTTTCTTCCCCGCGTTGACTCTTGTCAGCAGCACCCTACAAAGACATTGCGTCGGCTCGACAGTTCGAAAAGGGAATGTTGCAGTGAATAAACATCTCGGCTATTCTTCCAGACTACCTTGCCCCCTCTTGTTCAATCTCGTGCTCTTCTTACCTTTCTTGCTCCTGGGATACCATTGCTATAATAAATATCATGCGTCTGAGAGGAACAAGGCTTGCCCAGCAAGTAGCCTGGAGCACCGTCCTTCAACGACGTGGGTACTCGACCAAGAACAAGATGCAGGCTTCTACTAGGGTTGGTACAGCCCTGGCCGAGGGTCGCCAGTCGCTGGGAATGTGGCAGATGATCCCGGGGGCAAATGTGTCTAGGTTGCTGGCTAGGTCGGGCGTGGACTGGGTATGCATCGACTGCGAGCACGGAAACATAGATGGTATGTGATGCACGGTGGGAGGTCGATCAGCTCCACCCTTTTTCCCCCTCTATCTTTTCTTCTCCTTCATGCTAATCGTGTCTTTGCTACTCTCCTTTCAGATTCTGCAATGCATGATGCTGTGCCTGCTGTTGCGGCTCTGGGTGTATCCCCCATCGTCAGGATACCCGATATGCAAGGGTGGATGGTGAAGCGTGAGCCATCCCGTCTTCGTCGATGTGGAAGATCAGAGCTTTAATGTGTCGGAGACTACAGGGGCCCTTGACAGCGGTGCACACGGAGTATGCATATCATACAGAGACACCCACCAGCCGTCGATGCAGATGCTAATACGGCGAGCAGATCATTGTGCCCCTCCTGAGGACAGTCGAGGACGCCAAGCAAATCGTCCAGGCGGCCAAGTTCCCCCCCATCGGCCGTCGAGGTTTCGGCTCGCCCATTGCCATGGAACGCTTTGACCCCGTCCCCACATTCACGCAGTATCTCCGTGGAGCGAATGATTCGATCCTGACCATTGTGCAGATTGAGACGCAGGAGGCTCTCAGCTCGGTGGATGATATTGCTGCTGTGGAGGGAATCGATGTGCTCTTTATCGGTCCATTTGATCTAGGTAGGTTCATCAAGGTGAAGTCAAAAGACGAACATGTCAAAAGAAAAGATATCATACATGGTGTTGATGTACAGAAAAAGCGCTGACAGAAGGTGGCAGGTAACAATATCGGCCACCCCATCATCGACGGTGTCATCCCCCAACAAGTCAGCGATGCGCTGGTCAAGGTCCAGCATGCCTGCCGCAAGGCCGGTAAGAAGAGCGGCATCTACGCCACGGGCCCTGAGCAGGCGAGGCAGTTTGCCGAGAAGGGGTTCGAATTCATCAGCGTCGCGACGGACTATACTACGCTCGAGTTTACGCTCAAAGAGTCGTTTAGCGTCGCGAGTCGCACGCCTGCTCCGGCCAAGGGAAAGTCATACTAGGCTGCCGGAGGGGAGGCTTTCATAGCTTCTCGACATGGTCCATCTTGGCCTCGACCTGTTCCGGCGTAAAGCGGTGCATGAGCTTGACGGCCTTGCTGGCTGTCGTTACATCTTCCGGGGCAGCATCAGCCTTGGCAATATGAATCTATACATTTTTTTTCTCTCTCTCCAATGTTAGACCTGAAAATATAACGGCTTCGAAACGCCGGGTCTTTGTTCTGCTCCGTGCGCCACATGAAAAGGGGTAAAGAAAGAAACGTACCACTGGTACATCGAAATCGTAGAGATCCCTCCATTTCGATCCTGGAGCATCGACATTCTCCTCTCGATACACAAAGGGTCGACGATCCCACACACGCGAAAGGTTGTCCCTTCCCTGGTCGCAGAGGCCACAGCCCGGACGGGAGAAGAGGGTGATCCTGCAGGCCTGCAGGAGACGTCTTGTAGCAAACATAGCTGGCAGGTGAAAGCTGATGAATTCTTTCGGGGGTGAGGGAAAGAGATAGTGTGGGAGCTAGCTCAGATCTTCGACATCTTACGAGTAATAGCACAACGTCGAAACCGGCCCTAGTAAGGGGGGGGGGGGGGGGGAGGAACCGGACAAGCTACCATGCATGCAGGTAAGCTACCAGATGAGGAAAGCGGTGAGGCCGTTGTACTGTATCTTGTCGTCACCGGTCTTCTAGAACATCCCACCCCACCAACATTCGCTCCATTGCATCTCTTCTGTACGTTTTGTTTCCATTAAATTCCCCAGCTTCTTGCTTTCTTGTTTCGCAGGCCACGAACCGCCAATTTACAGCTCTGCTCCATAACCTCCCTTTTCTTCAATCGCGGGGAAGAACTAGCGCCTTTGTCAACAATGCCGCAAAAGTGTGTCCATCAAGGCTGTGGGAAGGTGTTTACCGATGCCGAGGAGGAGTGCGTCTACCACCCGGGACCACCGATTTTCCACGAAGGGCAGAAAGGTATGAACATGCCTGGAAAGGCACAGGCCTACGACGACTATTCTTTATTCCAAGGAAAGAATCTAACGGGAACGGATACTGCTCAGGGTGGAAGTGCTGCAAACCCCGCGTCCTGACGTTTGACGAATTCATGGAGATCCCACCCTGCACGACGGGAGTGCACTCGACGACCGACAAGCCACCGCAGCTCGAGGAGAAGGAGCCGGCCGTGGACGATGCGGTTCTGAACCGCAAGATTGACTCGCTCAACGAGTCAGCCGGCGCCACTGCCGACCCGGGGCGCGCACCCATCAAGCCTACGGCGCAGGCGTCAGCAGCAGCAGCCACGACGACCACGGCCCCGCCCCCCGAGTCCGAGGACGACGACCCGAGCCTCGAGATCCCCGACGGAGCCGTGTGCCGCCGCAAGAAGTGTGGGGCCCGCTATGCCAAGGGCCAGTCACGCGATGCCGGCGAGAAGTGCACCCACCACCCCGGTGTGCCCATCTTCCACGAGGGCAGCAAGGGATACTCGTGCTGCAAGAGGCGTGTGCTCGAGTTTGACCAGTTCATGCTTATAGAAGGGTGCAGGACAAAGGACAGGCACCTGTTCGTCGGCAGTGGGAAGAAGGACAATGTCGACTCTGCGGGGGAGGAGAGGTTGACGACGGTCAGGTATGTTCCACGCCACGCGCCGCGCCGCTGACCCGAGAAAGAGACGAGAAGCAGAAGCAGAACTGCTCACACGATCTTTTCGATATAGACACGACTACTATCAGACCCCCTCGACCATCATCGCGTCCATCTTCCTAAAGAAGATTGTCAAGGACAAGGCCAAGGTCGGCTTCGAAACCCAGTCGGTGGATCTGGACCTCACAACCAGCGACACTCCACCCAAACGATATGTCAGCAGCTTTCCGCTCTTCGGGTCCATCGACACGGACAAGTCGACGTTTAAAGTTCTGGGGACAAAGTTGGAGCTCAACCTTGTCAAGGCAGATGGTGCCCCGTGGCCGGTGCTACGTAGCGACGAGACGCTGACCGGGGAGATTCTGCAGATTGGAAAGGCGGGGAAGGCATAGAGAAAAAAAAGATGAAGAAGGAAATTTTGTTTGGGGGGGGGTAAAAGGTACAAATGTATAACGAGAGATGATGACGACGATGACGACGAGTTGACCGTGGACAGGGGACTGAGGCACGGGATGATGAACATAACCGGTAGGCAGGGGGCGGTAAAGAACTAGACGGTGACAGTAATATGTTATTTCCTCTTCTTCTCTCTCTCTTCTTACCTGGTAATCCGAACAGTATCATTGCGAGCGACTTGGATCTGGTGCTGTCGGCATAACCCCTGTCTACTCATACACACCCACGGCTGTAGAAGGGAAGGAGAGGGGATCGCGTTCTGATAAGCTTAACAGTAAGAAACGCAGATGGCAGATGATGCCCTATGGGAGGAGACCGATGTGTCATGCAACATGATATGATAAGAGGTTGGGGATGAGAGATGATGGTGCCGCTGTAACATGGGAAAGGGGGGGGGGGGGGGGGGGGGGGGGGGGAGATATGGGGTATTATGTCATTCAGTGACGTTTACGGGTCACGACTGAATTTACGTGTTGACAGCTGTACATGCTCGTATCGTGGGCAGTTGAGAGGGACACGACGCAATATTATCACAGGTAGGGTAAGGTAGGTGGCACTCGACTCGTATAACGACACACGATATGCTAGCATTTCTCAGTATTTATTACTTGCATGAACTCTTCCTCTGAGTAAATACGGCTACGTAAACATGTAGCCCACTCACTGGTTACCGGGAGGAAATGTCCGTCATCCTCCCACGCCGAGACTCCCGCTAAGATAAGGTGGCGTCTTGGTCATTGCCAATTGACAATTCGTTTGCTTCAACCGTTTTCCCTTATCACACGGGGCATGCAACCGAAGCCGGTTGTGACCAGGAACCATGACAAGGTTATTTCCTGAGCACGAGTGATAATAAGTGGTAGTATCCGTAAATGATAAAAAAAATTAAAAAATAATAATGAAGTAAAAGAGGATGTCGTCTCTGGGCACTCACGACTGAGAAACAGTTCCTGTCATAAAGAGAGGCCTTCTCTTCCCACCTATCCCCCCCCCATCACGTTACGCCTTATTGCAACCCCTCCTCTCTCTCTCTCTCTCTCTCTCTCCCTCTCTCCCTCTCTTTCTCTCTCTATCTCTCTCTATCTCTATCTTAGTCCCGTCTTATCTGCCCGTACCTGATATCCCTTTCCTACAAATTATCGTGGTGCATTTTATTTGTTTTCTCTCTTTTTTTCTTTTTTCTTTCCTCACTTCTCCAATCTCCATCACCATTCACCTGATCCACACACATCATCATCCTCAATCATGTCGACCGAGGTGTCTCACGGCCGCGGCGGCGCCGGTAACATCAACCCCGACGAGACTGAGTATGTCGACGGCTCCATTGTCCGCGTGGGTCCCGAGGGCAGTCACGGAGACGGTGCATACAGCGCTGGTCGGGGAGGTTCGTCTTCCCCTCCTTTGCACTCTTCCCCTTCCCTTTTCTGTGCTTGTCCTCTTCTTTTCACATTGATTATCCCCTCCATGACAGTCGCATCTCCTACGATACCTGTCGCCAGTCCGGGTGGGAGGGCCACTCAGCTGCCATCGAGCCCGTCGTGAACCCAGTGTGCTGACTAACACCCCGGTTAGGAGTTGGTAACATTGGCGATGCCGGTACGCTGCCCTCTGAGCGCAGGGACAGCGACATGGTCCCTGAAGAGGCCAGGAAGTCTCTCGAGCCCGGCGAGGCCCACCACCTTGGTCGCGGCGGCATCGGCAACGAGCAGCCCGCCCCGGAGGACGGCAAACCCAAGGCTCCCGCCGCCGAACCCAAGCCCAAGGTCCCTGTCGGCCTCGCCGACAAGCTCAAGAACAAGCTGTTTGGAAAGAAGTGAGGGCGTAGGTGGAGATAAAGGAGCAAGGTAAATGAAGAAAAACAGTTATGGAAGGAATGCTAGACCAAGGGACTGACAGAAGGGAAGGGGGGGGGGACGTTTCCTTTTTTTGACTAATACCAATGATATCCTTTGTTTTTTCTTTTGGCTAAACTCGACAATCTCTGTTTCGCAATACATCAACATATTAACTCTAGAAATCCTCGGAACATGTTGACGAAATCTCGGAGTGGCCTTGATTGTATGTTATCAATCAAGAAACCAAGCACATGTTGGCTAGAACATGTCTCAGCCAATCGCCGACCTGACGCCACAAGCACATCCCTCACCGAAATGAAAACATTCGCTTGGCCCTGGGCGTGTCAGATACGCCGAGAGAGGAATTCAGCATCTAGATCTTGGTCTTAGCTGTCATGTCTGTGCGTAAAATAGTCTAAGACAGACATGGCCATGTGGTTTCTTTATAGAGGGGTTGAGAGACATCAGATAAGAGATCTGGAATTCGATTGTGCTCTAGGGATGGAAGATTCCCGGGGAGGGGAAGTAAAGGCATTGCCCTGGTTGCTATACGGACCGTCACAGCTCGGCACTCCAATGCAGAGCGGTGATGGTGGTGGTGACTAGCTAACCGGCGACGGTGACTAGCTAACCGGCGACGGTGACAGCGGCGACGGCGGCTAAAACGTACGGCAGCATGCAGTCAGTTCAACCACGGAACGACTTGACGTATGCTTCTTTCTGCAGGGCACATGACACACATGTACGGGTAGAAAACCAGGCAGTATTACTCCACCGCCTCGAGGTAGTAGTGGTTAGAGCAGCAGTAGTCATCACTAGTATGCATGGATGGTAAAAAAAGATGGCAGAGCTAGGAAAATGACGACACAGAGGTTGCATCGGCGATCATTCATCCATCCATCCTCCTGCGTGTTGCGTGCGCAGCTAGATGGTAACAGGACAAAAAGAGAGAGAGAGGGAGAGAGAACGTGAACCGTGAACTGTCAGTATGCGAGACACACATGCCAACCAGCTAGACCTCGACAAAGCAAGGCCGACAACAGGCGTCCAGCTATGTTTGAATGTTTGGAGGAAGCTGGAGAGGCTGAAGTAGTGCGGCGCGTCAGGCGGACCTCATTCGCTGAGAGGGAGTCGGCTCTATCGTCTGATGACCTCTTCTTCTGGGTTGGGTCACTCCCCGCCCCCTCCTCCCTTTCAATGTCTTGATCGTTAGCAGTACCTATGTTAGTGTCAGTACCTGTATTATTATTAGTATTCCCCTCCTCCTGCTCGTTGACACCCCCTCATTTTATCTTCTAGCTATTCCGTTATAGCGTGATGTTATTCCTTCTTGATCTCTTCTCTCTCTCCCCCCCCCTCGCTACTGCTAAATATACTTTTCATGATTATGGGAGAGGAGGGACACACAGACACACAGACACACAGACACACAGACAGAGTTCACGTTGCTCGTACGAGTTGTCATCCTTCGTTAAAGCAAGGAGGACCAATTAAGACGTTCACGTGCTTCGTTTGTCTGGCGGCTATCAGCGGACAATCACCTTATCGGCTTATCGGCTTATCACTATCCCGCACCTGATAACCTAAGCAGCCTAGGGTCGGTCGGGCAGGTCCCTTCCTCTTCCGGTCGCGTGCCATGAACTTTCAGGACCCAAGGCCTTCTCTACGGGGCACAAGGCATTGGTCCGGTCGTTCCGTTCTATCACGACGCTCCCTTCGCTCCTTCACCACCTCGTCATTCGAGGCCGACGACGAACGATCATCCACCGAAGGCGGACCTTACGACGACGAAGACTACTCTCGCTTCTATTACGGCATGAGCTCCTCTCGCAGCAGCAGTACCGCGCCTGCGGGTGAAGCTCGACATCGTCATCACCAGCCATCGACCGTCGCTCTCTATCCTGGCTACGATGGCCGTCCGACCAGTCGCAAAGAGCTCGCCGGATGGTTCATGTATTCTTTTGCCGCCGAGACCTATGTGATCTGTGGAATTGGTACTCTCCCCCTCTTCATCCTAGACCTCTGCTCCCTTCACTATGAAGGAGACCCCCACTCCTCCCAGCAAGTCTGATTACTTACACCGCTGCCCACCTCTCCAGGCTCCTTCATCCCCATCCTCCTCGAGAGCCTTGCCCGCGAAAACGGCGTCTTGTATTCCAACCCGGATGTGCCTTGCGGATCGAGCGATAGCAAAAATCAGGATGACGGTGGCCAATGCGTCGTCTTCATCCTCGGAATCCCCGTCAACACGGCTAGCTTCGCCATGTACACCTTTTCCGTCAGCGTGCTCCTGCAGGCCTTGCTGGTTGTGAGCATCAGCTGCGCCGCCGACCATGGCAACTACCGCAAGAAGCTTCTGCTGGCCTTTGCCTGGCTGGGTAGCTTGTCCGTCATGGGCTACATATTCGTCACCAAGGAGACGTACCTTCTCGGCGCCATCCTCACCATCATCTCCAACACGTCGTTCGGCGCCTCATTCGTCCTCCTCAACTCGTTCCTGCCCCTGCTCGTGCGCAACCACCCGGATGTCATTGCTGCCCGCAACCCGCGTACACCCGATCTGGCCGACTCGATGCTCGAATCCAGACCCCTCGAGGACTCGACCGGGAGCCTCGACGTCGACAGAGCTGACGCCACGTCCCCCCTGCTGCCCGATGAGTCGCTGCAGGCCTCCCAGTCGCGTCTGGGCAGCAAAGCCTCGCCCACCGAAGTCACGTCCAAGGAGCTGGAGCTGTCAACGTCCATGTCATCCAAGGGCGTGGGCATCGGCTACAGCGCTGCCCTCTTCCTGCAGTGCATCGCCATCGGCGTCCTCGTCGTCATGCAGAACACGACGTGGTCCCAGCGCGTCGTCCTCTTCACCGTCGGCCTGTGGTGGACCGTCTTCACCATACCTGCCGCCTTGTGGCTCCGCCCGAGACCCGGCCCGCCGCTGACGGATGAGCACAAGGGCCGTCTCTCAGGCTTGGCATACCTCGTATTCGCGTGGAAGTCTCTGTACCGCACCGTCAGGCTCGCGCGCCGGCTCGTCGATATCACGCTCTTCCTGGCCAGCTGGTTCCTGCTCTCCGACGCCGTCGCCACCACGTCGTCGACGGCCATCCTCTTCGCCAAGACGACGCTGCACATGCGTCCCTGGGCTCTGGGTATGATCAATGTCATCACCACCATGTGCGGCGTCATCGGCGCCTTTGGCTGGTCTTGGTTCTCGCGCACCTTTGGCCTGCAGCCCCACCACACCATCCTCGTCTGCATCGCCCTCTTCGAGCTCATCCCGCTCTACGGCCTGATGGGCTACCTGCCCTTTGTCAAGGAGTGGGGCGTCCTCGGCCTCCAGCAGCCGTGGGAGATGTACCCCCTCGCCGGCATCTTCGGGCTCGTCATGGGCGGCCTGGGCAGCTACTGTCGCTCCCTGTACGGCGAGCTGATTCCCCCCGGCTCCGAGGCTGCCTTCTATGCCCTGTACGCCATCACCGACAAGGGGTCCAGCGTCTTCGGCCCCACCATAGTGGCCGCCATCATCGACAGGTCGGGCAGCATCCGACCGGCGTTCTGGTTCCTCGCCGCCCTAGTCGGGCTCCCTGCGCCGCTCGTCTGGTTCATCGACGTCGAGCGCGGCAGGCGCGAGGGCGAGAGGCTGGCTACCAAGATTGAGTGTCTCGATGGGCCTATGGGTTATGGCGCCGTCGACCAGGCGATGACCGACGAGGACGGCACGGTCGCCAGCTACACTGACCAGACCGAGCATGACCGAGTCACACCCCGTGCAACCGCCCAGGATCGTTGATTGATATCTACGTCGCATTTTGCTCCCTTTTTTTTTTTTTTGAAGCATAGCATCGGAGTTTTCCTGTTTTTCCTCTTGTCCTCTTCTTGCGTCTTTTGGTATCTCTGCCATCTCTTCTCTCTTGGATCTTATGTGGGCAAATAATACCACACCATCACTGTTTGATATTTAGCTACAAGAATGTACAAGCATTGGCATTCAAGTCACACGTGACTGGTATAGTATTACATTACTCGTACCCATATGCGAATCCACATGCTATCACAACTACTATACCGCTAGGACAATAAAACAAAGACAGATATAAATCACATAATACACGTGGACAGATGCGTCATGAGCGGCAAATCGAAACTGAACATTCTAATGCTGTCTTACATGACCGCTGAGTCATCATGCTCCCGAGTGAAGCTCCACCCCCGCGCGCCTAGGAAGCGCACCACTTTCTTGTCCAAGTTCTTACTACCCGATGGCGTTGTGCTCCCCCCCCCCTCCTTATTGTTATCCTACACATCCTCAGTGATTTTTATGGGTCCCTTCTTTTTTCCCCCTCCGCCCTGTCTCCTCCCATCGCCCTCATCTAGCAATACTGCTTGCTGCCTACTAGTAATCATCCGTTGTGTCCTAAATTCTCCATCTCCGCCCCAAAAATAAAATAAAAATCTCCCAGAAATCGAGAGCTATAAAACTTTCCCCTCCTATTGTCCTCTCCTCGTCTCTTTCCTCCTAAAGTCTCTGTTAACTTATAAGTTTTTTATTTTATTTATAAAAAGCTATAGGTCTTTAGCGCTAAGCTATAGCACGTAGCTAGATCAGCACCCCTCAAGGCTAGTCGTGGGTGGGGGGCCTGTGGCTGCGGCTGTGGTTAGGGGAACCGCTGGAAGGTTTCGTGGTGGCAGAGAGTGCCACGAGTTTGTGTGCTATGGTCCAAGACATAAAAGTAAATTAGAGCTTCTCCGGGCCAGGAGGGGTGTCGGTGCTCCTCGTGGTGCGGCAGAGAGGGAAAGGATCCGAATGGCTGCCTCGGATCTGAAATAGGTACGATGGGATGGATAGAGTGGCAAAAAGCGCTCTCTGCTGATATTCGACGAGCTTAGAGCTCAGCATCGTGTTGCAGACCGTGTCCAGGTCGATGTGCTGTTGCAAACGTACTGCAAGACTGCAGCGAAGAAGTTCCTGTGAAGCATCCACGATGGCCCCATGAGGGCCTGCTTATACGTCTCTCCTACCTTTCCTCGAGCCCGTTTGCCGCCATGCTGGTTGCGTGTAGCCGCCGATGGCATTGGTATAGCTGTGCTCGGGAAGGCCAAAAAAACTCGTGCCTGGGGCACCCATTTTCGTGCCTCAGGACTGCGACACACGCACTTACTCTGTAATAATTACCGTTGCGTGTTTCCTTAACTGGTCAGTGCCGAACGTTTGACGGATTGAGGGGGAGGAAAAGTCATAACGGTTAGCCAGCGACGCGCGCAGTTCAGACCAAGCGTCGGCACAGACAGCCACCTGGGCACCCAAAGGACCAGGACGAACAAAAAATAATTGCAGGACACGACATCAGTCCTTTCCTCACACGCGTAAAGTCAACGCGGCAACGCACCCCCGTACGATCCGAACCAAACCGAACGACGAACTCTGTTTGCCATCGAACAGCTCGAAAAAAAAAGAAGAAGAGATCAAGAAGGGAAACCGAAAAAAAATAAAAGAGAATTGCTGCCCGTTGCCGTGGTGCGTGCACTTTTTCGACATCACGACAGAGAGAAAACATCCATCCCCGACATGAGCCTCTCTAAAAAGAGGTCGCGCCCCGAGGCAGACGAGAGCAGGGCAGAATGCCCTTACTCGGTGCGGCAGAGACCACCTACGGCCCAGGAAAAGACCCGGTATCTAGAGAAGAAGGCGAGGCGCGAGAATATGGAGGAGGATAGGAAGGCAGAGTGGCACTGGCAGGCTAGCCCCTTCAACGCGACGGGGTTCGCCAAGACATCTGAGTCTCTCGACGTCAAGTATGCTGTTGATCCGCTGTCACGGTGGGCTGACATGACCCGGTATAATAGCTTTGTCTGTGAGTCCGTCCGTGTTTGGGAGGCAGAGGTGGAGAGCGGAGAGGGAAGGGTGTGTCTGAGCTGACGACGAGGATGCCCGACATAGTGGGCAAGGAGAAATTCCACACCGACGACTTCGTATTCGTCGCCAACGAGGAGAGCGTCAAGAGACAGAGGAGCAACGATGGTAGCAACGCCCACGGCGTCGCAGCGCGAAGGAACAATGGCGACTGGGTTGCCAAGATCTTGGAGATACGGGCGTCGGACGAACAGCACGTGTATGCCCGCGTCTTCTGGATGTACTGGCCCGACGAGCTACCCGCGGGGACGTACGTGGGCCGCAAGACGATCAGGGGTGGTCGGCAGACATATCACGGGAAGCACGAGCTTATTGCGTCTAATCACAGTGAGTCCTTGTCGACGACACGTGGTCTGATGGAGGTTTCCCTTTTTGCTGACGTCGGGGACAGTGGATGTCATCAACGCCGTCAGCGTGACCATGGCGGCGCAGGTCAATCACTGGGTGGAGACGGACGAGGAGGATAACCAAAGCTCCCTGTACTGGCGACAAGCTTTCAACTGCAGCACCAGCCGACTCTCGGTAAGTACTGCTACACCCGCTGCTCTGCCAGGTGAAGGAAGCAGCAACTGGCGAAGAGGAGGGACGGACGAGAGCTGACAGCATACGTGCAGCCCGCCAAGGAAGTCTGCAGATGCGCATCCCCGGCTCATCCGGACAGGGTGCTCGTCCGCTGCTCGAGCCCCGACTGCAGTCACTGGATGCACGATGATTGCCTGCGTCACGACACTCTCATGCGAGTATTTGAGCGTCTGGGCAAGACGAAACCACAAACATTCGACGACGACGAAACCATGATCGGACCATCACAGCAGCAGCAGCAGCAACAACAACAACAACAACAACAACAACAACAACAACAACAACAACAACAAGTAACTATCGAGGAGAAGAAGAAAGAAGACGAGGAACAACAAGGGGAGGTCATCAGGTCGGAAGAGCAGGTGATGACGATGCAACGGCACCAGAACAGCACCCCCAGCGCCAGCGCCAGCGCCAGCAACGGCAACACCAGCACCAACGGCGCCGACACCAGCGGTGTGCTGTCCCCCGCACAGAAGGCCATGCTGCCCCTCTTCGTGAGCTCGAGGCAGACGCCAGACTCGGCCTCGCCGTCTAAGAAGGCAGCCGCACCGCCCAGGAAGGTGCCGTACAAGGGACTGTTTGAGGCCACTCTCCGGCTTGACGATGGGCCTACGGCATGGGTCGTCAAGGATCTGAGGGGAGATGTGGTGGGTGGACATAAGATGTGGCTGGAGCAGGTGTTTTGTCTGTTCTGCAGCAAGACGATTGACTAGGGGAGGTCTCTATGATGGGTCTATTTTTATTTTTTTATTTTAGGGGGTAGCGTGCTTTTCTTCTTGTTTCTTTCGATATGTACGGCGTTTGACTGGATACCAAAGTTTTGGTGGGAGAAGATGTTTGAAGTTTTTTTCTTTTGGAAGTAGAGCGTTGATGGGTTGTCGGGCTCCAATGCTCATGTTTGCTTGTATGTGTGTTGTCTCTGGAAAGGAGTTGTATATATCGTAACATTAGTGCCGTAGCTATTACATGTATGTGCATGCGCTGGATATCGTGAGCTTTTTTTTTCTCTCATTGTCAGGTTAACGAGTGACGGATGTAGACATTGCAGAGAGTAGGTGAAAGATGGAGCGGCAGGAGTAGAGAAGAAGAAAAGAAGAGGAAAAAGGAAAGGGGAAAGAAGGAGGGAAAATAAGTTTTGATATGCAATGTTCAGAGTAGAAGAAGAGCGATGATGGTGACCGTTGGAGAAGGTATTAGTAGGATTGTAGTAGAGATGGGCCGAGCTCATGTGGGGGGGGGGGGGGGTTCCCATTCCCACCTTGGGGCCAAGGTTGACCCCGCCGCTCTTGACCTCTCCCTCTCTATTTCGAATGTTTCCATTTACTACACCACCATTTCCAATTCTCCACGACGGGTGAATTCATCCGCACGACGAGGGACTTTTTTTTGGTTTTTTCTTCTCTGTTATATCCTTTCTTCTTCTTCTTCTTCTTCTTCTTCTCCTCTCTCTTCTAGATCCAGAAGGTTTTCCTTCACAACCACACATCATGGCTGTTGATCCTTTTGACTCGGCGCTGTAGGTTTTGCCGCTTCCCCCTCCCTCCCCTCTCCTATCTGGATGGATCTAACTGGACTTTTTTATTGTTGTTGTTCCTGCTGCTGAACGACCCGACCGACTAAAACTGACCATCTGGCTGACCAAAAAAAATGAAAAAAAAAACCCCCATTCTCACAGTGACCTCCTCCGGCGCCTGAACCCCAAACACACGACCGACCACCTCAACTCCATCATGTCGCTGGCCCCTGACCTGACCGAGGACCTCCTGGCTTCGGTGGACCAGCCCCTGACGGTGAAGAGGTGCCGCGACACGGGCCGCGACTACCTCCTGTGCGACTACAACCGTGACGGTGACAGCTACCGGTCCCCCTGGTCCAACAAGTTCGACCCGCCACTCGAGGACGGCGGTTCCGGCGCAGCGGCCGGCAACGCCGGAGGCGCTGGCGGTGTGAGCGCGAGCGGTGCCAGCGAGGGTGCCGGTGAGGGGGCCATCCCAAGCGAGAGGGTGCGCAGGATGGAGATCAAGGCCAACGAGGCCTTCGACGTCTACAGGGAGCTGTACTATGAGGGTGGGGTGAGCAGCGTCTACTTTTGGAACCTGGATGATGGGTTTGCCGGTGTCGTCCTCGTCAAGAAGTGTGAGTTTCGGGATCCAGCCAAAGGGAAAAAATTCTGGGTGGAGAGGGAGAGGGAGAGAGAGAGAGAGAGAGAGAGAGAGAGAGAGAGATAAAGAAGGGAAAGCTGACGAAAAGTTACCTGTAGCATCCCCCTCTGGAGAAGGAGTGTGGGACTCGATCCACGTCTTCGAGGCCATCGAGCGGGGCCGGACGACTCACTACAAGCTCACCTCTACGGTGATCCTGTCCCTCTCATCGGCCGCGACCAACACGCTGGGGGACATGGACCTGAGCGGTAACATGACGCGCCAGGTGGAGCAGGACCTCCCCGTCGACAACGACGACAGCCACATCGCCAACGTGGGCCGACTGGTCGAAGACATGGAGCTCAAGATGCGCAACCTGCTGCAGGAGGTGTACTTCGGCAAGGCTAAAGACGTCGTCGGCGACCTGCGCAGCGTCGGGAGCCTGAGCGAGGGAGCCAAGGAGAGGGAGACGCAGAGGGAGCTCATTGGCAGTATGAGGAGGTAAACCCCCAACCCCCAACCCCCCCTTGCTATTTACTCTCCTCTCGCCGCCACATTATTCCTCTTGCCTCTGAGTTCAATTCAGCATCTGCTTTCTCAATTGCACGTGTGCTTGATGATGTATACGTATACAGCCAATCTCCATTTGTATGCGATGTGCACAGATGTATCCTGGAGTGGCTATTATCACGTCGTAATTTTGCTTCTTCTCATCTTTGTCAATCCGCGCCCTCCCACCCCGAAGGATCTTTTGGTTAGAAGAAGATGGCCCGGGAATACCTGGGATAAAGGAGATGAGGATAGTGCAAGCATGCAACGATTACAAGGAGCTTCACCAGTTTCACATCCGTTTCCAGAGGGACGGGCGACATGGTTGCAAGTAGTCTTCAATTCCCGGGGGGAGGGAGGGAGGGGAGGGCGAGAGAGAGGGAGAGAGGGAGAGAGAGAAGAGGAGGACGGTCCTAGGATGATGTACGAATAGTTTACTGGAGAAAGTTGAACGGGTTGCTGGATATTCATCATCATACCATGTCTTGGCATTGAAGAGCTGCGACACCCCTCCCCCCTTTCGTCGATCTTAAAATAACGTTATAGGAATTTGCCGGGGGTGACCAACGAAGAGTTGGACGGTACTACTCCGTAGAAGCTGTCAGGTAATGACACATGTACGAGTCCATCACACTTCTCCGTACAGGTACGGAAAGAGCATAGAGAGTTGATATGAAAGTGGGGTAACGACCAGTCAACTCTCTGCCATGGTACAGAACAGGGAAGAGGAAGTTGATTAACTCGACATGGGTTTCCACGAATGCGTGTGCTGACCAACAGCTCCTTCATAATGGTTGAGCCACACACTGCCCGTATACTGTATCTGGATTAATACTGTACTCGTTATATATGTAATCGGTGTGTGTATGTGTGAAGATGCGAGTAGAGACATGATATTACCAGTAGTAGCAGTGGCAGCAGCAGTAGCAGTAGTAGTATGAACGGAGACTGGAATAGACAGACGAGGAGAAGAAGAAGAAGAAAGATAGTGATCCATTGTACACCCAACAGCGCAACACGACGTTTTTTTTTCTTTTTCTTTTGGAGTACCCACGGTTCGCTCCGTCCATCCGTCATTGTGGATTCGATGGACTGGGGAGGGGGAGGGGAAGACGAAGAAAGAGATTGACTTGCCAATCTGACAAGGGAGTTATTAGTTCCCTCTTCTTCCCCCCCCCCCCACCATGATGAAACTGTCCAGCTTTGTTCTCTGGAGGGCTGTTTGTTGTTGTTGTTGTTTTTTCTATCTCGTCCTTCTTATGGGGGGGTTTTTCTCTTCATTTCTATTCATTTTTTTTTTCAGTGCATGATTCCATTGTCAGAGTCTAAGAAGTAATCATTACGTAGGTGACATGTAAGAGGTTACCCGATCATGCAGATGTCAGACACATCTACCCGTTATTACAGAGTGCATTGCTGTGGGCGGCAACAGATCAACAAATTGCAACCTCGAGGCAGGTATTGATACCCTTATCCCTTTTTTTGGGAGGGGGGTTTTTTCTCTTGGTTTTTGGGTGACGCTAGGCAGCATAAAGCGATATATTAGTACCTACGGTTTGGGGTTCCGGGTTTATTATAACGTACAGAGTCGCCGTAGCTACTTGGGGCACGACTAGTGTCACGTAGTACCTACTATATAGTAATAATACTCCACGTAACAGTAATATCAATATTCCGTACACTGAAATGTACCTGCCCTCAGGGTCAAACTTGTCGCCACACCACTATATATTGGCCCCCACCAATTTTATTTTATTTTATTCCGGATACTGAGCATGATATGATGTTCTCTTATAGTGGAAGGAGAAGAGGTAGATACGGACGGACGAGGGGAGAAAGAAGAGTACGGCTATCTGTTACTCGCAGAACATGTGAACAGAGCTGTGAACAGGTGCGTTGCGTTAAATTGCTTCCAAAAAACTGGAGGGGCCTCTCAGTCCCTGGTAGGTGGAGAGGACCACCTATTTGGGGGGGGGCCCTAGACAGCTCCGAGTCACCGCGCGATCGAGAGCGCGATCGAGAGGGGGGCGGGGTGTCAGTCGAGTCCGGATCCCTACCTGCTACGGAGTACGAGTATATGTTATATGTACAGACGACAGATTACAGATTACAGGCGCGGTGGGACAGAAGTGGTGATGCTGACGAGGAGCAGCAATAGTCGGTATCGTGTGGTATTCGTAGGTGGTATTGGATATCATCTGTCTTGGCGGATAAACGGGCTCTGCATGTCCCGACTGCACCAGTACTGGCTGAGAGTAGGCGGGTGGAAGGTAATCACATGTAGATTCCAGCAGCAGCATCGCCACCACGGGCAGAAGACGGGGGTAGATGGTGGTATTCAGATATTCATAGAGGGGAGGGGAAAGAGAAGAGAGAGGGAGAGAGGGAGAGGGAGAGAGAGAGAGAGAGAGAGAGAGAGAGAGGCAGAGAGGCAGAGAGGCAGAGAGAATGCCAAGCCTCCGTCACCTCCAACGTCATTCCCACCGAGGAATTCTTATGTAATATTATTATTACTGCTATTACGTCGTAATACTCCAGTTGGTCTAGGTCGAGGTCGAGTCTTCGTTTCCTCGCCCTCGGCCAGTGTCTCCTGCGTGATGAATACCTGCAAACTCCTGCCCACCCGTCTACGAGTATCAGCCGGGTCAACAGGTCGAGCTCGTGTACTATCGTTACGACGTATCGATGCGGCTGGCATGAATTCGGTGTCGTACGGCCATGCGAATGCGTGGCCTTGCATCCCACCGTTGCCTGTCGGCATTCATGTACAGATTACGATACGGCAAAATACAGCAGACGACAGACGTATACGTGGTATTATAGAGCCCACCCAACGCGTACCGCCTATGACTCCTCCTCCTGGTAGATGATATGAAATAATGATACTCGTACTTCGTAGTATTTGCACCATGCAATCTGTACGGAGGATTGGGAGTATCATGACATAGACACCCCCCTCCCAAGACGAGAGATCCCCACTTCTCTCCCCGTCGCACACCCCGTCCATTTGATTCCTTTCGGGCCCTTTTTTTTTTTTTCCTGCTCTCCATCGCGCGCGCATCGCATCCATCGTTCTTCTAATACTAGCTAGATCCTTTTTTCCCCTCCTTCCCTGTCTCTCTCTCTCTCTCTCTCTCTCTCTCTCTGTCCCGCTCTCCCTCTCTCCCTCTCTCTCTCTCTCTCTCTCTATCTATCTATCTCTCCCTCTATCTATCTCTCCCTCTATCTCTCTTTCTCTCTTTCTCTCTCTCTCTCTCTCTCTCTCTCTCTAACATTCCATGTGATCACATCATCGTCACCGTCATCATCATCGCACTCGTATCATACTACTACAACTAATACTGATAGATAGTGTTACCCGACTTCACTTGTAGTACCTACGGGTGGTAGTAATAATACTCCGTAGTACTGGTGCATTATTAACTTCCCACCTCTCAAACCACACACCACACACCCTAAAAAWCCCCCCCCCCCCCGCCCCCTTTTTTACCCGTTGGTGTGTGTCTTCTCTTACCTCTTGCTCCTCCTTCGCGATCCAACGACACACTTTCTTCTTCGAACTTTCCCCTCCCCCTTTTTTGACAAGTTGCTTCCCCCGCCTCCCCCCCCCCTCCTTCTGCTTTCCTATCGGACCATCGCCTAGCAAAGATTCCGATTCGATACCGGCATTATATTTTTCTTCTTCTCTCCTATCTTCAACTCAAATCATCCCACCTTCCGTTAGGGGGTACAAGCCCTGAACTGGGCCACCTGGTCGACTTTCAGCTGTCACAATACCAGTCCACACTCTCCTGCTTCCCGGTATTACCACCACGAGTTCACTACTGCACAACGAGAGAAGAGCGACACCTCCCCCGCCGCCGGACACACGACAGAAAGAGATCGCTCTCTCTCTTTTTTCTTTTCTTTCTTTACTTTTTTCCCCCCTCTCTCTTCTCCTTCTTGATACTTCGCCGTTGAGCTGTCGCGCAGAGACAAACACAAGCCACACACGCCACAATGGCTGACGACAAGCCTTCGGTCCTCATCATCGGAGGACTGGGCTATATCGGCCGTTTCCTCGCCCTCCACATTCACAAGAACAACCTCGCCTCCGAAGTCCGCATAGTGGACAAGGCCCTCCCTCAGCTGGCCTGGCTTGCTCCCGAGTTTACCGAGGCTTGCTCCCAGGATAAGTTTATTCAGGCTGATGCTGGCAGAGCTGGTACGTTTTCATCTCCTCACCCTTGTCTATATCGATCTTCCCTTCCTCTTTCTCTGTGTTCTTTTTCCCCCCTTGTCTTGTGGGAACGTGATAAGACTCCCGACTTGGGGCGTGAAACACGTGGCGCCGGGAAAGATGGAGAAGAGATAGATATGCAATCTGTCTGACTCTCCTTCCTGTCCCATACAGAGGCCCTACCTAAGATCTTCAACCGCCCCAACGGCAAAGAGTGGGACTACGTCTTCAACTGCGGCGGCGAGACGCGATACTCGCAAGAGGACGAGATCTACAAGCTCCGGTCCCTCAACCTCGCCCTCGCCATCGGCCAGGAGTCGGCCAAGCGCGGCGTCAAGGCCTTTGTCGAATTGAGCACCGGTCAGGTCTACAAGCCCTCCTCGACACCTAGCAAGGAGGGCGACAAGCTGAAGCCTTGGAGCAAGATTGCCAAGTTTAAGTTGCAGGCTGAGGAGGAGCTTTCTAAGATTGAGGGGTATGTTTTCTTCTTCTTCTTTTTCTTTGTTTCGCTCGCTCTCTCCCTCCCTCTTTCATGTCTGCATACAAGGGGACCGACGCGGTACCGTCACGGTTCTCGACAAGAACAAGATGGCTGACTCTGATCCCTTTCCCTTGCTCTCTAGCCTCAACCTCGTCATCGCCCGCATCGCAAACGTATACGGTCCCTACAATAACTACGTCGGCACAGCCCTATGCATGGCGCGCGTATACCAGTGTCTGGAGGGGGAGATGAAGTTCCTGTGGACGCGCGACCTGTGCTCGTACACGGTGCATGTGAAGGACGTGGCGCGCATCCTGTGGGAGCTGGCGGACTGGTACGCGAACGGCAAGGCCGGGTGGGACAGCGCCTCGATGGGCGCGGTGCCCATCGTCAACGTCGTCGACGACGGCTGCACTACGCAGGGCGCCATTGCCGACTTCATCACCGAGACCATGGGCGTCAAGACCAACTTCCAGGGCCAGCTACTCAGCTCGCTGGCCCGGCTCAACCTCGACAGCATCGTCGACGACGCGAACGACGAGACCCTGGGCCCCTGGGCCGACATGCTCGCCGACGCCGGCATCACCCGGCCCGTCCCCATCTCCCCCTTCATGGAGAAGGAGCTGCTCAAGAACGACGGCCTGAGCATAGACGGGACCAGGCTCAAGACGTTGCTGCCGGGCTTCGTGTTTGAGGAGCCCAGGATGACAAAGGAGCTCGTGCAGGACGTGCTGGATAGCTATAAGAGGATGAACTGGTGGCCGTGAGATGGCAGCAGCGACAGCGCAAGCAACGAGTTTTCTTTCTTTCTTTCTTTCTTTCTTTGCGGGGAGTGAGAGGAGGACATGGGCCGGGGAGGTTGGTTTCATCATTTAGCTTGGGGTTGACAAACGGGAGGACAACATTTTTTTTTCTTTTTTCTTTCTTCTTCGTATCTTGCGTTTTGTTTGTTTTCCCTTGGATCATTTACAGCCCTCTCTTGTTTTATGCATGTATGAATAGTGTCGTTGGATGTGTTATACCGAGCATGGCATTGGTCTTCAGAGCAGAAAGAAGCAAGTTGATGATAGCAATGCAAGTGCAGATTACGAAAATATGCTCTTTGTAAGTAGGAGTACACGAATAATATTGCTACCAGCAGTGCTAGTCTTCTGAGGGTCTAGGATGATGCTAGGTGAAGACGAAAGTTGAGAGGGTATATGGAAGGGTGAAGTCACTGGACGGGTTCCTGGTAGCCAGGTACGGTATATCATCACCCGTTACCTCGCATTGGTGTCATCACGGTTGTTACCGGCGTAGTAGCAGCACCGGTATTACTTGGCACTCATTACCTGTACCACCAACCAGTATCGGTAGCATGTCCACTCGTATATCATAGACCTTTGCTATCCCTGTCCATCCACATGCGTAACGAGCGTTCGCTTCGCATCCGAGGTATCATCTGCCTTAGTAAGCTCTACACTCTCCGCCTCTACCGAGTGCTACCTCCGTACGACTGAATATAACTAATCTGTACAGGTACTGATACTAAGCGGGCACTACTAAGCGCGCGATAGAATGCCAAATACATCAACGACACTCCGACTAGCAGCTCCCCTGCCAGATCCCGAGTATTGTGTGGAATGTTGCATGCCAAGTAGCGCCGTTCCATTCCGTCTCCCCCGCCTCCACACCTAGCGACCGAAAGAGGAAGGGGGGGGGGGGGGGGGGGGGGGGGGGGGGGTTCAAGGTGAATCATCTGGGACAGCGCTAGGCAGTTTACGACGTTTGCTTTTCAGCATCGGATGAAAATGTATGTGAGACTCTTGTCTAGTTGGGATGGCGAATCGTGAAAAGTAATCCTTGGCAGAGGTGTAGATGATACTGGGTACTGGTACTAAATGGCAGCCGCGGTAGCAATGGTGGTGGTAGCAACACTCTAGTCTGCATAATATATGATGAGATCGAGTACCCTGCCCTCGGCGCTCTCATGTAGTAGATTAGTAGATATTACCGCGGCACAAAAACGTCACATCATGATCCTGATGTATCATTACCGACCTCGGGGCTCGGGGCAACGAAGAGCATCAGAGAGTCGTCTTTTAACTCGTGTCCGCACCGTACTCTCTCTTCCCTCTCCTCTGCCTTCTGAGTTTCTGTTACAATTAAATATATATATATAAATTTAAAAATACAAATCAAGGGCCCTGTCGATCTTGTTTCTCTTCCATCCGTCACTGTAATGCACCGTGTGCTTAGCGGTCGACGGAAGGAGAGTTGATTCATCAAGAAAGGGACAGGAATAGCTCCTGCCCTGCGCCCTCCCCCCCCCCCCGCCTCTTCTCCCCTCTCTTCTTCCTCTCTTCTCCCCACCTCTTCTATCCCCACCTCAACAACGTCGTATGACCCAACCTTTCTTTCTTTCTGCCCCCTTCTTCGCACCTCACTCAAAACACGTATAAAACAAAGATAACCATGGCTGTTCCCAACGATGTGACCCTCAAGACCTTTTCCGGCAAGTACTGGATGGTAAGAAAGGATCACCTCTCTCTCTCTCTCTCTCTCTTTTCTTTTCTATTTCGAATCGCAAGAGAATGATGATGGTTGACACTATACCGAAAACTAAAAACAAACAAAAAAACAAAAAAATAGAACAAGTCTCTGTCCGGAAACACGGAGTCGGTCCTCTCCCTCCAGGGAATCGGATTCCTCACACGCAAGGCCATCGGCCTAGCCTCGGTCCAGCTTGACATAAACGTGTACGAGGCCCCTCCCTCGCCGCCGAACACGTCGACCGACGTCGTGACCCACGTCGACATCGTCCAGACGGCCTCGGGCCTCAGCAGCACCCACGAGAACCGCACGCTCGACGACACGTTCCGCGAGCACAGCGACTGGATCTTCGGCACCGTCAGCGGAAAGTCCACCTGGGTCAAGCTGGAAGACATCGAGGACGACTTCCTCAGGGAGGGCTGGGAGGACGGCACGACCGACCTCATCCAGAGCTACGTCGAGAGCAAGGACAACGGCTGGATCGCCACACAGATCTGGGGGTTCCAGATCATCGACGGGGAGAGGAGATATTCCCGCAACGTACTCGTCACGAAGGATGACCAGAGGGTTGCCATCAAGCTCATCTACGACTACGAGGCTTAGATTTGGATCCGCTTTCTCTCTCTCTCTCTCTCTCTCACGAAATCACTCACTCACATACACTCCCACACATCGCTTACTCACTCGCTCATATATATAATACCCTCCTTTTTCTTCTGCCCACGCGCGTTGTAGATTCAGAACTCATGATCAATACGTGCTATACACAAACATTGAAATAAAACAGAATCATCTCCCAAGAGTTTCTGAAATGTTTGGATGCCTGCCATGTCGTGTGCTTGTCGAATGCTGGTCGGGTCAGTCATGTTTGTGCCGATGATCAATTATGCCTGTGGTTTGCAAGAGAGACCAGACTGAAGTCACCAATATCCCGCTCCCTCACCACCTCGCATATATTCAATCCCTAGGTCCTACTACTAGTCTCACTCATGCGCAATCTCACAATCTTTTGGCACTTGGTGCATGGCAGCCATGCTCCCACGCTGCTGCCACGCGTTCTGTCCTGACTGACAGTTGCTTGTCAGCTCACCCGCATCAACAGCTGTTCAACAGCTGGACCACCCCCCTTCTCACCCTGACAGATGTCTTCTTATCTGAATAGAAAAGGGGAAGTTTCGGAAACGAGAATGGGCTTGAAGACTTGATCCTTCCATCATCCTATCCTCTCCCCCATGACTCACTCTTTCCCTCATATCTCGTGTTTCTCTTCTTATCTCGGGGAGCATGTGCGTTCCGAATAGCATGTACCTCACTGTCACTTGTTCCTTCTCTCGTCTATATTAGGGCTTTTACCTTTCTTCTTCCTTTTTCCCGCCTTCGCTTCTTCTTCTTCTTCTTCTTCTTCTTCTTCTTAGCTCGGAGGTATTCCTACATCAGAGTTCAAGGCACATACACAATACTACCCACATATCTGTGTGACTTTTTTCTTCCTTGCGAAGATACAAGTTCAAGATACGCAGAGGAAGGATTCTAACGATTGGCAGAACAGCCGATTGCCATGTCTCCTTGGACCAGCTCTTTTTAATACACACAAGAGAACAAGACAATATCAGATATGGCTGGCCAGGAAAGCATGGAGATTGAGCCTCGGCCGACGAGCAATTCCAACAGCAGTGGCAGAGGTCAACAACAACTACCCCCCACGGACCGCGGGAGGCGCGCTTGGCTTGTTGTTGCTAGTGGGTTCATACAGACTTGGGTTGGCTTTGGTGAGATCTCCCCTCTCTCTCTCCGTGGCCCCTTTAATCGATCAGTGGTGTGGTCTACTTCGAAGAGGATGGAGACGACGACGAAGAAGAAGATGATGATGAATGAATGAATGGAGACAACGTGCTCACATCATGCAGGACTGGTCAACGCCTGGGGAACGTTCCAGGCAAAATACCCCCGTTTGCCTTGGGGCCAACACACGAGTCTTTCCGAGATCACTTGGATTGGAAGTCTACAGGTAGGATGAATCAGAGGCCCTTCCCTGTCAAGACCAAGATCATTCCTGACCAAGTATTCCCCTTGCAGCCCGGTATTCTCTTTGCCCTCGGTAGCTTCGTCGGCATCCTCTCCGACAAGGTCAGCGCAGGCATCCTCGTCAAGATCGGCACCGCTCTTTTCACACTCTCCTTCGTCTTTCTCGCCGAGTACGGGAACTCGTTTGCCACGGTCCTCGGACTTCAGGGAGTGCTCTTCGGAGTGGCCAATACTCTGCTGTAAGCTGTGGGTTCCTTTCCCCCAAGAGACATGTCGTACACGTTCAGCCAACTCGCATACCACCAGATACTATCCTGTCGTCAGCGTCGCCACCGAATGGTTTGATACCAAGCGAGGTCTCGCCCTCGGACTTATCTCATCGGGCTCCTCGATCGGAGGCATCTTCTGGCCTATCGTCGTCAACGCGCTGGACGGGAGATGGGGAATGAATCGAGCCCTCCTGGGAGTCGCCTTGATCCCCCTAGCCCCCCTTGCTGTCTCGTCCTTTATAGTCAGGGAGCGCAATGGCGGTGGTAAGGTGACACTTCGAAGCCTGTCTCGTGTCAAGGTGACGGTGCCCAAGTGCAGTCGTAGACCTATGCTGGATACTGCAAGCACGCTGCTCGGGGCCGTTGCCCAATCGCGCTTCATCCTCCTCAGCGTCTCCCTCTTCTTCGTTTACGGAGGCTTCCTCCTACCTTTCAACTACATACCCATGTTTGCCGAGTTCAACGGTCATGGGGGCATGGCAGACGCCCTCCTGGCCATCTGCTACTCTGGGTCGTTCGTCGGCCGCATCAGCACCGGCGCACTCGCCGATCGTTTCGGGAGGTTGGTTCACTTGTCCCCCTCGTTCTCCTCTTTTGGTATTTCGGTTTCCCTTCCCATTTTTAACCTTGTTGGGTCTTGGCCTCACAAGCGGCCCCTTTATTGCCAATGGTAGATGACCACATGTATTCACGTGCTGATTCTCGGCTTTTATTTTTCCTCTTCTTCTTTCAAATTCACAGCTTCCGGGTTTTGTGCATCATGTCCTTTGGAACAGCCACCCTCACGCTGTGCTGGATCTTCATGCGCACCTTCGCCGGTATGGTCGCCTTTGCTGTCCTCTTCGGCTTCTTCTCCGGCGGCCTCATTCCTCTCGGAGCCGTGTGCGTCGCCGATATGACGTCCCCCAAGGACATGGAGCACATTGGCTTCCGCCTCGGCTTCATGATGATGCTCTGTTCCGTCAGCACAGTAGGTAGCGGACCACTGTGCGGCTACATCCTGCAGAGCGAGGGTCAGTCCTAGCTTGGCTGGCTCGCTGCTTTCCTGTTCTCGGGATGTCTGACCATGGTGGGCAGCATCCTGATGCTTATCATGGGTGTCGTCAGCTATTTCCACGGTGGCCCCGAGGAATACGTCGTACCATCTTAGTCCAGGGGACACGAGCATGAGAGTTGTTTTCCAAGTGCAACTGAATCTTGTAATGCATAGCACATGCGATCAGACTGGCTCTACTCTTATGAGAGGCACTAAAATGTGGAATGTGATTGGAGAAGGGGAAATTGGTGGATTTCAGTGTCATGAATATTATGAATGAGGATTTGTTGTTGTTTTTTTCTTCCTTTTTTTTAATTTTTTTTAATTTTTTTTTGCTTGTCAGGGGGATTTTCAGAGGAGCAGTAAAAGTAATGTAACCTCAAATGAGTAAGTTTGATGAAGAGAAGACGTGACGTCGAAGCACACAAAGCAAAATATACAGGACAAGCAGTCACGAGTAAGTGATTTGAATCACTTTGTTCTTTCAGGTTGACGAGTAACAATGACAACTGTCATGACTATGTAGTATCTATTAGTAAATATTAGCGAGCTTCACCAACAATGATGACAAAATAATCCCAAACGACTATAATCAAGTACCCATGTCTGTTGAGTATAAAAGTCCCATGTACGGTCCTGTTGTTTCTTAATCCCGAAGCCAAACAACCTCCCAAACAGTAAAGAAAAGAAAAAAAGGAAAACGAAAGTGCATAATAAATGATAGGGGGGGAGAGGGAAGAAAGAGGTGGAGATGGTGAGAGAGTAGGGGAAAAGAGAGAGAGGGGGGCAAACAAAAGAAAGAAAGGAAGGAAGAAAAAAAGACAGAGAGAGGAGGGGGAGAAAAAAGACGGATGAAAGAAAAAAGACGGAGATAAGAAAAAAAGATAGAGAAAGAGAAAAAAAAAAAAGAGAGAGAGAGAGTCATTCATTCATCATCGTCATCATCGTCATGACCAAAGATAAAAGTGCTACCCGCACCAAGACCACCTCTTGTATCCGTCTTCCGAACGAGCTGCCAGTCCAGACCGTCCAGGGTGTCGACGACAAAGGGGGTGTCGTGCTCTATGTGTCGCTCCAGGCCGTTGGCAAAGATGCTGCGCAGCATGGTGAGACGGAGGTAGTGGTGCCAGGACTCGACGTGGGCGCTGTAGCCGTACGATGAGGAGGCGTTGCGCTTCCGCAGCTTGAGGCGGTATCCTACGTGGGCATCCGTGGAGGCGTCATCCCGCGACGATGATGATGATGCCGCTGCCGCTGCGGCGGCGGCGGCGGTGGCGGCGGCGGTGGAGTAGTACGGCCCCACGGAGTTGTCGAGCGAGGTGACTACGCTGCGGAGGGCTTCGCGGAGGTCACGCCTGTTGCGGCGGGACATGGACTTTGCCGCACCCTTGGTCATATCTCGGATTCGGGTGGAGAGGCGGGCGGGGTCGTATGGCAGGTCGTAGGGGTGGCCCTCGACTTGCTCGTGCTCGCGGGAGGACTCGAAGATGAAGGCTATGGACTCGGCCGCGGCGGTCTGGGTGTCGACGTCGGTGCTGTCGAGCTTGTCGACGAAGGCGTCCATGGTGTAGTCGGCCTGGGCCCACAGGTCACCGACGTGGGTGGCGGCAAAGCCCCACGACTCCAGGAGGGAGACGGTCACGGCGTCGCGCCCCACGGCCGACACCGTCTCGCCGTTGGCCTGGACCGCGTCGACCAAGAAATCCATGTAGTCGAGCACGTCGTCCTCGGCGGTGGCGCCCGCGCACGTCGACACCGTCAGGGCCTGCAGGGCCTGCACCTTGCACTCGTCGTCGTCGTCGTCGGCCAGGATGCGCCTGAGCGACGTACGCCACGGGGTCCCGTCGGCCGCGTCAGAGAGGCACAGCGTCAGCGTGTAGGCCTGCAGGCTGAGGGAGCGCTCGCGCGCGGAAGTCGCGCGGTCGGCGCTCCGCACAAAAGTCCCCAGGAGTTCGCCCGGGCTGTCCACGCCTTCCAGCTCATCGGCGTACCGGCTCCGCAGCATGCGAACGTAGTGGTCCAGGAGGAGGAGGCGCGTGTCGACGTGCGTTGGTTTACGGTCCTGAAGCTCCGACACCAGCTTCCTCGGGTCGAACGGTCCCTGCTGGTGGCCGTCGTCTGCCGAGCTGAAGGATAGATCTTTCTGCTGCTGCGGTTCGTCGTTGTCACCCTCGCCGCCGTCCGAGTCATAACGGAGTGGTGTGCCCGGTGGCGTGGCCGAGGCTTCGGACCGGGGCGCATCGTCGCTGTGGAACACCTTTTGCAGTATGTCGGAGCCGCCCGGGGATGCAGCGCCCGAGGCACGGCCGGATTTGCGTGCCTTTCGCGATACTGTCTTTGCTTCACCCTTCAGGGCGCGGACTCGTGTGTTACTCATTCTTTTTTTTTCCCCAGGTCTCTCGTCCTCGCACGCTCAAGGCCGGGGTCGGCGCACAGACAAGGATAAGGGTAGGCGTGAGCGTGTATGAGAGGGGCAATTCTAATTCTCTTTCTTTTTCTTTTTCTTTCTTTGCGTGAATGCGGGGGAGCCGGGGGAGGGGAGCTGCAGTAAGGTGACAAGTTCGTTAAGCAAGGGTAGAGAGTGTGACACGGATGGGAATTTAATAGAATGGGCAGTAGTGTAATGGATGCTAAGTCTTTAATGTTGAACACGGGGTTATACAGATTGTCGACGAATCCATGGGGAATGGATGGATGCAAGCAAGCGGTTGTATGCACGGTTATATGGATGAGGGCAAGAGTAAGAACCCCTTTTGCCCGGAATATATATGTGGTGTTGTGTGTGTGTGTGTGTGTGTGTGGTAATGCGGAAAAGAGAAAAAGAGGAGACGAGCTGCGATCGACGTGTTCTGTGAAGAAGAATAACAGCAACCTGAACTGCTCGTGAGGTAAAAATTTGGAAAGAGAAGAAAGACAAGTCGACAGGAAAATTTCCTTTACAATGAAGGCGCCGCCCTACGTGGAGGTTCTGGGGCGGCCATGATTGAGTGGTGACGTAGGTTGTGCTCAAGGTGACTCCACGTCTTCTTTTGACTCTATCATTGTGTATTACAGGCAGGAAGAAGCAAGAATATCCTGAGTAATCATGATTTCCGTTTACGTTACTGGGTTGCATGGCGGCAAGTGCCAACAGAACACATAGTATACTGCTTAATAAGTAACATCTTACTGCGTTGCATATTTAATACAACAGTCGGTTGCAGCATTACCCCGTAGTGATAGTATTAATATTCATAAGGATACAGCACTGGTCACGCGCATCATCAAGTATGCCAATGACGCATTAATCCGTCCGCCTAACAATCATGGATGCTTTTCCGCCTACGCCACGCCACGTCTATTCTATTTTCTTAGAGGGCTTGAGCACAAGAGAGTAAATATCAGTGTCTTCTTCTACTACCGAGCATTGAATGACTTTTATTTTACTTGACTGTGCCATGGTGACTCCGACTCGGCTTTTTCACACTCTTACTCTTGCCCCCCCCTCTACGCCCGACCATGCTGGCCCCCCCCCCCCCCCCCCCCCCCCCCCCCCCCCCCCCCCCCCCCCCCCCCCCCCCCCCCCCCCCCCCCCCTCCCCTCCCCGTATACTCCTCATCATCATGCACCCGTCTAGATTTGGTAGACCGTTTTCGAGATAAGGAGCAAATGAAGAGAGAAGAGGACGGAAATATTGAGTATATATATATATATATATCCAAGCGAAAGCAACTAAAGATGGACAACGCCAGTCTTTTCTCGCTGTTTCAGGCTCAGACTCTAGTGGTATTGGTAGTTGAGGGCATGCAAAAATGTGTCATTAACTGCAGGTGATCAGCTGATGTATTCGTACTCGTGGTGGCTAACCACAACCGTGCGAATTTCCTCACAATGCTCGGTACAACTCAGTGTCCTGTCTGGATCAGAGCATCAAACAGACACTGATATCATAGAGATGGACATGGCTTGAGCCAACCTGCAAGAAAAGTACAAGAACCGTGTTCTTTATACAAGTTCTTGACTCTGAACGAGTATCGTACAAGCTGAACATGTTGATATCGACATCCCCAGAAAACGGTAACAGTACAAACGGCACTGCGGCACTGCGGCATTGCTACACTCCAGGTATTATCAAGTACCCCGACTAGCGACCAAGTGAGGGGCAGCGATATCACGCTCCCTAATCCTTATCGTGCCACCCTTTCTGCCTGATTTGGCAGTCACCTCTGGCTGGTTGGCGCTTGCCCCACTTTAGCACCTCCCCTCCGTCTCGTCATCGCCCTGTATTGTAATACCAGGAGTAGCCTGTGCCGCGTTCTCCTCACCCCCCCCCCCCCTCCAGCCAAAAGCTTGAGTACCCTTTCCCACTCACTTCAACTGATTTTCTGCTCTCCTCCCATAAGAAACTGCAGTTTCCCACATCTTTCTCTTTCTTTTTCTTTTCCCAAAGTCTACCATCTGCTTTTGCCTATCTTCCGACTCCGAGTGCACCTTGACAGCATATCTGTCGACGCCTCCACGTCACTAGTCTGTCGTCGACTTACAACTAGACGACGACGTCCCGCCGCCCAACATCAGCAACTCGCGCGAGAGGGGCCCTTTCCCGCGGTCCTTCCGGACCAGATATCGACTGCATAGCTACTACAAGAACAAACGGTCTGGGGACCGACTCTCCGTTTTTTTCGTTCGAAATGTCGACCTCTTCGCCGTCCGGCCAGCAGGAGGGTATGTCTGATGATACAAAATCCCCCCCCCCCCCCTCCACTTCACCCGGTACATCCGCCATACCCACGACGCTCATGCTGACGCTTCTTCTACCTCCCACGTCATCAAGTCATTGTTCGTCTGAACACTCTCAGCAACACTACTGCCAAAGTTCGCCACCGTCGTATCGTTCTCTCCAAAGAGACACCCGTGGTTTCCATCGGTCGTACCAGCAAGAGACGGTCGTTGTTTGAGGCCGCCGAGACGAATGGATACTTTGACTGTCCTGTCATGTCTAGACACCACGCTGAACTCAGGATATATGCCAACATGAAAGTACGTGTCAAGCTTCCACGGGCTCGCTGGGTTCTACCATTCCACGTCGCACTCTTCGCCTCTCGTGGGTCGATTTCATTGCTGACCATTCACCATAGGAAGTCGTCCTTGAGGATGTCGGCTCCCTGCACGGGACGTATCAGAACGGCACCCGCCTCGCAACAAGGATTCCGAGGATCCTCTATTCAGGCGATATTGTCACTTTTGGAATGTCCATCGACAGAGGCTCCGAAAAGTTCTCTCCTTACGAGGTCAAGGTTGACATTGACTGGAGACATTCTCCGTAAGCTCACCCCCGTCTTCTGGGAGGCAACCCCCCCCCCGCCCCTCCCTTTCCCAAAAAAAAATAACCAAACCACACCCGGGACGTAAATATAAATACTCACCATTCCACCACGTGTTCGACAGGCCGCAGGACAAGCCCGTCACCTACAGGGTGCCCGACGAGTCGGACGTGGAGGATGAAAGCGACGACGACGATGGCGTCGAGATGTCGTACTCGAAGCAGGTCATGCAGAACAACAACTTCCGTCCTGCCCATCTCAGCGAGTTCGCTATTGACTTGATTTCGAACCCTTCCGAGCCGCATCCCTCGGACTCTGAAAGCCCTTGCAAGTCGGCACAGATTATGGATCTGACCTCTGATGAGGTTTCTGGAGTGACCACCGTCGATCTGGATGAGGCTCCTGAGGAGGAGCCCGTCACAAAGTCACCAAAAAAGTCGTCTCAGGAGACACCCGTCCCTGGAGCATTCAAGGATTACGATGATGGCTCTTCCGACGACAACGACGACGACGACGACGGCGATGACCAGTCCTCTCAGGATGAACAGGCTAATGAGGATGACTTTGTCACCGATAACTCGGATTCCTCTCCTTCTTCCGACTCCGAATCGGATACCTTTCCGTACGAAGAGGACCCATTCAGTCTCGGAGAGGAAGACCAGGCCGAAAAGGCAGCGACGTTCACTGAGTACGACGAATTCTCTGTGGATGCTAAAGAATCGCCAGTCTCGTACAATCCCTGGGTTTCCAGCAGCAGCCCAGTACAGGCCGCCACTTCGGAGATCGAGGAGCAGGATATTCCCGACAAGGAGCCCGTTTCCGTCGACGAGCAAGCCAAGGCCGCTGCTTCTACTGACAAGCTGATTCGTCCCGTGGGGGGCTTGTTTTCGAATCTTGCGGCTCTCTGCCCCGATGATCACCGTGCACTGTCTCTGGGTGCGCCCCCGACTATTGAGCGGGACAGCGGTGCTTGTGGTCTAAGCCTGAGTCCGGCTACGCCGGACATCCGGACGTCCCTCCCTGCCATCGGAAAGGGATTCCAACACTTTAGCGCCAGTCCTCACGCAGGCACGTCGTCGACAGCAGAGGCCCTCGGATCCATGACGGGCAAGATAGAGTACTTCCAGGCCAGAGAGGAGAACAGAAGAACCCTTGGCTTCCCTCCTCCCCGGGATGCGCCCAAGCACCAGCTAAGCTCTCTTCCGGCGAGCGCACTTCCATCTCCAAGCCCCGATAACAGAGCCCAGCTCCCTCGAGACGCCAAGGGTTCGCCGGGCGTCGATCCTCTCACAGCCGGTGCCGGCATGCACAACGACGGCCTGGGCCAGCCTGACGTCAACATGCTTGACTCCGCTCGCACATTTGACGATGTTCCCGCCCGGGCCAATCCGGAAGCAGCCGAGAAGCCGACCGTCCAACAGCCACAGCAGTCGAATCAGTCAAGCGGTACGGATGTCAACGGCACGGCCCCTGCTACCATTGCACCCAGCACTACGGCGACCAAGAGGAAGGCAGACGAGATCTCGGCGGCGAGCCGAGAGGAGAAGGTTGCGCTCGAGAGGGCCCAGTACAGGGCGGCCACGGATCCGGCGCAGGATTCGGCCAAAGCGACGGAAGACGCTCCCGTGCCTGCCCCCGAGGCGACGATGGCAGTGGAGCCCCGTTCCGCTCTCGGATCTGTCACGCAGTCCCCGACTGCAATCTCGACGTCTCACGACATGGATCGCCCTACCAAGCGATTCCGCCGTGCTGTCGAGGTGATTGGTTATGCGGCGATTGGTGGTGCAGCCGTCGTTTCGGCTCTCATCATGACAGCTCCCGCCCTTTAGCTCGAAGCTTGATTGACTCTTTTTCTGTCTTTTTTTTTTTTTGCCTATCAACTCTTCTTCTTCTTTCTGTTCTTGTTCGCTTCTTTCTCATCTATTCCCCAACGTTTTATGAGTTTTTCGTCTTCTTTGCCCTTGCGGCGTTAACTAATGTCTCGCCGGCGACGTACGAACACGGACTTTACGGGTCTCTTACCTTTTTTTCTTTTTCTCCTTTTCTTATCTTTCGAGGCGCCATGGAGTAAAAGTTAGGGTGGCTTTGTGTATCTCGGATTGCTCTGCATTTTAGCAAGAGGTCGTTGAGGGACGATATAAATAACGGACCACGAGTTATGGAAACGACAAGTCTTGACGAGTCTCTCTTTTTTTTTCCTCCTATGGGTCTGTCGACAAGGGCAAGGGACGATGGCTGCACACCTGACCCTTATCTACTGCTGATGGTAGTACTACTGTCTCAGGCTCGTTTGGATCGGACATGGTTGGCAAAGAAGGAGGAGGACAAATTGGAACGACTTTGCATTTACAAGTAGGGTAGTCTAATCAATATGTGCTTTTCCCAACAGACGCAGACTTTCTCGCCTTCCTCAATCTTAGATCTGCATTGGAATATGGAAGGCAAGGAAGTTGAAGATGTATACGACAGGTAGATTAATATACGAATAGTAGAGTAACAATACCTAACAATCGCCGGTACAGCTACGAGGAGTCAGCCGTACGGAGTAATTACAGAGTCCAATAAAGAATGACAAGAGCGTCGGGTGTGCTGATGATGTTCATGTTGCTGTAATATTATCGTAAGGGAATAATTCCTATATCGGGGGGGGGGGGGGAGAGGATTGGCACTTAACCCCCGCTATTCCCCAGTTCTGTCACTTGGGTGTGATGTGGACTCCGGCGTGCAAGGTCAGCACGGCAGCAGCAGCAGCAGCAGCAGACTCTCAACAACGCGGGCGGCCACGTCCAACCACGCCCACTACTATCACCGCTAGTACCTGTACGAGTAGTTCTGACCTTTCTTCTTTTTCTTTTTTCGGGAAGCGCGACTTTCCAAAACCTTGCGCCACACGCACACACACACACAAGTTGAGATTTCTTCCTCTTCCCCTTCCTCTGTCTCAGCGCCCGGCAAGCACAAACGGACCGAGTGGCAGCAATCTTTGTGTGCGCGCACGCGAGAAAAGCATTTGCTTTTCCCTGACACGGCAGGCGCGGCGTTGTGTGGATATTGATCAGGTCCAGCGGAGGTTGAAGCTTCGGAACTCGGAGCTCTCTTTCTCTCCCTGTGTGTGACCTCTTGAACGAACGAACAAACAAACGGACGGACGGACGGACGGACGGACGATTCAGAAAGAAGAGAGAAAAGCAAGTCATGAGGTGGTGAAGCATTCTTGGAGGTTTACAACTACGACGGTCGCCATAATGTCCGTCATACTATGTACAGGTTCGTTTACGCGCGGTGGGGAGGTGGCGAGAGTTGACATGGAGAGAAGAGAGAGGGATGAATTGCTGACTTGTGTGTGTGTGTATGTGCGTGTGATCAGCGGGATATGATCATACAATCAGGTACGCTTCGATCGACGGGGGTCTCGGATGGAGAAGAAGGGGGATGAGGAAGGCAGGCAGGTGGAAAGGGTCGGAAGAGGATTGCTGACTTGCCCGCCTACCTGACAGATTCTGGGAAGCCCTCTCGGGCATCTGCTCCCGGACGATCCAGCACCCCGACTCGCAGGTGAACCGGCTCTGCATCTCGCCGGACAAGAGGTTCCTGGCGGCGGCGGGCCACCACACGGTCAAGCTCTACGACATCAAGTCGACGAACCCGAACCCGCTCCTGACGTTTGAGGCGCACACGGGCAACATCACGGGTGTGGCCTTCCACTGCGAGGGCAAATGGATGGTGACGAGCTCGGAGGACGGGACGGTCAAGATCTGGGAGACGCGATCCGGGTCGATACAGAGGAGCTACAACCACGGGAGCCCGGTCAACGACGTCGTCATCCACCCTAATCAGGGGGAGATTATCAGCTGCGACAGGGCGGGGAGCGTGCGCATCTGGGACCTCGCGGAGAACAACTGCTCGCATGAGCTCATCCCGGAGGAGGACGTGGCCGTGTCGAGTGTGACCGTTGCTAGTGATGGGTCGCTTCTGTGCGCTGCCAACAACTCGGTATCTCTCCCTCCCTCTCTCTCTCTCTCTATCTTGTTTTTCATACACACACACACACACACACACACACAAACCTTTTTTTTTTTTTTTTTTTGGATAGGTAGCTAACGTACAGGTGTTTGGGAAAGGGCAACGTCTTTGTATGGCACCTGATCCAATCCTACGATCGAACCCAACTCCTGCCCGTCACCCACTTCAGCGCCCACAAGGAGTACATCACCCGGATACTCCTCAGCCCGGACGTCAAGAAGCTGGCGACGTGTAGCGCCGACCACACGGCCAAGATATGGGAGGTGAAAGATGCGGAGCCCCGGGCCGAGCCTGAGCCGAAGCCATTTCCCCTCGAAGCCACGCTGACGGGACACCAGAGATGGGTCTGGGACTGCGCCTTTAGCGCCGACTCGGCCTACCTCGTCACGGCTTGCTCGGATCACTACGCCAGGCTGTGGGAGGTGAGCAGCCAGCAGATTATTAGGCAGTACAATGGACATCATAGGGGGGCTGTCTGTGTCGCTCTGAACGATTACTCCGAGGCACGTTAGTGGTAGGTTTCTCCGGCAGAGTTCAGGTAACAGACAGTCAGAATCAAAAGGACAGAGGGTTTTTTTTTTCTGGTTTTTTTTTTCTACTCTTTTTTTTTCCTCTTCTTTTCTTCTTTTTTTCTTCTTTTGCTGTCTGCTTTCTGCTCTCTGCTTTTTTGCTTTCTCGGCATGATGGGGCTTGGCGACTCTTTTCCTAGATGCGGTTTCTTTTTTTTTTTCTTTCTTTTTTTTTGGAGGTGATTGTCAATAGGCGTTTGCTTCGTGTTAGGGCTACTATCAAAGTATAATGGCATTTTACTTGATATGTCTGGACATGTATCGTGTGTCGTGATGCTCTGTGTACGAGTATTAGTAATGATGCTGTATACTGTGAGTAGATGCGTACCGACAGTAAAAGTCACATGACCTGTACAGTCCTGCCAGGAACCATCTCCACCTGAGCTGCCAGTGGACAACCAAGCCTTTTTTTTTCGGCGGGGGGGTAAGAATTGATTTGATTTGAATCAGGTATCACGTACCAGGCAAGAGAGAGAGAGAGTATTGAGTGGGAGACGGGAAAGTTGTAACCATTGATGATGTGACGTATGAGAAGGAAGCAGACGTACACAATCGTCGTCGTCGTCGCCGTCGTAGTATAGTGAGTGACAATGTAGTGTACAAGAACTGATACGATTACCGCTGACCCGTCCTACAATACAGATTACAGATTACTCCATCTCTCTCTCTCTCTCTATCTCTCTATCTCTCACTCACTCACTCTCTCACCTTGGGGCTTGTAGGCTTGCACAAGACAACCAATGCGACGGCGCGGCGATGATGCAATAGCCGCTCCGTCCCGTATCCTCATCCGCTCCATGTTCCCCCTTCGGCTTGACCTGCGTATGGCCGACATCGCCGCAGAGGTTCCCCCCACCCTCAAATCAGGCAAATACCATTACCAAGGCTGCGTCGATGGGGTCCTTCCCTTCAGGTTCCCGCTTAAAAACGGATACCTTGTATTATTCGTCTATCGCCAGATGCCAGTATTATGGTTGAAACTTTGCGGTGATGACCACTGCTACTACTACTATTATTATGGTTGTTGTTATTATTATTATTTTTGTCATCATTATTATCATCATGATTATTACTACTTTCCCCCTTGGACCCTCTTTCCCATCTCCGCTTCTCCTGGGATTTTGAGGTTGGATTTCTAAGCTTTCCGTCGTCTTCCCCCACCTTTTTCCTGTATTTGACTCCTCCTCTGATGGGCATAGATGCGACATTTATGATAGGAGGTGTGATGTTACAGAGGAGGGGATAAAACTGGGAGAGAGAGAGAGAGAGAGAGAGAGAGTTGAAGATGAAGGAGATATTGCTGGTAGGAAGTAATTCCTAATGTCATTGAATAAAGACGACAGCGAGAATAAACTCTCCTCCCCCACTCACTCAGAACGATACAACCATTCAAGATGATACACCAAACTCCCCCGCGGAAGTCGGATAGGATGGTGATTCTCAGCCAAGTGTGGAGTTGGTAGACAAAAAAAAAAAAATTCAAAGAATCACCGTCAAAATGTCTGTAACGCTAAACCTTTTTTCTTTCTTTTTCCTCTTCCTCTTCTTCTTTTTCCTCCTTTCCCCCAACCCACTCTCTCCAGTCCCTCTTACTCTGTAATAGAGATCCCATGATTTACTGACTACTATTATTCCTTCTTCTCTCTACCTCATCACGCCACCCTCCACACCCACCTGCTTCCCTCCGCCACCTCTTTCCGGCCATCGGACCCTCTCTGGCCCAAGTTGGTCGCAGAATTGCAACTTCGCATCACAAGAAAAGTAATTAACCACCACCACCACCACCACCACCAAGAAAAATTACTCCGGTCGACCTTTCCTCTCGTATCTCTCTAAATCTGGAATCCTCTCTTCCGATCCTGATCAGGCCTAGTATTCGGTTCGGGGGGAGGGTACGCCGCGCGCAACTCGCAGAAGTAGAAAGGGAAGAGGCGCGGACGCTCGAGAGATAGAGCCATGGGTCTTTTGTATGTTTCTCTCTCTCTCTCTCTCTCTCTCTTCTCCTTCTCCCCCTCCCACATCCTTCTTCCCTTGCCTCTTGTCTTTCTGCTCGGTATCGAATATCTGACTTGTCTGATCAATCAGGGCGCTCGGGACGGCGCTGGACTGGCCTGATGCCAAGACAAAGGCTCACCAGGTGAGGACGTGGGGTATCAAGGTTGGTTCCACCCTTTCTGACGGAGATGCGATCCAACTTCATACCAAGAGACACACGCCGGAGAATCGAACCTCGAACCTCTCTCTCTATACGCGCGAAAACACACATGAAGACACATGAAGACAGGAAAAGGGGATGGAGAAGAGATGCTGACGAGAGACGCAATAGCAACTCTTGGAGATATGGAACAAGGCCAAGGGCAAGGAGCGTGATGCGATGCTATGGGGAGATGAGGTCAGTCCATCGATTTTTATTTGATTTTTTTCTTGCTTCATGGTTTTTTTTTTCTTTTTTTTTTTCACGAGATACATATATATATATATATATGTGTATACCCCAGCCGTCATGCACAAGGAGCATGAAATAGCTGACCGTGCTTGTCCATCAGGTCGAGTACTTGGTCGTCACATATGCCAAGGATGAGCCCAAGGTTCTCCTCTCGCTGAGACAGGCCGAGATACTCGATGCCCTGGCTTCAAACCACGATCTTGCCGAGAAGGGAGGATGCACATCTGACAAGAATGACTCCAATCTCAAGCAGAAACAGTAAGGTCTCCCGCCCCCCCCCCCCTCCCCCCCTTTCTCTTTTCCTTTCTCTTTTCCTTGTTCTTCTCCTTCTTCTCCTTCTTCTCCTTCTTCTCCTTCTTCTCCTTCTTCTCCTTCTCCTTCTTCTTCTTCTTCTTCTCTCTTACATCTTAGAGAGGCTAACGTGGTGGTACACAACCTCACCAGATCCAAACCTCTCCCCGTATTCCACCCCGAGTTCGGACGCTTCATGCTGGAAGCCACGCCCGGCAAGCCCTGGGGCATCGGCTTCAAGGAGCTCCTAGACGTGGAGCCCGATATGAAGCTCCGTCGCAAGATCGCCAAGGAGCACATGCTCCCAACCGAGTACCCCATCACCCTGACAACCTTCCCCCGCCTGGGCACGCCGGGAGAGTACACGGTGCCCTACTACCCGCCCTCGGGGCCCCGGCTCCGCTCGCAGTTCGTCCCCGACGAGATCGCCAACCCGCACATCCGCTTCCCCACCCTGGCCGCCAACATCCGCGCCCGCCGCGGCCGCAAGGTCCAGGTCAACGTGCCCGTCTTCCACGACGTGAACACGCCGACCCCTTGGAGGGACCCCACCGTCAGACGCGACCTGCACAACTGGCCCGAGGACGAGGACGTGCGCTCCGGAGGCGCGGCGCCCGACGACCACATCCACATGGACGCCATGGCCTTTGGCATGGGCAGCTGCTGCCTCCAGATCACCTTCCAGGCCAAGAACATCACCGAGGGGAGAGAGATGTACGACCAGCTCAGCCCCCTGGGCCCCATCATGCTGGCCCTCACGGCTGCCACACCCATCTACAAGGGGTTCCTGGCCAACACGGACGTGCGGTGGAATCAGATCAGCCGATCCGTCGACTGCAGGACACCCGAGGAGCTGGGAGAAGAGGTAAGTCAAGAAGACGAGACTCTGTCCTCCCTCCCATGATTTCTTTTTTTTTTCTGTGTGCGTGTGTGTATACGATCTGACACGGACATTTCCAGCCATTGAAGAATAACCGGTGGCGCATCCCCAAGTCTCGATACGCCTCCAACTCGACATATATATCGACGGACCCTCGTCTGCGAAAGGAGTACCTGGACCCCGACCTGGTGATTGACGAGGACATCAAGCGGCAGCTGCAGGACGGCGGCATGGACGACCTGCTGGCGACGCACTTTGCGCACCTCTTCATCCGGGACCCCATCGTCGTCTTCGAGGAGGACCTGCAGGAGCTGGACCTGAGCAAGACGGACCACTTTGAGAACATACAGTCGACCAACTGGCAGCACATGCGGTTCAAGCCCCCCCCGGCGGACAACAACATCGGGTGGCGCGTCGAGTTCCGGTCGATGGAGATACAGATGACCGATTTCGAGAACGCGGCCTTTAGCGTCTTCATGGTCCTGGTCACGCGGGCCATCCTCTCGTTCGGCCTCAACCTGTACGTGCCCATCAAGGTGGTGGACGAGAACATGGAGCGGGCTCACGGGCGGGATGCCGTGCTCAACACCAAGTTCTACTTCCGCAAGAATCCCTTCCCGGCGCGGCCTTCCAGAGCCAGCACGGTGGTGCACAGTGCCAACGCCAACGCCGGCGCCAACGGAGACGGAGACGGCGGCTCGTCGCGTCCGGGTTCCGCCATGCCCAGCCGCCCGCCCTCGCCGGGACCGGTGGAGGACGAGTACGAGGAGATGACGGTCAACGAGATCATCAACGGGCCGTCTCCGTCCTCGTCGTCGAGCTTCCCCGGCCTGATACCGATCGTGGAGAGCTACCTGGACAGCGTCAACGTCGACGTCGAGACCCGCTGCCAGCTGGCCACCTACCTCGACCTGATCGGCAGGCGGGCGAGCGGCGAGCTCGACACGGCGGCCCGCTGGATCCGCAACTACGTCGCCGCGCACCCGGCCTACAGGGGCGACAGCGTCGTCGACGACGAGCTCACGCACGACCTCGTCGGCGCCGTCGTCGCCGTGGGAGAGCGGGAGAGCGCCGGGAGGGACTTCTCGGGCCTGGAAGTGCCCGGCCTGGCTAGGCTGCTGGGCAAGTTCAGGGGCGGCTGCTCCTCCTCCCCCGAGAAGAATGGGAACGGTCCCGTCCCTGCCACCGTCACTGTACCTGTTCCGGCCGTAGTCGATACGGGTATCAAGGCTGCTGCTGTCGATGACGGTGGCAATGGAAACGGTGAGGCTCACCCGTCGACCACTCTGAAGCGTAAGAGCGATTGGATCGGTGACGGAAGTGGTGCTACCAAGGTGTCAAAGTGAAGGAAGGGTTTGGACTGGTGATGTCTACATTCATTGGAAATTGAAGGCATATACTTTTTTTTTTTTTTAAAAAAAAAAAAGGTAAATTTGATGTCTTACCACTTGGCTTTTTTTTCATGTTTTAGTTTTCTGTATGCTGAGCGTATTTTTTTTTCTGATAAAAAAAACAAATATCTATACAGAGTATACCAAGACAAAAGGAAAAAAAAGCTCGGGATGCTATACCGGGTAGGTAGTCGTCATATATTTGTTCATTTACAGTGTGACGGCATTGATCGATCGGGAACGGGTAAACCGACTACTCTTCTTCTTTTTTTTAACCATATATATATATATTATATATATAAAAGAAGAACCATGTTTGTGATGAATTATGACAACGAAGAAGAGGATGGTATCATACGGTGCTAACAAGGTAGATGCGAATACGAGGTTTCAGAAAATGTTCCACGGAGAATGTGACGAAGACGGGGAGGGATAATGATGCATACGAGTGACGAGATTACAAGTACAGATATTGCCGATTTTTTTTTTTTAATTTTTAATTTCTTTCGTCTTCTTTCCCTCGTCTCTATTCGCTTGTGCCGTTGGGCTTTTACCGTTCCTTGGGCTTGCCCGATCGACGGTTACCGCTGGTTCCCTCCCAGCTGTACGGTACACTTGACTTGCATGGGAATTATGAAATAAAGTTTTTTTTCTTTTCTTTTATAAAAAAAAAAAGAAGTATTTAGTATAAAGTATGAACACTTGTAGTTCTTGCTAGTACTTGTCGGTATTATGTGCTCGCACCGTTGACTTTGTACTTTCCTTCTTTTCCCAGCGTGTGGCATAGTTGCATTACCGTTACGACAAGGACATGGGTAGTTCAGAAAGATGGAGAAAGATGGGGGGGGGTGTGGGGGGTGTGGGGGGGGGATGGTTATCTCTCTCTACAAGTACGAGTTTGAGTATGATGACATGTAATACTCTGTCGTACTTGTATTCGGTTGGATTTTCAATTGCCGAATGCGAGATGAAAATGAACGAAATCTCTTTTTCTTTTTCCCCCCCTTTTGAGAAGGGAGGACAACAACACGAAAAAAAAAAAAAGTTCCACAGATTTGAAGATGAGAGGAATCGATCAAGACCCAGATACTAAAAAGTAAAAAGTAAAGTCAAATAGAACAAGAGAGAAAAGCAACGTTTCTGCATCTGGGCGAGTCTCTTCATGGTTCCAGCAGCATGATAGATTCCATGTGTTATCATTACTCGTTGAGGCGGGGGGGGGGGGGCTCTCGACAAGATGCGAGAAAGAGTCGACACAAGAGAAAACAAGAACTAGACTACCCGCGGCACACATTTCAATGTTATATATATACACATTACACGTCGGCGGTCTTTCTTCTCTCTCTTCTTTCTGTGCCGTGAAGGTAAGTAAAAGGGGAGAGGGGAGGCGATCGGCAGGCGAGAGGAGGATCTGATGGCGGTAGCAAGCAGCAGTACCATTTCATAATCTGTACTTGTATGGCTACTTGCTGTACGAGCACGAGCCGTTGATCCGAAGCAGAGTCATGACTTGTACCGTTACTTGCATCGTCACAGGATGGATCCGTCAGCTTCACCGGGTTGGACGGTGACGGAGAGAGAGAGAGAGAGAGGGAGAGAAAGAGGGAAGACTAGGGCAGTGCACATGGGTAGGTCAGAACAGAAGTTGTATCGGTGAATAGGCAACCAGGCAATCGACCAAAGTCTTCTTAGTCCATCCATGCATCCCTCTCACGCTACTACGGAGTGATGATACTCGCCAATAAGCACCGCTGCTACTACTACTACCCAGTCCTGCTCCTGCTGCTACTTATGATTTACCAAGTATTAATATACGAGTAATATATCCAAGATCGAGAATCGAGACGTACAAGCAAGCACGGACGCATCCATCGGTCCTCCGAGGGGTGGTTGGTCTCATACAAGTGCTATGTAAGGTAGTATATATATATGTATATATATATAAAGTGTATCGAATATGAATTACTACATTATACAGATCAGAGTCATATTACTTGTATTACTTGCATCGCAACTTGGTCGCAACATTACTAGTGTCTTATTACTCTCCAGCATCCTAGAGATAGACAAAATACCCCAACTTTTTCTTCTTCTTCTTTTTTTTTTTGATCCCAAGATGTTCAAGCCTGAAGCAACAATAATGTCCTTCTCATCTCATCTCACACCCGGGTCTTTGGGAGTTTTGCCCGGCCACGACTCACCGGGACTATCTGTACCACACTATTGATATAACACCCCATACCCCATACACTATATAATAAATGCAATACAGCCCCAGCCCCGTCACTGTTTTTTTTTCTATGAAAAAGAAAATCATAGAAAAGAATAAAAGTGTTTCGTATTTGCTATCAGACGATGAAAAAGCAAACACGGCAAAAAGATGGCTGTTGTCTGACATGGACTTCGCGGTAGACGCACACAATCAATATACGATACATCTACGTACGATACGATACATACACCCACCTACACACACACACACACACACACACACGTCATGCACGACATCTACCAACTTCTCATGCACAGAATAATATAGTATAATAATGAGGCGCGGAGCCGGAAAAGACAACCAGACGCCGATAATGCTGTAATAAACCCTCGAGGAAAAAAATAACAGAAACAGACGACGGCAAGACATGTAACAGACGAGGAACAGAGATGGCAAGAGAATAAGATATCCAAAAGCCCTTGAAAAAAAAAAAAGCAAGAAAAAGATGAGAGGGGTGAAAAGAAGAAAAAAAGAAAGAAAACTGGTTCTCCCCAAAAAGAGAAATGAAAAGCAGAATGACAAAATATGTACAGGAAACGCCCATCACCATTTTTCTTCACATCTCTAACTCCCCCGATATTTCAGTCAGTACCAGAGTTTGTTGCTGAGAAGAGAGAGAGGGAGGAGAGAATCGAACCTCTCATCTCCATCTGTTCTTCACGTAAAATGAGTCGACCATCAACTTGTTCCTCTTTTTTTATGGACAAAGAAAACGTAGCGGAAAGGACGTCGTGTCCGTCGAGATAGGTCGAGACCATGGCGTCGACAAGAGCAGGCGCGATGCAAGCCAGGAGGCAGAAGCGCGAGCCTACACCCTATCATCGGGCTTGGGTCGGATATTTCTCTTGCGCTCCAGCTTAGCGTAGTGGAGGCCGCAGGCGTTGCATAGGGTCCTGGCTCCGTCGGGGCCTCGTCGCCATTCGGGGGTGTCGACTCGGTTGCAGCTGTGGCATCTTCCGGGAGGAGCGGCACGCTGTCAATAACATACGTCAGCATGGATGAGGTAGAGCCGAGGAAGAGAGGGGAAGAGGAAGAGGAAGAACTCACGCCACGTCTCTTCTTGGGATCCGGGCAGGAAGGCTTGCCGACCTCGTACATGGTCATGTCCTGCTCTTCGTAGGGCAGCTTCATGGGCGGTTGCTCGCGGGCGCGCTCGTTGCGGATAGACTGCTGCACCACCTCCTTGACGCGCTCCAGGGCGGTGCGGATCATGTCCGAGTTGGAGAGCATGTCGTTGACCTCCTGCTCGGTGGGGAGCCGTTCCGGGATCGGGTGGGCACCGTGCTGCTCCTGGGCTAAGCGGGCGTAGGCCTCGGCAAAGGTGAAGAGGGTGTGCGACGACTGAGCGAGCTGCGAGGGTTCAATGTCAGTACTGCTGCTGCTTCTCTCCACGTCTGCAACAGGGGGCCGAGAGGGAGGAGTGCGTACCCGTCCGAGAGATTCACCATAGTTCCATGGAGTCGTGTAGACCGAGTGCTCGTAGGGCGGTCTAGGCGCGGCCCTCTCGGCCTCCTCTGGGTGGCTCACCGAGGATCGCTGCTCGTAGGGAGAAGCGTAGCTGTGCGGAGGCCCACCGTGCCTGGGCGAGGCGGGGTACTGCGGGAGGGGCATCTGGCCGTGAGGCAGGGACGCCGTGTGGTACGGGGTGGGCGCCTGCGGTGCAGAGGTGGGCGGGGGAGGAGGGTGCTGGTGCTGCTGCTGCTGCGGGTGCGGGTGCGGGTGCGGGTGCTGCTGCTGCGGCGGCGGCGGCGGATAGGGAGAGGGGCCGCCGTTCACCGGGCGGTGATCCCTCTGCGGCTCGCCGGCGTAGGGGTGCGGCGGGTATTCCGACTTGACCGATGGGCTCGACCGCCTGTCGGCGACGGCCGGCAGGCTGTGGCGACCATTGAACGAGGATCTCGGCGAGTCGGTAAACGAGGGGAGGTGCTCCCGTTGAGGAGGGGGAGCGGGAGGGAAGGATGGAGGCGGGTGAGAGCTTTGGGGAGAAGGGTGCTGCGGCTGCTTGTCGGCCTCGGCGTAGGACCGTAGCGAGGTGGGAAAGGGTGAGGAGTAGTTGCTGGGAGGCTGGATGGCCGGGGGGGGAGGCGGCGGCGGCGGCGGGTTGGCGTACTGGGTCGACTTGGTGTTGGAGATGACCTCGGAGATGGAGGGGAGGGACTGGCGCTTGGACGGGTCACTCTCCTCGGACAGAGGCCGTCGCGGATCGACCGACGAGATCATGCTTGTGGGCGGCGGATAGCCTGACGGACCCGACGGGTATGGGTTTGCTGGCGAAGGGTAGCCAGAGGAAGGGTGCAGAAGAGTCGCCGTAGCCATGCTAGGATGACTGAGCTGTGGTCTCCTGGCTATCGGTTCGTGGTCGGATGGGCGTGGGTGGTGATGGTGATGGAGAGGAGGGGGGGGGAGTCTGTCGTGGATGTTGGCAGAAGGACCGCTGATGCCATGTCAGTCACTGGTAAGGAGAGCGGGGGGGGAGGGAGGCGGACAAGGGCCATGTAATAAATATATGTTGTAAGGGGGATGGCAGATGGAGCGATGACGGATGGCAGGATGTAATAAAATGGGAATAATATGGGATGTGACGATGGGGGCATTTGAGAGAAGAGAAAGAGAGAGAGAGAGAGAGGAGTGCAGTGTGGGTCTGGGTCCGTCCGCCGTTAGAAAGCAGCAGAAATGTGAGATTCTCACCTTTGCCTAGCTCCAGGATCCGCCGTTTCCATAGCGCGTCTGGAGAGGGCGAAAGAGATCCGATGTATTTCAGGGCCGGGGACACATTGGAATCGTGTAATGTCCCGCGGCCAAGAAGCAGAGTCGAGTCAGGGTCCTCAATGGGGTTGTACCGAGAACTGCAGCGCTGGTGTTGGCCGGCTGTTTTTCCTTCTTCTCCTTCTTATCTGATGGGGGGGGGGACAGGTGTGTGTATCTGTCGTCGTCGTAGTCGTGGGTATACCGGGGGAGAGGGGAACCAAGGGCGCAGAACAATAAAAAGCGACGCACTCGCGATAAACAGATGCGTCGAGATCGAACAGCTGACGGGTACGCTATCAAGGGGGGGGGAGGGGGGCACGTCGAAAGCCTAGAAGCTCCGGGGGCGGCAGGTAAGAATAACAGGAAAGAGAGGTTGGAGGGAGAGAGAGAAAGAGTAGGAGGTATGTTGGAAGGAAGAAGGGGAGATGGGCAGAAAATATGGTAGAACCACACACGCGAACACACGACCAAAGCTAACGGACCAACGACAGAGAAAGAGAAGGAAGGAAGGGGAAGAAGAGGAAGATAGAGAAAGGGGAAAAAAAAGAAAAAAAAAGAAAAAAAAAAAAGAGGAAGACACGAGGAGTGGGAGAGATGTTATTAGAAAGGGTGTGTGTGGGCAACCACAAGGAGCATGGGATGGACAAGGGCCCGTGGAGGAGGAGAAAGGAAAGAAACGGTGCGAGCCGCCAGAACGGAAAGGTTTGGCACCAGCGGGCTGGCTAGACTGGTTCTTTGGGGGCCCTTTTCCCTCCTCTCTTTTTTTTTCTCTCTTTCTTTTTCTTCTCTTCGGGGTGGAGTGAGGGAGAGCAGAAGGAAGAGAGGGGTGGCCGGGGGGGGTGGGCCAAGATAGATGAGCGAGTGAGAGAGAGAGAGAGAGAGGGAAAGAGAGAGAGTGAGAGATGGTAGAATTTACGACGTAGTTTGGTCCCGCTCCATAAGTGGGATCCACGGTAAGGCACTCCCATGCCACACGCGGCGGAGAGCGTCCAAGTGTGGTGGTCCCTTTTTTAGTCTGGAGGTGTGCTGGTATCTTTTATTTTCTTCTCCTCACGCCACGGCTCACGCGCAGAATACACACCCCCCTCCCCCCCCCCCCCCCCCCCCCTCCCCCCCC
>NW_023336194.1:397899-400266 GCF_012550715.1 Geosmithia morbida
CATTGCGTCCAATGATTCAGGAAATAGAGGGGAGGGCAGGGGGGGCAGGGGGGGGCAGGGGGGGGCAGAGCCGATCTGACTTGTGTTGAGCGGGTTCTGGGTTCGAGGAAAACACCGCTGCCTTACAACCACCCTTCCCTCCTCTATACCGGCGGTGTTTTTTTTTTTCATACCCTTGGCGGGTCCCCCAAGCCTTAGAGATGAGATGCGATCCAGTGCTGATTCTGATGCTGCGTCTTGCTGGAGAGATGGGAACAGGGGGGGGGAAGGGGTACAGCATATACTCTCTGCGTACTCTGCTATCCATGTGTACGAGTACGGCCTGTAGGTATTACTCTCTATGCTCTACCACTGATGCTGGCTTGTACCTACAGACAGCCGATGTATCATTACTTGCGAGAGATTACAGTGGACTATCTACGGCCTGGTATAACCATGTACATCTATCTGTACGTGCGTACGAGACCAAGATCAATCGCCTAGTTTACTCATACATGCGAAGTACACGTACCATGACGGCTTTGTGCATCGACAGGCTGCTGTTGCTGTTCCCTCTCCTACGTGCAGCTAGCTACAGTACATATTTACATGATACATGCGTTTTACCCTATATCGTCGTGCTTTCTTGTTTTTCCCTCTTCTTTTCTCTTCTTTTCTTTTCTTCTGCTTCTTCTGCTTCCTTACTTCCTCATTTTTGCCTATACTCTGCAATTCCACCCACGCCGTGTTCCCAGACACGGCACTATGACCATGCGCAGAACCCAACCAACACGACCCGACCCGACCCCTCTGGCCAGCATACTACGGCGTGTCAGGGAACCGAGTGTGTGGGTTAGATGGAGGGACCAACAGAGACATGATATTACCCAGGAAAAGGATAATATAAAATGAAATGAGCGGTGGAAGTTCTCAGAGACTGGTCAACCGTCTGTCCAATACGCGCGATACGGTATATCCGTCGGCATGGTATCGTTCCCTCGTGTGTTTTAACATGAAATAGACCTGCTGTATTATGATGCAGACCCGAGATGTCGACGATCCCGCGACGGCGGCAACTTGGGACGAATTACGAGGAAGGTAGGGGGGGGGGGGATCATACCACCGCGCTTGATTCATACTAGTAGTAATAGTCGTAATAGTCGTAGTAGTCGTAATAGTCGTAGTAGTCGTAATAGTCGTAGTAGTCGTAATAGTCGTAATAGTAGTAGTAGCACTCCACATTACTGCTGCCAAGTACGAGTACGAGTACTGGAGAGTATTGACGCCTCGTGGTATTATTATTTATTACCGAATGATAGTCTCTCTCAACTCCCCGTCTCGCCGTAAAATGGTGGGTTATACGCCTATTGACGTATTATATCCATTTCTTTATCCGGCCTTCCCCCCTTTTCTCTCTCTCTCTCTCTCTCTCTCTCTCTCTCCCTTCTAGGGGCCTCCACCTGACCTGAATCACGAAGTGGAACAAGCAAGCCCTTTGACATGCTTTCTTCCTTCTCCTTCCTCCTTTCTTTTCTTTTCTTTTCTTTTTTTCCCCTCCTTCCCCCCCCTCCCCTCCCCCCCCTGGCCGGTGTGTGTGTGTTGCTGTTACCGACATACTGTGATGCCTGTGCATCGTCGCCAGCTTAATAATACTTATTACCGTCTAATACGTACTATTCGTAGTATTATCAAGAAAGGGTGTCGGCAAAAAGAGAGACGCACAGGAAGGAGCACCCCAAAAGTTGTCGCGCAACGAAGATTGGCAAGAACCCTGCACATCACCACGCTATTCGGCCCATCGTACATATTGCATCTCGTACTTGTGACCCTTCCCCTCCCCCAATCCTTCTCTCCTTCCTTTTTTTTTTGGGGGGGGGGGGGGGGGATGACAGGGACAGGGAGGAGTTTGCACTAATTAATTAGATCGTCGGTGGTGGTGGTGAGATGAAGCGGTCTGTACTCCGTACCGCAGAACACATCTCCTTGCCAATCTGTATTATTGCTCCTGCTACCGGGTACTGGGTACCTGCCAAGTACGAGCACCTATATTAACATATTATGTTATTGTCAATATCATCTGATGCGTTGTATACTAGCTGTAGGGATCGCATTGAACTCCCGATGCGACCTCGCCCAGGGGCCCGATTTCTATACTATCAGGGATTAAGTCAAGGATCCAACAACGGCAGAAAGGTATCATAATATCATTACATATCCTCGTACGTCGAGAACGGAGAGGGGAAGGGGGGAAGGATGTAATAAAATGGGAATAATATGGGATGTGACGATGGGGGGGTGGGAGGGAAGAGAAAGAGAGAGAGAGAGAGAGAGAGAGAGAGAGAGAGAGAGAGAGAGAGGGAGAGAGGGAGAGAGAGAGAGAGAGGGAGA
>NW_023336194.1:400501-407518 GCF_012550715.1 Geosmithia morbida
GGGTGGGAGGGAAGAGAAAGAGAGAGAGAGAGAGAGAGAGAGAGAGAGAGAGAGAGAGAGAGAGGGAGAGAGGGAGAGAGAGAGAGAGAGGGAGAACCACGCGAGCCATGTGTTGCTGTCTACATTGATTCTCAATCTCCTTTTCGACCAGGACCCGGGACCGGGGAGGGGGGTGGGGGGAGGGGGTGTGGCCCCCCAGTCGCTGCACTCGATGCTGCCGTGGCTTGGGCGAGATGCGATCCTAGCATTCTTCACATCGGGTGTACGGAGTACTAGACCGGTATATACATACTTGACAAGTATTTGCTCAGATTCTTGTACGAGCGATGACAACAATGATAAAAAAAAATGGTAACCTTTTCTCTTCTCTCCCCCCATACGTAGGAAGGAAGAAGATCCAATATACCCCCGGAAGCAGTCATATCGACGACTTATTTGCTGGTACTCGGAAACGGTCCAGATGACCAGGGGCGCCCGGGGGGGGGGGAGCGAGAGCCATGATACAAGTGCCGATTTTGACACCGCCTCCAACTGATCCCTACCACGGATTCTGACATCAGCCACGACATACTCGTACTATACCAGCAGCCCTACCACATGACCCTCTGTCGTAATAATGCGTCTAATCTACTACTACTATGTTGTATATATATATATATATATAGGTATGTGTACGAGTACAGTATTAGTGCTCTACCCCTTTGATGGCGGCAAGGTGGCACCTAGATATCTTTCTGGGGGTTGAGCCAATCATGTGGGCTCAAGATGGGAATACCTGAGATCATTGCAAGATTGGCGGGTGTCATGTGTATCATCATGCTGGCCTGGTATAAAATCATTGCATCGTGCATCTCGATACACCGAGGCTATAATATTCTTCGCTCGATGCTACTGTATATTATGCACGTATCTGCTGATGTGGAAACCGTGGCATAGGTGCCACCTTGCCGCAATCAAAGGGATGGTAGAGCATATGTTACCTGTAATCTGTAATCTGTACTCCGTATTACTCTTTAATACTCAGTACTCGTACCTAAAACACCAGACCAGGGAAACTCGATACGTAGCAAATCTCAACTGACCATGAACGGGACGGGAGAGAATCATCTCATCAGAGAGATGCTCGCCACCACCACCACCACCACCACCACCGTTCGTCATCATCTGTCCGACTATTCATCAATTCTTTGCCAAGACCGCCCTCTCCCGAGACTTTCCCCTTCTCTCTCTCTCCCTCCCTCCCTCCATTGCAACCTCGGTCCATCTGTTCTCTTGTCCCGGGGGATTGTATTTGTATGTGGTAATACTATACTTTTGGTGGAGAAGATGGATCTTTTGAGCGCCCCCTTCACAGAAACTCTCGTCGGAGGCGTGACGGGTTCTTCAGCGGTCCAAACCCGCTGCTTGGCGTGTCATGAAAAAAAAAAAAAAGGTATCCGTTAGAGCCAACAGCCAGTTCCCTTTTCCTTCCATACACCGTAAAGCATCTTCGACCTCCACTACTACTAATATGCGTGTACGAAGTACTGGTGGTAGGGAAGATACCGTTTGCCACAGTGTCTCTACATCGATTCTGTTGTCGTACGATCTGTGACCTGGAAGATGTAGATGTTTCTGCTAGTATTCACTGCCAACTACGAGTACTGAGACTACCAACCTCTTGTTCAGTATCGTACACGCTGTGAAGCCATGCCAAGAGAAATGGAAAGAAAAGCCACTTCCATTCTTCTTCTTCTTCTTCTTCCTCCTCTTCTTCCTAATCTTACCCTTCCTCGAGAAAAATTACTGTACGTGATTTTCTTTTTTCAGAGAAAGTTCTTGGCAATTGATGGCACGCATGATGAGTTCTTTTTAATCTGTCATGCTTCTAATCTGTCAAATCTGACAAACACCCCCCCTTACTTGTGGGGCCAAATCGTCTTCGCATGGCTTCAAATTTCGGTACGATGAAATCCGGTACCGGTACCGATGGGGTTACTCTATGAGTGCAAAAGGTCCAAATTGTGATATCACTTTTTCTATTCTTCCTCCCCCCCTGTATTACTCGCAAGTACCATTTGTTCATACATGACAGAATCTTGCCCCCCCCCCCTCCCCTTTGTGATTGTTGAGGAAAAGGCAGGTAAGAAAGAAAACATAGAGAAAAAAAAATTGCTCGTTCTTTGTACCAAAAAAATGGGCCTTCCCCCCCCTTGTCATCCTCCTTTTTTTCCTTTCTTTTCTTCTTTTTCCTCTTCTTCTCGTGCACGCGTGCGTGTGCGTGTGTGTCCCAGATTTCGATTACGATACGGCCGCATGTACAGCTGCAGTGGATCTTGATCACATCCCACCAGGCCCAAAAGGGGTCGGCCCCAATGTGCCACCAATCTACGCCGTACATTTACATTTCCGCCCTCTCTACCTGCACTTAAACTTGGGGCCTTTTGCCTATCCTGACACTATCTCATGGAGTATCGGTACCTGAGACTAGTATTACTAAGGCATCGCGAGGTAAAATGTCGTACTAGCAGTCGTGCCCAGCGGGGCAAAGTGTGGTGGCTGACTTAGATCCATCCCACCTTGCCTACTGAAGGATCCTAATCCCAGTCCCGCGACGTCGCCTACTCTGTACCCTGGCACTCTTTCCGCTGGGGAATCGCCAAAATTTGAGCCTGAGGTGGTTAATCGACCAGGATGAGTGCCGCCATGACCCTTGAGAAACGTCACGGTCGTGCTTCCTTCCTCCTCTATCCTCCCCCCCCCACTTTGGAGAGGTTGGGGCATCCTTCTCTCTTTCTCTCTTTTTTTCGCCTCCGTCAGCATATTTTCGGAACGGCTCATCACCCATCCGACTGACCCGACCAATATCGTAAGGCGATCTAGAGAAGACAAAAAAGAAAAGGAAGATAAAACAAGAGATCAGATGAGATTAGTTCCTGGCCCCAACGAAAGACAACGGGAGCCACTTTGACGAATGATTGATGTTGGCTACTCTGCCCTCTCTTAACATGTCCGGACCCCCGAATCCTTCCTGCTCACACACACACTCTCTCCTCTCTCTCTCTCCTCTCTCTCTCTCCCATTATCTTGTCTCGCCTATTGCCCCATACGACTGTGGCTCCGTGGGGTCAACGCGGTGAGGGAGGGGAACGGGAGAAAGGGGAAATATGATTCACTCAAGAGATAAAAAGAGATACAATGGTTGCCGGTCATCTGGTTGAAGCCCTAGAATAATACGTGAACTCACGATGTATACCATCTCACCTCCCGCTTACCGCAGCAGCTCCCCCCTCTAAAACCCTTTCAGTTCTTTCAAAGTAGTGGGAAGCAAAGGGGGACGGCGCATCGGGTCGTACGACATGAGAGTGGACATAGTAGCTGCCTGATAATATGATACACTCGTCGTAGGTAGGATCCATCCATCCCATGGTAAATGATAGATGATAGCTGTCGCAGTCATTCCACACAGCATCATCCACTTGGTAAGCTGGTTGAAATGACACATCAACCATGGTCATCTTATACGTCACGTAACGATCTGACAAGAGAGTATCATGGTATTATGTGCTCTGTGCAGCTCTGGGATCCGATACAAAAAAAAAAAAAAAAGGGGGGGGGGGGGGGGTTACATTTGTACTTGTACGTACCTTTAGGTAGTCATACCGAGCTCAGCTGCGGTATTAGTCATAGCCATTATTGGGGGTTTCCGTGTTGTCACACCACTCTATTGCACTCTATCTCATATCGGAGTGGATCGTAACGATGCCAGAGCATCCCGTAGTAATACTCGTAGTATGGATTATTGCATGCGAGTACAGGTAGTGCGCGCACGCTCCAGCAATGCAGCGGTACCCTGTACTGTACTATAGCCTACGTCATAGCATCGCGCCTGGTCAACTAGAATGGCTGATGGCACTTGCCACTTATAGACGGCGCCAGTTCTAGGAAGGAGCGTTGCGCACCTTTCCTACCTCAGTACCGTTCCTCTTCGACGTGAGGCCACGTTGGCCCAACCCGTTTTTTTATTTATTTCTTTGTCATCTTTACTTTCATGATGTCTGGGATGGGTGTGTGTGTGTGTGTTGTGTGTCCGTCTGTCTGTCTCTCAATCATATCTTTGCGCTGTCTCCCCCCTCCCCCCTCCCTCCCCCCACTTGTATGTGTGCAGACGAGGAGCATGCTGGCTGAGTTATGAGCGACACACGGCACCATGTGCTAGCCACGTCATGAACGCGGCTGGTGGGTGGTGTCGTGAGTTGAGCCCATGACGATGCTCGCGTACGACGACGGTGAGCACAGGGATGCCCATATTCTGACGTGTGCTCTCAAACATTCGGCTACGCTACGGCGCTATGTCCCGTCTACGGCACTTATTACACAGGCACACCCCCTCACCCTCCCCCCCTCGAGGTAAACAACAACGTCTCGATTGCAACCCTTTTCGATGGCGACGAGGGAGGCAGAAAGAAGAAAGAAAGACTGATGGCTTGTGTGGTGGCGGTGGGGCCCCTCAGAGAAGAAGAAGAAAAAGGAAAGAAAGAAAGAAAAGGGAACAAGTTCCCGTTGGAGGTGTCAGATTCCGGACGGCCCGCAAAATCGATCTCATGCTAACGGGCGCCCGCAGCACCACAAAAAGGCACTAAAAGACACGGAACGGAAAAGGATGTATGCGTGTGCGCGCACACGCACACACACGCCGCGGAGCATCTAAAATTTGGGTCTGGATATGCCCTGTGCAGGTGTGAGAGAGAGAAGGGGCCGTCTATCCAAAACAAAAGATCGGCGAGACCGGAGGGCTTTTTGCTGCTGACATCATTCTGGAGACGGTCCGAGGAAGTTGTTGGAAATTTTCATCGATGCACATGTACGAGGAGTGCCGGCGTCGCAGCAGGCAAGGCACGAGGCGCATGATACTGACGGACAGGCTTAATCTCGGCTTGAGATGCAATTGTGTGAGAGAGAGAGAAGGAGAAGAAGAAAAAAAAAGAGGCCATGACCTCCGGCAAGGTATGCACGAAGTACGCACAGCCCCTCCGCTGCACCCCGAACCTAAATGGCGCACAGGAAACGACAGGCAGGGCGAACGTCAAGCTGCCAACATGTGCGCTCTCTTCTTTCTTTTTTCTTCCCTATTTCAGCCAGCCAGCTTGCCAACTAGCCATTCCAACATGGGGCTGATCTGAGCACAGGTTATGCACAAGCTCTAGAGTGAGAACGGGACTGCTCGGCTACGGGGTACGGGGACTTGTACGGAAGAGAAGGGGAAGAAAAGAAGAAGAAAAATAAAGTCGTACAATGGCTATAATGCCTAATGCTATTGCTGACCTCTCAACTCTTTTTCCGCTCAACAGGTCCAGGTCGGGGGGGTTGGAGGGGCAGGGGGGGAGGGAGCGCTTGGGCGGTGAGAGACGGGGTGGCTGTGGGGGGGAAGGAGAAAGAGGGGGGGGGGGGGGGGGGGGGGGGGGGGGGGGGGGGGGTCTGAGTACTACTTGCAGAGTACGAGTACAGCCACGATGCAATATCACNGGGGGGGGGGGGGGGGGGGGGGGGGGGGGGGGTCTGAGTACTACTTGCAGAGTACGAGTACAGCCACGATGCAATATCACGCTGTGCTCGCACTCAATCTTGGTATCCGTCATCTCCGGAGTACGAAGTACGAGTATCAAAACGATGCAGGTGTGATCCATGGAACTAAGAATGCCAAGCAGTAATACCTGTACAGGCATTACAGGAGTACAGACGCATACGTACACGTACGAGCGCTCGTGCACGCACACACACTCACACAGACAGACACACGGACACACACCACACAGATAGTCTATCCGTATCTTTTTTTTTTTTTTCCTAGTTCGGTTCCGATCTTGCGTTTCATCACCCCGGGATCGAGGTAAGTGAGGGAAATGTGTGCAAGAAGCTCAGTCAGCCGAACCAGGTTCGCATGCATCTCTGAGCGCATATCCCTGCGCACTCGTGCGTATTCTAACACTTTTCAGTCACAGTATAACACACACACACATACACACACACATACACACACACACACATGCACACATGCACACACGCATACATATGATGTGTATGACGCTAGGAGAGATGCACGGCAGACACAGAAAGAGAGAGAGAGAGAGAGAGAGAGAGAGAGAGAGAGAGAGAGAGTGTGTGTGTGTGTGTGTGTATGTGAAAGAGAGGGAAAAGAAGAAGGACGGATTCTTCCGTTGGTACATGCACTCACACACTAACCTACAACATTCTCCAGGCCTAGCAACCTGGAGAAGAGGATTTTTATTCCCCCCCCCTCCCCCAAAATATTTTTTTCTGAAGAATTAAAAAAAAAAAAGGTGGGGGATTGCACACACACGACATCTACGATGTAGTAACCAGTATCTGTACCACTCGTACTTGGGGCTTGTGTGTGTGTGTGTGGTGTGTGGTGTGTGGTGTGTGGTGTGTGTCGCCTGTGCGAGAAGCGGGCACTAAGCATGACGAGACTTGTGAATAAAACACGGGATAGATTCTCGGCACGAGCCAAAGACGAGAGTCATGGTGCTTGGTCCATGGTGCTTGGTCCATGGGCACACACACACACACACACGCACACACACCCCGTGGGAAAAGAAGGCGGTATAATGATCCATTGGCCAGCCGTTATTGGGGTCACTACTAGCATAAGGGTGTTGGATCGGAAGGGGTGATGCGACAAGGGTTCTGTCGTACTCTTTTTTTTTTTTTTTGGGGGGGGGGGGGGGGGGTTCGGTTTGGTTTGGTTTGGTTTGGGTTGGGTTGGGTTGGGTTGGGGTTATATATATTTATTTATATATATAAACTGTATATATATCCATAAATAAATCTTCCTTTACCGTAGAGGGAAATCTACAGAGGACAGACCATCAGCGGCTCCAAGCTGATGCACACAATTGGTGATGTTGGTAGTTTCGGAAGACTTTCTTCTTTTCGATCTTGTTGACTTTTTTTTGGGGGGGGTGGGGGGGTCTGGGTTTGGATCTGTTGCCGTTGTCATTGCCGTCGTCTTTTTTT
>NW_023336194.1:407698-410838 GCF_012550715.1 Geosmithia morbida
GGTTCAGTCTCTCTCTCTCTCTCTCTCTCTCTCTCTCTCTATTCTTTTATTCTTTTATTCCTTCTTTTCTCTCCCAGGTTTCGGAGATGCATCACCGGGAGGGTTGGGCCGAGAAATGGCCATGAAGCTAAGCTGTACGTGGGACCGGACGGACTCTGATCCTCTCTCGGTTCCTGGTGGGGAGAGGTACGGAGCAAGACTTGCTGTAGTATACCATTACTACTACTACTACTACTACTACTACTACTCAGTACGTATGGTAATGTGTGAGCTTGGGGTGATGGTGTATCGCTCGATATAGATTGCATCTGCATCGCGGAGTATCTCCCAGGTGTAACGGTGCTTGCTATTCCGATCCGCGGTTGTATATTCCGTATGGGGCGCGTTGCTGATGACCCTTCTCATTATCTCTGCTATATATCTATCATAACACCGACTAGTCTTTACCATGGACTAGCTGGAAGGTGGACGTCCGTTGATATACGTCTGTACAGATCGGTAGTCTGTAGTCTGTAGTGTCGTGTGTGTGTGTATGTGTGTGTGTGTGTCGAATCTACTACTAGTATCAGTCGGTGCGTTGAATGGATATCGATTGACGGTTGAGTTCGTATTACCGGGTAATTTTGTTTTTGGTATGATGTATGAGGGTGACGATAATATATTCTTCTCTCTCTCTCTTCGTCTTGTGTAGCTGAACATGACTTTGACTATATAAACCGCTGCTACAGTCTACCGGAAACTCGTACTACATGATAATCAAGTTACTGCAGGGTGGACCCAATCGTTCAATGTACGAGTCAGCTGTTTCTTTTCTTCTTCTTTTTCCATTACTCTTCTTCCCTCTCTGTTCCTATTTGATGAGAGAGAAGGAGAGGAAGGGTACATATCGTATCACTCGTAAGAGAGGATCCAAGCTTTGAAACAGAATTTTCTTTGTGTGTGTGTGTGTCTGTGTGTTGATGGGCGCATATACAGTTTAGCCACCTCAGGATCTCAGCTGAGAAAGGAGAGAGCGGGATGTTGTTGTTGTGGATTCGGACAGCTTTTCTTCTCTTTCTTCTTCTTCTCCATCTATTCAGAGTACTAGCATATAATGGAAACTTACTCGTGGGAAAGATGTCTTTTTTTCTCTCGAGTTTATTCACTTGTCGTGGTTAAGAGAAGAGAAGAGAGAGTCAAGAAAACAAGAGGAGAGGCTTGACGGGAGTGGCTGGCGGGAACCAAGCTGTAGCTTCATGTAGAATGGATATACTTTTTTTTTTTTTTTTTTTTTTTTCCCTCCCCATTTCTCTCTCTCTCTCTGGGTGGTGGTGTAAACTTGACGTACGTACTGTACTTGTACTGTCTGTACGGAGTAATATTAATACGGAGTATTAGTAAGTTGTCGTCGTAATCCTTCTCAATAGTATAGGCTACGAGCAGACTATGACTATAATCAGACTACGACTTACAACTAAAGTACGGCTATAAGCAAAGTACGGCTAAACTAAACTGCTAAAGCTACGTCTTCAGCTAGAACATTGTAAAAAAAAAAAAAAAGGACCATCTCCGTAGAAAAGACTAGAATAGTGCGGTGACAACGGTTATGGCGTATGCCGGACGGGCGCCGACGGCGCGTCTCGGAGAACCGCCCCCCCCTTCTTCCATGGTCTTTTAGGGTCTTTCCGGGTTCGGTGGATGCACACTGCTGCTAACAGTTTTTTTTCTTCTTCATCATCTTTTTTTTCCCCGTCGTGTTTACGGATTCGGATAGGTCGACATGGCAATGAAGCATCTCGTCTCTACAAGTAGTGATACATGTGATGTTGATGGGATCGCACCTCGGCTGACCGACCTGATGGGGATATAGAGATCATGTAGCTCCGCCTACATAGTCAGGTCTCTGCCAGAGCTGGGAAGCACTAGGGAGTTGAAGGACAGAGAGAGAGAGAGAGAGAGAGAGAGAGAGAGAGAGAGAGAGAGAGAGGTAATGGGAGTAGCGAGGGGGGAGTAGCGATGGGTGGTGTTGCTCGGAGCTTGGAAGCCGAATAAAATGTAGGGATCGTACTCGTACTAATCATATTACCGGGTAAATATCAGATGGGTCTAGCGGACTCACCAAGGGGAGAGGATGGGAAGAGGGACTCCCTCACGAGAGGCCGTACCGGTTACAGGTCACAGACGGGTTGGGGTTGGGGGCATGTGCGGCGCGGCGTGGATCCCTCCCAGTGTCGGGTCCCTGATGACGGAGAGCAACGTGAGATGAGAGAGCTGTTTTGGGGCATCTCGTGAGAGTTCCTGTGATGCCCGTCTTGCAACAGAACTCTCTCCGTGTGTCGATGGAGGTCATGGTCATCTCATCAGGGGTCATGGCTGTATCTGCTCATCGTATGACCAGCCGTTCGTCTTCTCTCTCCTTTCCCTTTCCTCCCCCTTTTGGGAGACACAGTCGGATCGAGAGCAGGTCCTTTTTTTTTGTTTTCTGGTTTTTTGTTTTTTTTTTGTCTTGTTTCGAGGGCGAACCCGTCCTATCTCTCCGTACGGGGTAGATCACCGAGAGGAGCTGCAGCTACGTGCACAGTGATACGTAATTGCGCGCGCGACATCTGGATGCACCCCACACTAGGTTAGGTTGAGAATGTTGCAGTCGTAGCAGTCATGGTGGCTGGTAGTCTACCGGTAACTAGGTGCATCGTCATCTCCGTCGCAACGAGCAGAGATGTGATAGTAATCAATAAACATGGGGACAGAGTCTCGACGGTCGAAACTACTGCTCACCCCCCCCCTTCTTCTTCAGTGTGGATGCGGATGCGGTTGCGGATGATTCCTCTCCATGCCGAAAACGCACATCATTCACTGGATCAACATCGGGACCAAGGGTGGGAGGACGGTGTCGTAATGCTGCAACTCCACATTGCGTCGGTCTCTATGCCGGCCTCTGCGCTGGTCTCTACGCTGTCGTCGTCGTCTTCGTCGTCGTACTGGTGCTGCTCGTCACGCACCATCACCGCTGCTGCTTGCTACTGCTACGCTAGCTATCTCTCTCTCTCCGTCACTCATCACGGTGGGGTGGGGTTGATTGATGAGGGTCTGTATTTCGTAAGTTTGAAGATGGGGACATCTGATAGTCGGCGGGGAAGACAAGGGGGGGGGGGGGGGGG
>NW_023336194.1:412253-418715 GCF_012550715.1 Geosmithia morbida
GGGGGGGGGGAGAAACGGAAGGTGACAACGGCCACCCGCTCGTTTCCTATGGGGTTTGTGGATGATGAGCAGGCTAATATGAGTCGTCGGAGTCTAGGGGGAGTTCGGAAATGGAATTGCGCCTGGGAGGGGCTCAAGCTTGACTCTTAGCTCCCTCCGCTCCCCGCTGTCGGGTCCAGGACGTCGACTACGGTGCAGCTCGAAGAAGAATGCGATTGATCAATACCACCACTACTGTACCGATGATACCAGTAGCAGCACTCCCCCTCCCGCTACCGTTCCCGCTACTGTAATCTCCTTCCCCATTCCAAAACAATGGAACGACATCGAGAGTGGAGAAAGGAGGAGGGAGGAGGGAGGAAGGAGGAGGAGAGAGAGAGAGAGAGAGAGAGATAGAGAAACGGCTATATTAGTATTGCTTATTACCCCTCCGGGCAGCTACCAACGAATGAGATGACTAATTTATATGATATATATATATATATATTCTTTGAAAAAAAAAAAAAAAAAAAAGACACGATGTAACCATTCTGGCGGGAAAAAAAAAAAGAAGAGGAATGTACATTCTTAGTGGGAATATACCCCAATCAAAGTGAAGGTGGTTTTTTATTTTTTTTTAACCTCTTTCCCTCTCTCTCTCTCTCTCTCTCTCTCTCTCCTCCCTTTTTTTATTCTTCATTTATTTTTCCCTCTCTTTCTTCCTCTTCTTTCTTTTTCCTCTCCACTTGCTCTCCCAGTACAGTGCGGGTGCGCGCGGCTGGTACGGTGCAATCTCGCCTCACCACTGCTACTATCTCATCCATCGTCTACTTCCAGCATTAACCTGTCTCATCTGCACCGACTATGCATCTGTATAGCGATACATATATGTCATGTGATGATGCTACGTGTAATACCGAGCGGTACTGCGCTACTGAGCAGTACGCTAGATGATGCACGTCTCATCTCCATCTCACATCATCTTGTTCCTATTCTCGTGGTATTCTCATCTCACCTCGTCCTCATCGATACATGCCTACGCCTTCTCGTGATAGTCTGCACATGTACTCTGTACTCCCCCGATCTGGAGACTAACCCTCGTATCACTTACTCTATTTGGTCTCTCCCGTACCATCATCATCACGTCCCCTCCCAAACGCACCTAGCACATCTTTAGTCGGATTAGTCCAACTAGGGAAAGAAACTAGTCTAGGATCCTCCCGGCGCTTCCCAGCCAACTGGGTTGATCTGCGGCCATTTTGGCGTCTTTCTTTTTTTTTTTCTTTATTCTTCTTTTTTTCCTTTCCTTTTTTTTTGTTGCTCTAGTGTCTTTATCTTTATTTCTCTGCTTTCTTCTTTAGCTCTCCCGTCACCGACTTTTTTTTTTTTTTTTTTTTTTTTTCCCATCATTATTTCTCATCATCATGATTCCTTCCTTCATCAAACCTTCTCTTCTACCCCCACCCCCTCTCACATTAGCATCGTATTACTTCTCATCACCGTAGGGGTTCGTACGCTATGCTGTACTGAAGTAGCGGTCCCGAGCTCTCGGTTAGCTGCACGGATCTGCTACTGAACCACACCTCGATCAGTCGTGTAGGAAGCATCTTGATGGGAGAGGGAGGTGGGAGGTGGGAGGTGGGAGGCCTGTGTGCGTGCGTGCGCGTGCGTGCATTACGGATGACTCTAATCTGTACATCTCACCGATATTCGCACGTATTTCCAATCAATATCTTTTTAATTTTTTTTTAATTTTTTAATTTTTTAATTTTTTTTTTTAAATCTTCTTCAATAAAACTACTCGTTACCATCATCACCATCATCATGGTTGTCACATCTTCATCGTCATCACCGTCATCTTCCTATACGAGTCACACGTAAACTTCAGCTTCCCCAATCTGACCCATCAAGTACGAACCGACCGACGGAGTCTTCTTCTTCTTCCTTTCCTCATCTTACTTGAACACTTGCATCTTCTTCTTCATCACTTCATTCTCCATCCACCATCTTTACACTGTATCCCTAGTAATCATCCCCTTCTGAACCAAGAACCCAGCCCGTTATAGCCTGTCCGTGGGGGCCAAGAGACGGTATATGATGATACTTCTCACATCACCGTGGTGTATGCACCGAGACAAACCGAAAAAAAAAAATATACAGAATCATTTGATCATGTACCGTGTCTCCGATATTCCTTTTTTTTTTGCAACTTCCTTTTGCAGATCCCCCAAATCTTTTCCTTTATTATTATTTTATCTCATGTCTGATGGCGGTGGTGGTATGCGTGTCTCTGCCTCTCAGATCCTGGGTCGGGAGCCTCCTTTTTCCCTGCTTAAGGGTTGTACGCCACACACATCCTGTGAGGTAATAAGCAATACAGGAACATGTACTGTAATGTTTCTTCTCTCTCTCTCTTTCTAACCCCCCTTTCTCTCTTCATGTCTTTTTTGTTTGTTTTTGTTTTTGTTTTTGTATTCTCTATTCATCTCTCCGTCTTTTCTCCCCCCCCTTCCCTTTCGTTTCGGTATGGTATGGTTCGTTCTTGTACGATACATTGATGTGTATATATATATATACACAATATACACACATATATATCTGGATTTTGGAGAGGCACAAGCATAAGAACCGAACAGAGCAAGAAAAAAAGAGAAAAATTCGGAATGAGATTTCTTGAAATGTACCATGTACGCTAGACAGATTATTAACCCCCCCCCCCCCATTAAACCTCCTAATCGGGTCAGATCATGTTACAGGACAAACGTCTCGGACAGTGGCAACGTGCTGCTGCTGTTCCCCAGATGAACCGTATACTCCCCCCTCTGCAGATGCCACTTCTGCTCCCCCGTGCTCCATACGCTCAGGTCCCGTCTCGTCAGGTTGAACCGGGCCTGCTGGCTTTCGCCCGGGTCGAGGAAGTGTTTCGAGAAGCCGCGCAGCACGCGTAGGCGCGGCTGGCCGTTACCGCCGCTCTCGCCGCTGCCGTCATCCCCGGCGACGTCGTCGCCGCCGCCCGGCCTGTCCACGTACACCTGGACGACCTCGCCGCCGTGCACTCCGCCGTCGTTGGTCACGGTGGCCTCGACGGTGGCGATGGTGTCCCAGAGGTCGCGCTGCCCGCCCTGGACCACGTCCCCCGTCGGCCACTCGGCGGGAGGCCCGTCGCCGCTGCCGGATCCGACCACGCCGACGCTCAGGTTCGACTGGGAGAAGGACGTGTAGCTGAGGCCGAAGCCGAACTCGTAGCGGGGCTCTATGCCCCCCCGACGGAAGTGGTGGTGGTCGATGTAGACGCCCTCGGAGAAGTTCGACTGCGGGAAGCCGGCGTAGCGGTCCTCCCCGCCGCCGGCGCGGCTGGGCCCCAGAATGGCGCCGTAGTCGGTCTCGTTCCGGCCCACCGTGTACGGCAGCTTTCCCGAGAAGTTGTCGTCGCCGTACAGGAGCGAGACCAGGGCCGCGCCCGTCTCCTCCCCCGGGAGGTGGGCCATGATGATGGCCGACACGTTGGGGTGGTCGACGAAGCCGTCCACCAGGCGGGCCCCCGCGTTGTGCAGCACCACCACCGTCCTCCCGCACCGGTCCGCCACCCGCCGCACCAGCCCGTCCGTGTAGTCGTCGCGCGCGGCGGGGCGGTCGTAGCCCTCCGACGCCCACGCGTTGCCCAGCACGATGCACGCGTCCGACGCCGTGCTGACCACGGGGTCCGCCGACGTCAGGTCGTACAGCATCGCCGTCCCGTTCTGCGCCGCCCGCATCTTGAGCGCCTCGAGGGGGGAGACGAACAGCGCCGGCGTCGTCGACCCGGATCCCCCGCCGCTCAGCATCGTGCCGTTCATCCCCGTCGCCGACAGCTGCGCGAACGGATGGCCCCCGAACCCGGCCGACACCTCCTCGCCCGACACAGGCTCCGCGCCGAACGCCCACCGGTACTTGGGTCCCACGCCGCCGCGCACCGGCGCGAACACGTCCGGCGACTTGGCCGAGTAGCCAAAGACCGAGAGCTGCCGCGGACTGCCCAGCGGCAGCGTGCCCTTGGTGTTCTTGACCAGCACGTGGCCCTCGACGGCGCCGCGGAAGCGCGTCCCGCGCTCGTCCGGGTCCCTGGCCTCGACCACCTCGTGCGCGTCGTCCAGGCTGACGGGCATCCCGCGCCCCGGGGCCGGAAAGTCCCCGTCCTGCCCGCGCAGGTACCACGCCGCCAGGATCCGGTGCGCCATGTCGTCCACGCGCGACTCCGGCACCGTCCCGTTCCTCACCGCCTCCACGAGCCGGTCGCCCCAGAAGCCGTCCGAGTCCGGCATGGCGAGGTCCATGCCTGCCAGGGCGGTCGGGTACCCCGCATGCTGGGCGTCCCAGTCCGACACGACGAAGCCCTGGAACCCGAGCTCCGTCTTGAGGAGGCCGTTGAGCGTCTTGCTGTTGGCGCACCCGTACGAGTTGTTGATGCGCTGGTAAGAGCACATGATGGCGCCGCTGCCGGCTCTCACCGCGTCCTGGAATGGCCTGGTCATCTGTCAGACGAGCCGAGAGAAGAAGATGAAATAGTAGAAGATGAAAAATGACCAAGGGGAAAAAGGAAAAAGAATAAAAGGAAAAGAAAAGAAGAAAAAAAGAAGAAGAAGAAAGGAAAAAAAAAAAAGAAGAAAGCTGTCAAGGACAGGACGACATACCACAGGTACAGCTCGTGCATCGTCTTGTCGTCGATATTGGATGACACGGATTCGACATCATCGACGGGGTTTCGGTGCGTCTCCTGCTCGTTGCCTATGAAGTGCTGTCGATGGGGTGTCAGTCATCTCGTCACTCCCTCTTTCGTGATGCTCTCCCTTTCTCATCATGCGGAACGGTAGGGGGGGGAGGTGGGGGGATACCCTACCTTCGTCGTAGCGATGACGCCCTGCTCCTGCATCCCGATCACGCTCTCGTACGTAAACACGCCAGACAGATACGGATCGGACCCGAATCCCTCCCAGTTCCTCCCACCGAGCGCGATCCGACCCAGAGGTCCAGCCACGGGGCCGAGGTGGATATTGACACCCTTCTTTCTGAACTCGGCACCCATGGCTCTGGCCCTGCTATGCGCAAGGTCTCTGTTCCAGCTACCGAGGGGAGAAGGTGTGTGAGCGACAGATGCCATCTCTTCCGTCGACCCATCTCGTCCGGGACACCTCCGGTATGCTGTGATAGCGCGCGCACTCACCTGGCACCGGCGTGTATGCCGCTGGGATAGCTGCTGACGAAGTCCGTCGCTCTGAGCCCGTTGCCCGCGTCGCAGAGGCATAGGCCGGGGAACTCGAGCCGGTCGACGGACCTGACTGCTCCGTGGCAGCCGTTTCCAAGTGACCCCCCGGTCGTGACGCTGACTTTTTCCTCCAACGTCATGTTGGACACCATCTCCTTGGCTCTCCCCAGTGCATCGCCCAGGCCGTCGTCATCGGTATCCGCCTTCATCGGGGCTATATATATGTGTGTGTCTGTCAGTCTGGGGTCTCTCTCTCTCTCTTCCTTCTCTCCCTTCTCTCCTTCCTCTTCTCCGTATATATCCGCGCTCATGTGTCAGGAAGTGGGCTGTGACTGACGAGAAGGATAAACAGGAGGCGACTGCCCATAGAAATACCCATCGTCGGTGATGGCATCCCCATCACGAGCTCTACCCCCGGAGCTCCGTCCGTTCAGCGCCACGAGACCGCACAGACCGCCGGCAACGATGAGGACGGGTAGGCCGATGACGAGGGCGAGACCTCTTTTCGTCTTGAGGATGGGGAATCGGGTCGTCAGGCTTGCCAGGAATCCTGCCGGTCCGTGGTGAGGTTGCCCTTGCTTTTCAGCAGGTGCATCGTTCGAGGGCATTTTTGTTCTTGTCAAGCTTTTGCTCTGCCGAGTCTCTGCTTGATCTACTCTGTAATATACTTCAGATTCCTCTACACTTTCTTCTCTATCGATTTATATCAACATCATCGTCCGAGTCCGAGGGTTCGACAGTGAAGAGATGGAAAAAAAAAAGAGATCCTAACAGATCCAATCTCGTTAGCCAGCTTTACATTCCCCAATTCCCCCATTCCGCCCAACTTACCCCAACTTCTTCTTTCTGGTACACCAAGAATGATGGGAGTCGAAAGATGTAAAAAAAAAAATCAAAAAAATCCGGTAGGTAACGTATGACAGAAGACAGTTTATAAATTCGATCCGACCGTGTTTTCTTTTCGTTTCTTTTTTTTTTTTCTTTAGATGGTCAAATTTTCAGCCCAGATGAAAGGATGCGTTGCTGCTGCTGCTGCTGCAAGAAGACAAAAACAAGAAACAGAGGAAAAAAACAAGAAAAACAAACAAACCGATAGGTACCCAAGCAGAATAATAGGTTGTAATATTGACGTTGATAAAACACGAGACTACCCGACCCGACCCGAGTACGAGCACTCTCCTCGTGGGGGGTTGTTGTACATAATATCGGTGATCCTTTCTGGTGCCGCCGTGGGGGGGGGG
>NW_023336194.1:418925-428405 GCF_012550715.1 Geosmithia morbida
GAGAGGGAGAGGGAGAGAGGGAGGAACTTCCGGACCTGGAGTCTCGGTTATCAGCTGAATATGGCTGGCATCATTATACAGATTACATACTCCCATACTCCCCCCTACCTCCGTCATATGTATATATATATATATTTTTGCGTACTCCCATACTCCGTAATACGATAATCTACAGCCGTCGTCCATCATTACACTCTGACGCTGAACTGCATACATGTACAAATATTCTCTAGACGTCCTGCATCGTCTCCCATCACACGCTTCAGAGAGACATGTCGAGGTATCAGCACGGAGAAATAAAGAACGAGAGCGCTTCAAGGTATCACGCTTCAAGGTATCATTCATTAAAGTGACGCGCTGCCTTCTCAGCTCTTCGTCCCAGAAAAAATCCCAGTAGTCCATCCATGGCAGGGCGGTACATCTTCTATATCTCTTTTTTTCTTTCTTTCTGACATAGGTCTCTCCTTCTTGTCTATTCCTCTTCTCTGACCGTGTTGAAGATTATGACAGAGAGAGGACTAAATTCCTCTGAGGAATTGTAAAAAAAGAAATAATCCAAAAAAAAAGTATATATATACATATAAAGAAGATATGCAAGAAAAAGAAAGTAACAAACAGAATGGGTAATAGAACTCAGGAAAAAAGACACATTCGCATCGCACATTTAACCCCCAAGGCTGTCCCTCCCGTATGGACAGAGGATCGAGAAGAACATCCAGAGCCTAAATCACAGGCTGTATCACCGGGTTCTCATCGAGTCAGTGGGAGGCAAAAAAGGAGGAAAGAAGAAGCTGAAGGAGTGGCGGAAAGAAGTGATATACACGCCAAAGTGAGGGGCCATCCTGACCTCTTTCCGGTAGAGATGAGAGTAAAAGCAAGTTTCGAAGGAGCCAGGAGGGCCATGGTGGTTCAGCGCCTCGACTCACGCGATGGTGCCATCCCTGGAGCGGGAAATCTGGGCTGGAAACTAGAAAGGCAGAAAAAAGCGACAACAATAAGACAAATGCGCACAACGGGGGTAAAGAATTGAGGCAGAAGAGAGGATGACGAAGGAATTAAACAGAGGGAAAAGGAGGGTATGAGGGAGGGTGCAATGTTTGTCAGTGCCGTGGGTATGTGCCTGGGTTTACGTATAAGAGGGAGCGAGAGGGGGGAGGGGGGGGGGTGGGGGGGGGGAGAGGGCGAGGTAGGAAAGACGATGCTCGGCGGAGATCCTCGAATCCCCGCCTCCCCCTCCCCCTCTCACTCCCTCCCTTCCCACCCCTTGATCCCCTCTGGCGTTGCTATAAGATGTATATCGCATGTCGTCGAGAGAAGAGTGATAGGAGAAGAGCGGGGGTTGGGGGGGGTTGGGGGGGACGAGGAACCGAGGGACCACGGGCTGTCGTGGGGATTTCCCTTACAGAATCAACTGTTTCAGATTGCGCTGAATAATCATGTCCTGCACAGATCCCATGGTAATCTTCAAGAGGTTGGTGTCGGTGGCGTTGGTAAAGTGGCCGTAAATCTCCTTTTCGACATTTCGGTTGAGCGCCCGGAACTTGTCGAGGAAGTATTTGCTCGTCGACTTGTAGTCGTCCTTGGGGCCGTGGTAGTCGGTGAAACCGTAGTCGGCAATGGGACTCTTGGGCAGCTTCTCGCGGAAGAGGTCCATCTTGTTGAGGAAGAGGATCAGAGCCGACTGAGCGAACCAGTGAGAGTTGGCAATCGACTCCCAGAGCATCAGGGCCTCGTTCATTTGGTTCTGGGGTGCACGAGGTTAGCTTCGAGTCTCATCTGACCTGTTGTCGTCATCGTTCCCGAGCGTGCCAGTGCTGCCAACACCTCTCATCTGGCCATATCTGGGGTTGGGTTGGGTTGGGTTGGGTTGGGTTGGNGACGGCCAAACGTACCCCATCCTTGTCTTCCACCAAACATTGGTCGTATCCGCTAATAGCGACGAGGAACAGCAGACAGTTGACGTTCTCGAAGCAGTGGATCCACTTCTTCCGTTCTGACCTCTGGCCACCGACATCAAACATGCGGTATGTCAATTGGCCGAGGTCGAACCTCGACTCAGTGATACCCGTAGTCCGTAACCGTGAGCGGAGCAAATCCTGGTCGTTGGGGACGTAGTTTGGGTCCCAGAGACGGTCCAGATCTTGAACGAAGCTGCGAGCACTTGTTAAAGAAAGACGAAAAAGAAGACGGGCAAATGGTGGGGGGGTGGGGGGGACCTACTATCCCAGGTTGTCGTGCAGCGCGTACTCATTGCCCTTGGATATGGCCGTCTTGACACCTCCATCTTCCCAGAGAGCTTTGATAGGGTCGAGGTATTCCGACGGCATGCGCTCCTCTGAGCAGATTTCGCGATCGACGAGGAGGAGTGCCATGTTTTTCTGCACTACGTCAGCCATTGTTCACGATGGATGACCGAGACGAGTCAAGCCGAGTTCACATATTCATATGCGCCCTCCCTACGCGCGCGCGCGCGCGTATGTAGGATTGTCCGGCCTCGAAAAAAAGGGACAGAGAGGGGGGGGGGGGGGGTGTGTAGTGTGTAGCCCGGTCCATACCTCGTTTTCCGAGTTCTCAAAGTCGATTTCGAGCTCGACCATGGCGCCGTGTATCGTCTTGAAGGACTGGACAATGTTGCTAAAGATGACGGGCTTCCACTCGAGCTTCTCATTGTCGCTGAAGCCCTGGGCATAGATGAGCTTCATCTGCTTGAGGATGGTAGACTTTCCCGACTCGCCAGCGCCTAGAGGGTGGTGGGTTGATACTTGTCAGTATGCGTTTCCGGCGGTCATCCGGCACCGGTCAGGCCACCGAGCGCGACATACCTAGCAGGAGGAGCTTGACCTCCTTAGCCATCTTCTTCTCATCTTGGCGAAGCTGCTTGTCAATGTCTCGGGAGCGACCCAAGCCGCCGTCGCCCTTGGCCCGAGCACCGAAGCACATGGAGGGCATGTAGGAAGATGTGGTGGGACGGGATGTCGGTTACGGGAAGGGGTGTGGGGTGTCTGAAAGTTTCGCGCGCGCGGGAAGGGTTGGCGTGCGTATGCGATGTTCGGGCCGCACACAAGACGGGATCGTGTAGGGGCGTGTTGGTGGATTGAGACACGGGAGGTGAACGGTTGCTACCTGAATCGTGGGTAGCAGTGGCCAGCAGCAGCAGCAGCAGTACAGCTCTCGAGGAGGACCACGAGGTGGGCTTTGTTGAACAGACACTCCTTGCTTTGGGAGACGGTTGGAAATGGGTTCGGGAGGGCAGAGGGACGTGCGATTGGTGTTGCACAATGCCTGTGTGGTTGAGGATAAGCAGCGTTTATGTCGAGATGTCTATATGGGTATAGATGCAGGGGAACGAAACGGGAGAGGAGGAAAGGAAAGGGAAAAATGAACGGGAGGGAAAGAAAAAAGAAGAAAGAAAGGTATGAAGAAGAAAACGAAACAGTGCCCTTCTTTCCCTACCTTGTCTGGGAGGATGTGTCGGCCTCGGAGGGAAGAGAGCCTTGGTCAGATGTCACTTGTCCTTTGTCGTTCTAGTATTAATACCTTGGGGGGGGGGGGGGGGGATCCCTCGGGGGGTCCCTTGGAGGCCCGTGTGCGTGTGTGTGTGTGGCGCGCGAGGAAGGGCCAAGGCTTTCTGCGGCAGCGGACTGCGGGTACACCCGGTCTAACGGGCGGACAGGAAAAACTCCTACGAGAGAAGTACACGGGTACAGCGTCCTCGTACCTTGATGCGTTTCTCTCTCCTGTCTAATGCACTCGTACGGAGTACGGGTCGGAGTACGGGTAGGAAGTAATGGACGGGGCAGAAGAAAAAAAAGTTGGGAGGAATAGCGACTCCGCTACGAGTAACAGCAACGAGCTCGTACGAGTAAGCTCTGGAGAAGTGGAGGAAGGAAGGGAAGTGGAGATGAGTAATAATACTGGATACAGCGATATCCCTCCCATCTCCCATTCGCCATGGCTGTGATGGCGTATCATGAGTAATACTGCTGCTACTACATGCATGTACCGATCCATACTAGTGCTGCTAGCAGCATAGCAGCACAGCACAGCATATTTAGCGTCCGGTACGAGTTCAAAATAAGGGGGCCCGGGGAGGAGCCGAAGGGGGGAGGGGGGGAGGGGGGGGTCACTGTACGGAGCACTCGTGAGTAGATACACTAGGGCCACCACTACCGTAGACTGTCTGCACTAAGGGAGTGGCACTACGGTGAACTGAAAGGTCAGTCTACTAGTAGCCCGCAGATCCCGTGGCATGGACGGACGAACTGGTAGCAGCATGGAATCTACCTACAGTCCGCGACTCCGTATGAGCACGTATCATCCTACATGTACAGATCACACAGACTGCACATAGGACCCTGCACAGGTGTCAAAATTGATGGCTGTCACGTTCCCAGTGCCAGCAGCCAGAGCCGTCTCTGCTGCAGTGTCTTGCTGCAGTGTAAGACGTGAAATGGCCTCGAGCATGGAAACGTCGAGTCCGGGCCGTAATACGCCGCTCCTCCCCTGCAGATGGTGGACCTTGGCATGATTTGGGATGGTGCCTTTCCCCAACCCCAACGGTCCTCGTCCATTACCGGGATGGGGGATGGAGTCCTCGGGGGTCCGAGTGCAATTAGGCACAAAGCAGAGGATTATGAGCACGTACGTGCATGCAACGTATCGACACAGACATCTACGGCGCATCATCAATCTGTACATCTGTACATGCGTATACATTATCTAGGTAGAATGCCACGGCACAGCCTCGAGATTAGACGTAATGATGACATACGTATTACTCGTAGAAATGATTGTACATGTAATAACTCGAATGTGATACGGAGAATACATATATAACCACTTTCATGCCCCATCGACACGTTTCTTGCTGCAAGTGACAAGTCTCACTCTGTAATGACGTTGTGCGCACGTACGGGTGCGAATCCCCCCCTCCCCCCTTTTTTCCTGCACTTTGACCATCTTGCTGGGTCTGCTGTGCAGACAGACAGACATACGGTATGGTATCGCCATCACTCCGTACACCTGCCAGACAAGTAACGTACCAACGGTGTATTACCGACGGCCTAGCACCACTGTACGAGCACGCTGATGCTAGGCGATACCTGACCTCGTGCACTCTGCAATCTTCGTACCTGATATGCTGTACAGATACGGAATAATACAGACGACCCCTTCCCGTAGACTACGACTGCTGCTAGTGCCACTAGACTCTGGCAAGCCTCTCCACCCCCTCGGTTCAGGGAGAATATTCCTGAAACAGGGTCGTGTCAGACGAAACGCACCTGACATGCATGCGGCATAGTGCCACGAGTTGGCTGCTGATGCAATGGCGGACGAACGCAAAACACGTCACGCATGCATTTCCGCTACTACTACTGCTGCTACTGCTGCTACTGCTCGTAGTGGGCGAGGTCCCCTTGTACCTGCATCAATTCATGTACTGACCATAAGACGCTCTCCTCACACACACACACACATACACATATGTTTTTAATATATATATATATATATATATATATATATATATATCTATATACATATACATGCACTTCCATATCGTTACACATCGGTACAATCAATCGATATCCTCGGTTGCTGTATTGCTGCATCTCCCCCCCCTCCCCCTTTCCTCTCCGTCAGTAGGCTATATGCATACATGCAGTTCACTCCAGGACGATTCGTATACCCGGACTGATGTGACTCCGCCACTCCCGATACCCTACCACCCACCACCACCCCCTTGCTTCTCTTCGGTTGACAGCTCAGGAATCAGACAGGGATCGAGCATCATTGCCATGTGGTGCCCTTCTTCTTCTTCTTCTTCTTCTGCTTCTCCCTCGAGCAAGGCCCGTATCAGCCCCTGTTCCGACGACAAGGGCTCAAGTTAACGCTCTGAAAATATAGCCCAACGAGAGGGTAGTCATAGTACACGCAGTACGGGAAAGGAAGGGGGAAGGGGGGGGGGGGGGGGGAGGAGAGGAAGAAAAAAAAAGAGAGAGAAGAAAAGGCGCCATTTACCTGTTCCGTAGCGGTCATACTCCCCCCCCGTACGTGATGAGAAAAAGAAAAGAAGGAGAAGAAGGAGAAAAAGGAACGAACCCCTGCTGGCTCTAGTTGTAGACTCTATCCTCTAGGCCGTCCCTTGCACTCGTATTATTATCGCTCTCTCTGGAGAGAGGAGGCAAGGAAGAGATGAGAGAGGGTACCACATGTAGAAGGCCTGCTACCGGCGGCGTCCTCCTGACGCGGCGCTGATCAGCCTTGGGGCTTTCAATCCTCTCCTCCCCTCTTCAATCTCTTCCCTTCTCTTCTTTTCCCTACCCGTCGGTTGGAGCGCGGGAGCGGTCCGACAGATTTCCTACGAAGAAAAAGCCTCTGTTGGCGTCCTCGCTAACTCATCTTCTACTAGTCGGAGGGCAGGGTTCGAACCACGGAGCAGGGTTCAACCCGCAAGACCACACCTCCTACTCGGCCTCTCGACCAAAGTCGTAATGCAATATGAATTTAAACGGTACCCACACATACATTTCACCACGGGTTGCTCCTCCTCTTCTTCACATGATAACTTGGCAACGGCCCAGGACGCCAAGGAATGAAAAGAGACGTGGAAATCCCAATTTGGGAAGGGAGGGAAGGGGGGGCATCTTCGGGGACATCTTTTGACCCTCTCCCCCTTGTGCTGCCCTGCTCTGCCCTGCTCTGCCTTGCTTTAACCCCCCCCCCCCCCTCCCTAAAATCAATGACGAGCGTGAACGATACCGGTATTTTTATTACTCGTAGATGACACCTTGCCACCTATTGAAACTACGCACAGGATATATATTTTATGATGAATTTTTTTATTTTTATTTTTTATATACAACGTACATATATAATATTATGTACTCGTAGATGGACACGGACACGCATTATGCAGTCCTCTCTGCTCCGTATTGCTTGTTTTCCTCCCCCTCCAATCCACCCCCAACCCATCAGATCAGCATATCATCATATACTTGATCCCCTGATGCATAAGTCTACCTGACAGTGACAGGCCGGGGTCGTTCAACAAATCTCGCGGCATCGTGGGTCGGCACCTGCTGACGTTGCAGACAAGACTTCAACTTTCAATGGCAGTTGGTTCAGGGGAGGAGGGTCCGGTCCGGCTGATTGCCATGACGATATGCGACAAGAAAAGAAAATCTACTGGACTGGGCGGGAATCGAAAGGCCGAGAGAAGGCAAGCGAGAAGATGTGAAGATGACAGTAACAGCAAAATAACAAAAGATGCACAACTTTTTTTTTTTTTTCTGAACAGCTCTCCTTTTAGTCTCCCATCTCCCATACAGACATATATCAATATATTACACATGTACTTCCCGTAGCTCCTCTGCGTGACCGTCGGTCCTAACCGATTATTGTTTAACCAACCCAACCCAACCCAACGCAACGCAACCCAACCCAGCCCAACCCAACCCCCCGATAGATGCATTTCCCTTTCCTTCCAAATCTCTTCCTTTCTCGTCTGCCCGGTAATGCTCCACCCAAAACCCGGCTGTCCTCTCCGAAGAAGCTCTAGGCTCTATTGCGGTAGAGTATCGATACTTCTCGCTACCTCTACACCCATGTCCCCCCCCCCCCCCCCCCCCCTTCCCCTCGGAGGCTCATGTTTCAGTCAGGGCAGGGGAGGTTTCTTGTGACTCGAAGTGGGCGGTGGTTGACAACTGTCAACCATCCAACGGAGCACAAGACTTGTTTGAGCAGGCAATCGCGCAAAATTCGTTCAACTATCGGGATACTGACCACGCACGGTTACACTCGTACGGATAAGTACGATACTATTACTCGTACTCTGTAGTGCACGTACTCTGTAGTACACGTACTCTGTCGTACACGTACTCTGTAGTACACGTACTCCGCAGTACTCCCATGCACAGTTAGCCAGCATGACCTTATCGCTGTATCACCGCATTCCTTGCTTTGCCTTGTCGCGCGCTCTGTACAGGTGAAGCTCACAACTCAGTCCAGAGAGTTCCCCGATCCATCAGAGATGTAAACAGGAAAAAGAGAAGAAGAAGGAGAAGAAGAAGAGTCGTGATCTGATCTACATATCAAGTCATGCTCGGGTAATATCAAATCCTGTACTTGCATCCAATCCTTGCTCCTCTCGCTCTCGCTCTTCCTCCCCAATTGGCAACGAGTGAGTCCCTTCTTCCCATCTTGATGATGCATGTACTCGGTGCTAGAGTACGTGTACTTGCCATTATACGCTACCAATCCTCGCAGTGTACGTATCTGTACGGGAATTAGCAAATGGCGCGACAGACATCTTTCTCTTCTCTTCCTCCTGCCTAACTCCAATCTTGGCGACGGGACACGTTCAACCCGCCAAGTGAACGAGACCGGTTATACCCGGCCAAGCGGGGAGGGGGGAGGAGGGATGGCCGCTGCGTACGACTTCCAGCGTACGGATGACTTGCGATGCTACTACTCCGTACGTTCATGAGCGATAGCGTGTAATCCTCCCTCATACGGCAATCAAGATAATCACCAACTCCGCAGCAGCATTCACTGTCACCTGCTCGTACGAGAGTGATGACCAATACGACGTCCAAGACCTAGTCTGCTCCACAGGTCCACAGGATGTGCACATGGAAGAACGGCAACGTGGTTTTCGAAAGGGGTGTATATCGTCGTCAAAATGTCAACAGACTTGTCATCACAGCTACTGGTAATTGCGTCGAGAAGACCTCTTCCTGGCCTCTGCGTAGTAATATGACCCGTCATGATTTATGTGGGCTGTAGAATTGTACAGTAATGTATTACAGTATACGGATATGTATTATAATCTGAATTCTGTATTCTGTATTCTGTACCGGGTACGGAGTAGTGATACTCACTACATGAGAAGTCAAAATAACTATGAGTAATTGGTCGGAGGACCCGGAACCCAACAAGCAAGATAACCCTGCACACCTCCTGTCGGAAGTTAATTAAACTAGTTGACAGGAAGCCCGTACACATATCCGTCGTGTTATTAACGAAGCAGAGGCGTTATATTGCTCTCGGCAGGGGTAAGCCACGTTGTTCTCTTGTTGCTCGTGCGTGCTGCTCGTGCGTGCTGCACGTTTATACATGTAGAACTTTACGTGTACGGGCAAATCCATGTTACGGGTTTACCAAGTTCGCTATCGGCAGTTGCATTCGTATTTGACGGTCAGGTCACAGAGGTCCAGGTAGACAACACTGGAAAAGATGTATCAGTACTCTGGTGAAGGCATACAGATTACAGATGACGGAGTAGAGGTAGTCGAACTATATATATATCGGCAGTTCCGCACTGATCCAGCAAGGAGAGCTCTTGCTTTCTCGCATGCATCTGACATGGAACCTGAAGAAGGAAAAGACTTGTCCCAAGATGGGGGGAAGAATGACCAAATGGCTAGTACTTGCCTTGCCTTTCAAGCTCAAACTTGGTCGAACTTGTCAGAAGGAGAAGGA
>NW_023336194.1:428500-533370 GCF_012550715.1 Geosmithia morbida
GGGGGGGGCAAAAAAAGAGAATGAAAAATTCATATGGGGCAGTTGTACGGCTCCCGTTATCCCCCCCCCGACAATCGACCGGTACAACGGGCCAATCAAATAGCCAAGCGTCGAGCCGGCAGCGGTGGCGCTGATTACCGTCACAGACGGAACAGTCCGTCGTCAATTCATCCGTCGCATTGCCATCTACATATGTACCGTAATTCGGAGCACAGACTGTATTACGTACTAGCATTGCTAGCAAGCATCGTTAGCTTCTTTGTAAGTAATCGATAGCTTATCGATTGGGTTAATCCTCCATGTGAATTTTTTTTTTCTTTTTTCTTTTTTTTCTTTTTTTCTATTCATGTTCTCCCCTGCCGGTTCTTCTGTTCTGCGCGGGGCCGTCCATGTCCCACACCTGGAGAGCGAGAAGCCCGAGCCAGAGCAGAGATTTTGCTGCTACAGCCTGCGGGTAGGCTGCCGGCTGCTGAATGTCCCGCTATTGTCGACAGGCGTTTACGGCAAAAAGGTTGATTGAAATTTCCCCGTCAACTTGCCATTCTCATCATCACCATTATCGTCACCCACCAAAACGACCTTGTCTGCTACCCGCAAAGCGATACCTTTCTAACAAATCAATCACAATGTCTGACGAAATTACACACGAGACCATCAAGGGTAACACTTTTTCTCTTCTTTTTTTTCTCTCTTGGTTTAATACAGTATAGAGAGAGAGAGAGACAGAGAAACCCATGCTGTTGTGTTTTTTTTTTCTTCCTCTTTTTACCCCGCCATCGACGCCTGCCTTTGCCCCTCCAAAATCTGCCCCTCTGCGCTGCAAGATGAGCAATTGGCACATGATGTCTTCGAATCCCTGCTATATAACGTCGCCTTGAAGATGGGATGCTTACTTTTCTCGTTCTAGATGGATGGTTCCGAGAGATCTCCGACATGTGGCCTGGTAAGTAGCAACGTCCATTAGACCCAGCCCGCCACCCCTCCCACTTCCCTCATACTGACAACCTTCTTCCTTCCCTCCAGGCCAGGCCATGACCCTCAAGGTCGAAAAGGTGCTCCACCATGAGAAGAGCAAGTACCAGGATGTCCTGATCTTCAAGTCGACCGACTACGGCCACGTCCTCGTCCTCGACAACGTCATCCAGGCCACTGAGCGTGACGAGTTCTCGTACCAGGAGATGATCACCCACCTGGCCATGCACTCACACCCCAACCCCAAGAAGGTGCTCGTCATCGGCGGCGGCGACGGCGGCGTCCTCCGCGAGGTCGTCAAGCACGACTGCGTCGAGGAGGCTATCCTCTGCGACATTGACGAGGCCGTCATCCGCCTCTCCAAGCAGTACCTCCCCCACATGTCGGCCGGCCTCACCCACCCCAAGGCCACCGTCCACATCGGCGACGGCTTCAAGTTCCTCGACGATTACAAGAACACATTTGACGTCATCATCACCGACTCCTCCGACCCCGAGGGCCCCGCCGAGTCCCTCTTCCAGAAGCCCTACTTCCAGCTCCTCCACGACGCCCTCCGCGACGGAGGCGTCATCACCACACAAGGTTGTACGTCTCTATTTTATCTTCACTGGGAGAGTCTGAGGATCGTCTGTCCCTACCTAGGTTGCAGAAGAAGAGATGGGAGAAAGAAGAGACGACCAGCCTCCCTTCTCTCTTCTTCTCTTTTTTTTTTCGCCCGAGAGAGAAAGCAGGGGAGAGAGAGAGGTCTCTCTCTTCTCTGACATAGGCTTCGCCTCCATACACACATGACATGCCTTGCCGACCACTCCATCCACCACCCCCGTTTTTGCCCAATGTCTCTTTCGGGGACGGAAAGGAGAGGAAGAGATGTAGAGCATCAGAGACTTGTCCAAAAAAGGGGAGGGGGTAGGTGATTGGCCTGGCTGGTCGGCGTGCTTATCGGAGAGCTCCCATTTTTCTCCCTTCTCTCTTCGGGCTGGTATCACCATTCGAGATACCTATTCTCTTCGATCCTACCTAGGGGCCATCCGAAGCGAGTGCTACTCTCCACAGCCATTGCGCCCGGTAGTTCCGTGTCGCAGGAGCCAGGCGGTCGATCAGGTTCAGGACTCTCTCGTTGATGAGAGCCGTAAAGGACCTCTTGCTACTCTGTTCTTCTTTTCTTCTTCTCTGCTACTCCCCCCCCCTCCCCCCTTCCTTCTTCTCATTGATCCATGCATTTTCATGCACGGTGCCATTTCGCACGCATACACCCTCCATGTTCCATCTCCACGGAACCTCCTTCTCCTCAGCCAACCGCCTGGCACATCACACGACCCAAGATTTTTCTTCCTCGTCAACGTCCCCCTCACAAGAAGACTGATCAAACCTTCATGCTGACTGATATTCCCCAAAAAAACAGCCGAGAACCAGTGGCTCCACCTCCCTCTCATTGCCCGCCTCAAGAAGGACTGCAAGGAAATCTTCCCCGTCGCCGAGTACGCCTACACGACCATCCCCACCTACCCCTCGGGCCAGATTGGCTTCATGGTCTGCTGCAAGGACGCCAACCGCAACGTCCGCGAGCCCGTCCGCACTTGGACTACCGAGGAGGAGTCCGAGAAGTGCCGCTACTACAACGCCGACATCCACAAGGCCAGCTTCATCCTGCCCACCTTTGCCAAGAAGGCCCTCGAGTAAATCTCTCCGGAAAAAAAGGAAGAAGAACAAGACAAAAAAACAAAAAATCTGCCATTTCTCAAGTTGGAAAAGACCAGGATGGTAAACAGATCAGTTCTGGGAAAAAGGGGGGGGGGGGGGAAGATACAATAAACGAAGCATGTTTAACAATCAATGGAAAGCCGCGGGATACATTTCACGACTTACATGGTCGCGAGACTTGTGAATGACGTAAACTTCTTCTCATGTGTATGTATGCGCCGGAGGAGTCTGCATGTAAAATCCGATGACGATATCTTCCCACAAGTAACTTCATTGACTGTGAAGATGTAACAAGAGTAGATGGTAGCAATGTATATACATGTATATATATATATATATATATGTATGTATATATATACGTTTGAGTGTGTATGGCTGTCTGTTACGAAGTCACATCTATGGCATATGGAGGATCAGCTACTCCGGCTGAGGCAGCGTAGGATCATGGAATTGGACAGAGCCCTTGCTGACATCGGGGTAGACGTCGAACCTCCGCTGGTTATACAGGGCAATGTTCTTGCGCGTGTCGTCGATGGGGGCGGGCTCGATGTCGGCGTAGACGATGTCGGCGGCCTCCTCGGCCTCGGCGACGACCTTGGCCATGGGGTCCACGAGCAGGCTGTGGCCGTAGGCGTGGTAGGAGGCGCCGAGGTCGCGGGCGGGGCTGCACATGGCGACGTAGATCTGGTTGTCGACGGCCCTGGCCTGGGCGAGCAGCCGCCAGTGCAGGGGGCCGGTGGTGAGGTTGAAGGCGCCGGGGTAGATGAGGGCGAAGGCGCCGGCGCGGGCGGCCACGGTGGCCAGCTCGGGGAACCTCACGTCGTAGCAGATGGCCACGGCGATGCGGCCGTAACCCTCCAGGTCTACGAGGGTGACCTGGTTCCCGGGGCTGAGGACGTCGGACTCGCGAAAGGTGATCTTGCCGGGTATGTCGATGTCGAAGAGGTGGACCTTGCGGTGGGTGGCCAGCAGGTCACCCGTCGGTCCGAAGATGAGGGACGTGTTGTGGTACTTGTTCGTGGCGGGGTTGTACTCGGGGATAGAACCGCCAACCTTTTGTGGGGGGAATTTCTCTGGTTAGTATTATATATATTACCAACTAATCTGTAGTAATATCACCGATTTGCCCCCCCTCTTCTTTACTGTCTCTCTCTCTCTCTCTCTCTCTCTTTTGGGGTTTTTTTCTATGTGTGTGTGTGTGTGTGGAGGGGGGAGGGTGGAGAAGAGATATCTACAAGGGGTAAATTTAGTAAACTCACGAGAAATATGGCATTGTCTTTGGCCATTTTGCTCAGGGCATCATAGGAAGGTGCATCTCGTTTGGATCCGTCAGATGGGACGAGAACCTCGGCGTATTCGGGGAAGTAGTTTGTTCCTAGATACACAGAGGAAGAATTGATAAATACAAAGTCAGTCTTTTTTTTTCTCCACGGCCCGGAGGGGGGCAGGGGAAGAGATAGAGAGATGGAGAGAGAGAGAGAGATACCATATGGAGAGTTGAAGCACTCAGGCAACACACATAGCTTAGAACCGCCGGCTGCAGCCTTGGCCACTTCGCTAGCCGCGTGATCGAGGTTGGCAGCCTTGTCCTTGCCCGATGCCAACTGGATGAGGGCCGTCTTGATGGGCTTCTGGAGCACTGGTGTGCCCGGTGTCCAGGATGACATCTTGCGCAGCGTCGTGGTGGCGGTGGTGGTGGTGGCGGCGACGACGGCGCGGTAAGGGAAGAGATAGCTTGGCGATAGTGATGAGGTTCTGGGGGAGATGATGAGGTGTCGTAGGATACTAGACGTGGTGCGCATGGCCTTTTTTTCTTCTTTCTCTTTTCCGGGCTTGCAGCAGCAGCAGCAGCAGCAGCAAGTGGTAGTAGTTGTAGTAGTATCTATTATCTGGTCAAGAAGGGTTTGTTACTATGGGATCGGTTGTGGTTGGTGGTCGTTTGGCCGATGACGGAGGGTGGGGGTATTGCGCAAAGGTGTTGCGTGCGGCGTTGACGTGACGCGGGGGTTGGGAACCGGGTCGGGAACCGGAGTCCGAAATGCCGATGGTCGTCTCGAAGCTGGGCTACACCTTGAAGTAGGATGACTACACCACCACCACTATTACAATGGTAATATCGGGTAGTAGTAGTAGAAATGCTACTACTACGACTACTACGACTACTACTACTACTACTACTACTACTACTACTACCACCACCACCACCACCATCACGAATATGTATGCATATATCGAGTCTATTAGTTGAAAACGCAATCCACGGCTGGTTGTAATCTTGCTGCGGGCACCTCCCCCCTGTGCCTGCAGCCAATTGGCCGGCCCGTCAGAGGCTCCCCCGGATATACTCTTTTGGGGATTGATTTCCTCGCGGCATATGACCGATGTTGTCCTGTACATGTCTCAACATGTAATCTGCATTCTGTCCTCTAACTGGGTGTTGTCACTCCCATAGTGTGGCTGGCTGCCTAGTGCTGACGTAGTTGTCCCTACCCGCTTTGCAACTTACATCATCGGACACGTTAACACGTTAACACGTTGACGTTTTCCCGCCCCCACGTCATCACTTGCTTCTTCTCTCCTTCTACATACAAGATTGACAGAAAGAAGTCCATCATCAAGAGACTGGGATTTATCGAAAAAACAGCAACGACAACAGATTCTCCTCTCTATCTGGTAAATCATGACTCGCGTCTCCGTCTATTCAGGTGCCCTCATGGGCTTTGTGGCTGGTACTTAGCGTCCCCTGCCCCCCTTTCGCGATGACATCGTTGAGAGTCGAGAAGATGGCTGACGGTTTTCTGCTTGTTTTGCTTATTCCTGATCGTGATAGCAACCGCCATGATCGTGGCCTCGATAGCCACTCCCCGCTGGGTGACATACTCGGTCACCACGCCCCTCGGCGACAGGCTCGAGAAGCACATCGGCCTCCACAAGAGCTGCTCGACCCTCGACGAGCCGCACTGCCGACCTTTCCCCCACAGGGAGCTGTGCCAGGCGGGCCAGCGGTACTTTTGCGATATGTGGAAGACCATTGGCTTCCTGTCGTCCCTGTCCGTGGTGCTGTGCCTCGCGTGCCTGGTCACGTTTGTCGTCGTCATGCGTGGTGGCAAGTATAAGCGTGAGACTGGCTGGCCGTTTGTGACTGTCATGATGGGGCTCGTCTCGGGTGTCGAATTTCTCATCATCTCCATGGTCGTAAGCTTTCTCTCCTCTCTCTCTCTCTCTCTCTCTCTCTCTCCCCTCTTCCTCTATGCTCCCACCTCCTTTTCTTGGTACGCCCTCTGACACTATGCGCAGGCATATCTCTACGATCATGATAAGCAGTTCATTGTCCCGGGATGGAAGCTCGACATATCCTGGATCTTTGGGACAGTCGGCGCTTCCCTGTGCTTACTCATCTCGGCCGGCCTCACAACCTCGGCATTCGTGCTGCCTCCCGAGGACGGGTACAACTTTCTTGAAGATCCGGTCGACTCATAGGAGCCGGTCCCTGTATTATTCCTCCTCCTCCTCCCCCGTCTGAGCACTTGGGTATCAGCGTCTTTGATCCATGTCCTTCTCTCTGTAATCACGTGCATTTTTCTCTTTTTCTCTCGCTTCCAGCTTTCCCATTATCCCTCGAGGAACATAATCTCCCAATATATAGCATTTGACTAGTGCGGCGGTTCGGCGTCAATGGATCACGTCTTCGTTTGAGCTCACGGTAGCACGCATGCACGGTACAGCAGGTCAGGCAAGGTGCGCATGTGACTATGTCCACCAGCGCCACTAGCAGTCCAAAGCAACAGCACATGGGGTTCTGTGAGCTGTTGATGGAGCTGGAAGAGGTTGGTTCGTATGATGAAGAATCTCGGAACAAACTTGATGTGCGATGGATATTAGCGACAAGAGCTTCCCTTACTCCAACAACTGTGACCCTCTACCGCGGCCTTCCGCGCAGAATCACTGGGGACGAGAGGTATAAACCTTGTGCTACCCACAATAGGTTCCATTGAGAGTCATCACTGTCACGCCATAGAAAACATTCCGGCATGCCCACCCACCAATTCTCTACTTACGCCTCTCAGCGCGTCTCCCAGCCGAGTAACCGACCTTGCCAAGAGAAAGAATTCTCTCGCTCAAATCTGAGAATGGATGCTATCAGTACCTGCCCCGGATTCGAGAGGGTGGAAAATTTCCCACAATGGAGGTGGCAGTCGAGCTTCGGGGCCCGAATGACTGGGAGGATTGGTATCCGCACGTCCGATCGGTTGCGAGGCAAGAGCACGTCCTGGCAGTGTGAAGACCCCGATAATCCGACGGAACCGAAGCGACCAGAGCTTGCGCGACCCGTCGAGGAGACCATTTTTATGGGAGCGACGACGGAAAAACCATCACCGGCTACTGCTGCTGCAAGCCCGGTCTCAGCATTCGAGGAGGGATCATCGGGCCTGAAGCAGCGAGATAGTCATCTGCCGGTGCCGACGAACGGCAGCAGCAGCAAGACCACCACCGTGAAGAAGAGGGGACGCAGATACGACGAGCCACAGTCCGCCGCCCTCGAGGGCTACGAGTCCCTCGACCTCTACGTCGAGGCTGTTCGAGGTGAAGTGCCCCATGTGGGCTCTGTGGTGGAGGCGCCGGATGAGGGAGAGCCTGCGTAGGGACAAGGTGCAGCGGTATACCTTTGACATGCTCGAGACGGAACTCTCTGCACGTCAGGCATCCCCGAAGTTGAGGCTGTGGCCGGGAAGGGTAAGTTGCCACCACCGCTACCATACCACTCGAGCAGGATGAGACGCCCGAGTCGGTGAAGGGGGCTGTGCCTGGGACCGGGGCTGGGGCTGGGGCACCGGGCGACGATTTCCGCGTAGATTGGATCGAGAGCGATGCTGAGGCGCTCGCTCCGTCAAGTGGTGCTGCTTCCGAGACGCCTCGTCCAGTCAAATGGCTCCGTGAAGCGTTTTCGGGAGCCCGTCATATCGGATGGCCACTCCAAGGGCAGTAGTGGCACCCCGAGGCCTAGGAAATAGGGGAAAAAACCCCGCATACTGCTCCGAGGAGGTCTCTGATATGCTCCAGTTCCCAAAGCCAACCTATAGAGCAAGCCCTGTCCTTCTGAGTGGCAGTGTAATGCCGAAGAGGAAGCTCGGTTCAGGGCCGCGGGCCGGACGTAACAAGTGTGAGCTCTGTGGCGGGCTGCATCACCCGGCAGACGGCAGCGAGCTGGAAGGTCTGCTTCCGTGTATTCCCCCAGCTAAAGTCTTAGGGGGTAGTTCCCTTCCGAGCAGCCTGAAGGTTTTGTAAAAGTTCATCTGCCATCTTGAGGTTAGAACGTTACAGGGGGACATGTGGGACTATGCCGGAGAACGAGTATCTACAATGACGGTAATGGGTGAAGTGGGGGGTGCTACCAATATCTTGTCCCCTCCTCTCCATCCGGATTCTCGGGCCCTTTCCTGTGGCTGCGGGACGAAGAACATCTCGTCACTCAGGGGGCCCGGCTCTGTCAGTCAAGGGTACCGCCGTTTGGAGATTCGACCTGCACCACAAGTGCATAAGACTCTATTGTATATGAGAGATTGGGAAACATCAGGTTCTTGGTTTCCCCTCCCCCCCTCCCCCCTCGAACCTTGGAGGGCATGTCATTATGGTGGTTATCAATAGCTGCAGAGTCAGTACAGTGGTTCAAAACCAAAAGAAGGAAAGAAAGAAAGGTGTAAGGTGTAGTAGATAAGGTGGTTGTTGAGTGCCCCCCACCCCCACCCCGCGATGGAAAAAACCACATGAGCCAACTTCCCCCACCTCGGCTTATCAACATCTTGCCCCTCTCTATTCTCACATCATCGTTCTCATATCAATCAGTATCAACCAACCACTGATTCGGATCCAAAACTAGAGAGAGAGAGAAGAGAGGAAAAAAGAAGAACAAAGGGGAAGACAGACCAGCTGAAGGAGAGAGAGAGAGAGAGAGAGAGGGGAAGTCAAAGGGAAAAAGATAAGTGGAAGAAAGCAGAGGAAGAAGAAGAGAGGAAGAAGAAGAGAGGAGGAAGAAAGAGAGTAGAAGGAAGAGGATAAGAAAGAGAAGAAGAAAAAAATGAAATGGCAGGCCTAACAGCAGATCAGCTGTCGGCCTTCAACCGAGACGGCTACCTCATCATCCCTCGTGCCCTATCCCGTTCCACGGTGACGGCCCTCCTGGATGAGACGGACCGGCTCCTGTCCTCCCTGAGCCTGGACGACCACCCGATGACACGCTTCTCGACGGGGACCACGTCCGAGCACGTGGGCGATGACTACTTCCTCACCAGCGGCGACAAGATCCGCTTCTTCTTCGAGGAGGACGCCTTCGACCGACAGGGAGAGCTGACGAGAGCCAAGGAGAGGGCCGTCAACAAGATAGGCCACTACCTCCACGGCCTGAGCGAACCTTTCAAGAGGATCCTCCTACTACCACCGGCATCAGCAGCACCAGCGGCATCAGCAGCATCAGCAGCATCAGCAGCTGCAGGGGGAGGCATGCAGCAGGGTGGCAGGGACACGGAGCCCGGCCGCGTCGGCGGCGATGGCGTGGAGATCAGCCCCGCAGCCGTGGCCAGGGACCTGGGCTTCAGGGACCCTAGGTGCCTACAGAGCATGATCATCCTCAAGCAGCCAGAGATCGGGGGCGCCGTGCCGCCGCACCAGGACTCGACCTTTCTCTACACCGACCCGCCCTCGGCCGTGGGGTTCTGGTACGCACTCGAGGATGCCACGCTGGAGAACGGATGCCTGTCCTTCCTGCCTGGGTCGCACAGGTCCGCGCCCGTACGGAGGAGGCTCGTCCGCAAGGCTGGCGACGTCGGCACCGAGATGGTCGACAATCGTGGGCCAAAGTTTCCGAGGGGTCAGGATGCTGCCGCCGCAGCTCATCTGTCTGATGATGATGCTGGCTATGTTGCTGGAGAGGTCAAGGCTGGAGATTGTAAGTTTTTGTTTTTGTTTTTCCTTTTTTTTTCTCCCCCCGCCCATTTTAAAAAAAAAATTCCTTTTCTTTCCTCATTCTTCTTTCCCTCTCCTTGAATGAAGATAAATGATTCTAACTGGGAAAGTGGTTCTTATTCATGGAAACTTGCTGCACAAGAGTGAGAGAAAGTAAGTCATCCCACTTCTCCTACTTCTCCTACATCCTACTTTCCCTACTTGACCGAGCACCGGACTGACGGACAGATAGCACCAGCGGCAAGGGTAGGATCATCTACACATATCACATTATCGAGAATGACGAAACCGTATACGATGCCAGGAACTGGCTGCAACCTCCCCCAGAGGGATTCACCAAGTTGTACGTATAGATGAAGATTCTAGCCATTTGTGGACAGATGAAGCAAGCATGAACGAAATGAATCAAAAGGTATGAAGTATATACAAGAAAATAAATCTATATGAGAAGAAGACAAAGAAGAAGAAGGAAAGAAACAAAGAAGCGAAGAAGAAAGAAAAAGAAAAACAGAAAAAGTTCCCGAGGGTATCATATCTAAGAAAGACTTTTCTCTTGAAAATCAACCACGTGGTTGCGTCAAATGATCTAAAATGCGTCTCGTCGTATATGCACAGCATGTCTTCCTTTTCCTTTTCCTTGAATTTTTTTTTTCCGTTTCTTTTTCTGATGAGCATGACTCCCAACCATCCACTTTGATGACAAAAAGGAAAAGAGAAAAGAGAAAAGAGAAGAGGAAGATAGGACGGCAAGAATGGTGGCCTTTAGTCGTCATCTTCATCCTCGTCATTAGAGTCCATGTCCTCATCCGACGTCTCGCCACCGGAAGAGGAAGACGAAGAGGAGCTGCTGGAGGTCTCGTATCCGGCCTGGGGACTCTGGACGGCGTTGCCATCGTCGTCTTCCGAGTCGGAGTCGGAGCTACTGCTCCCGCTAGAGCTGGTGTCCGAGTCGCTGTCCGAGTCCGACTCGGAGCTGCTGCTGTCCTCCATGTTGACGCGGAGCTTGCGGCGACGCTTTCCGGCCGCGGCGGCGGCGGCGCCGTCGACGACGACGGGCTTGGCATTTCCGCTGCTGCCGCTGCTGCCGCCGTTGGTGGTGGTGGCGGCTGTGACGGTGCTCGTGGTCCTGGATGAGGTCGACGAGGTCGACGACTCGGTCATCTCGCCGCCGTCGGAGAGCTCGTCGAGGACCATCTCGGCGCGCATGCGCTTGACGATGCGACGGAGGACGGCGTCGGTGTCCTCGCTCTCCGAGACGTACTGGGCCTCGTTGAAGTATTTGCGCTTGGGGCTGGTCTGGTGGTGGGGGGGGGTCTGCTGCTGCTGCTGCTTCTGCTGCTGCTGCTGGAGGCGCTGCTCATGCTTCCGGCGGAGGACGTCGGCCAGGATGGAGTCGTAGATGTCCTGGCTGGAGTCGAGGTCCATGGTATCGTCGGGGAAGCCCCCGGTGCCGGCGGCGGCGTCCTGCATCCTCATCTCCATGGCGGTCTGGCGTAGCCTGGACCGCACCAGACCCTTGAGGTCGCGGATGTACTCGTAGAAGATGTCGGCGTCGGCGGCGGGGATGACGTCGGACTCAAAGATGTGCTTGATCAGGGTAGACTGCAGGTTCTTGCTGAACTTCCAGCCCGACTCCCTCGACGTCTTCCACTGCCTCAGGTATTCCAAGGCGGGAGTGACGTCGGAGGGTTGAGACTGCTGCTGCTGCTGCTGCTTCTTCTTCTGCTGCTGCTTCTTGGAAAGCTTGTTGCTGTTGTTCTTGTTCTTGGCGGTGGAGGCGGGGTCGTTGCTGTTGCTGTTGCTGTTGTCGTCCTTGCTGGTAGGTGTGTCGTCAAACGAGACAGATTTCTTGGGTTTTGTCGATGAGCGAGCAGCATTTTTGGAATTTGTGTCGATACTGAATTTAGCAGGAGCGGAAGAGGTCGCAGGAGAGGAGAGAGAAGAAGGATCCCCCCTCCGCGACCTTTTAACAGGGCTCTGCTCAGTCGTGGGCGGGACCTCGCCCCTTCTTTTGTGCCCAGCCGAGCGTCCTGGCTGCCCAACGACGGGGCCGTCGTCGCTTGTGGCGGGCGCCGACGCAGGAGAGCCGGCAGCGGCTGGCTCAGACTTGAGCTTCGATCCGGACTTCTTGCATGATGAAGAAGGAGCACGTCGTGCTGGCACGCTCTCGGTGGAGGACATATTTTTCTTCTTCTTCTTCTTCTTCTTCTTCTTCTTCTTCTTGTCTTCCCTCGCCCTTTCCCTGGTTGGGAGGTGGTTTTTTTTTTTCCCTTCCTTTTCTGGTTGCTGGCCCTGGTCTCGGTGTCAGTGCGTGGGTTTGGTTGGTGGTTGGTGGTTGGTGGCGGTGCGACTACTGCAGGACACGGGTTCTGTTTCCTAAGACCAATATCTCCCCGCACGCGTTTAAAAGGAAAGATTCCAATAATGGGAAGGGTGGAGGGGAAGACAGAGGCGGCAGTGGGTAGGGTTTGCTGAATGCCTTGTGTTGAATTGGGTTGAGGCCTGTTATCGTGGAGTCATTGGGCATAAATGTGTACGCCGGTGCATGAGCAGGGTTGGGGAGCTGCATTCTCTTAGCGAGGGGGGCGGTCTCTCTCTTTTTTTTCCCCTTCTTTTTCCTCTCTTGATAACGGCTAATTTTTTTTTTCTGCCAGGCCTATTACGTCTATGGACATAATAAATGGCGGACAGTTATTTTGTCAGCATTATGTAAGAAGGGCGGGGGAGAAGGGAGGGGGGGGGGGTAACGGGTAGATCTCTTGCCGAACTTATTCCGGTCGATTATGACAGCAGCAACAGGTGGGAGGGAGGGCAAAAGGGCGGGCGGCGGCGGCGGTGGGACAAAGCTCTAGGCAAGCTACCGGCCAACGCGTACATGAACCACCAAGATTCACCACGACTCCCCGCGACGATAGGCACTCCCTCGCAATCCTCCCGACGCATATGAAATCCTCCCTTATCTCGGCATCAGTGATTAACTAGCTCCTGAGCTCCCGACCGGAGAGCTCCAACGTCTTTCACCATGTCCGGTGCGCTTTGACGTCCTTCCCCCCCCCCCCAAGCATCGTCTCCGCGCAGCCGTTACTGACCTCATCATCACAGCCGGTGCCTACGACCGTCACATCACCATCTTTGCCGACAATGGTCGTCTCTACCAAGTCGGTACGTCTGAATCTCTATCCCCCGCATCCTCTCGTCTTACCGAGATGGCACCTCTGCCGTCGCAGGTCCGGACGGCTACGACGTACGTGGAGAGAGAGCCCGATAGGCTAACCATGGCGTCTACACCAACCCCAGAATATGCTTTCAAGGCCATCACGGCGGCCAACATAATGTCGGTCGGCCTCCGCGGCAAGGACTCTGCCGTCGTCGTATCGCAGAAGAAGGTTCCCGTAAGTCAGCACGCACCCCCGGGAGCGAGGACGGGCCCTCGTGCCGAGATGTACCGGCGGCTGACGTAGGACGACGCCATGTCGGCCCTGTACAGGATAAGCTGATGGACCCCTCGTCTGTCACGCACCTGTTCCAGCTCTCGCCCTCGGTCGGCTGCGCCATCACAGGCTCGATCGCCGACGCCAGGGCCTTTGCGACCAGGGCCCAGTCCGAGTGCGCGGACTTCCAGTACAAGTACGGATACGAGATGCCCGCCGACGCCGTGGCCAAGCGTCTGGCCAACATCAGCCAGGTCTATACTCAGAGGGTAAGCTAGCGCTGGACGAGGAAGAAGCAAGCAAGCAGGCAGGCAGGCAGGCAGGCAGGCAGGCAGGCATCGGCGACGCTCGTCGTGTGTGCGCGTGTGTGCGTGTGTGCGCGTGTGTGCGCGTGTGTGTGTGCGCGGTCTGGGATTGATCTGCTGACGCAAACGTGTGACGACGCAGGCTTACATGAGGCCGTACGGCGTGGCCACAACCATCATCTCCCTAGACTCCGAGTACGGCCCCCAGCTGTTCAAGTGCGACCCGGCCGGGTACTACATCGGCTACAAGGGAACGGCGGCGGGTCCCAAGCAGCAGGAGGCCCTGAACCACCTGGAGAAGAAGCTCCGGAACAAGGACCACGCCGAGGGCGACTGGGAGGAGGTGGTGGAGCAGGCCATCACGACGCTGAGCACGGTGCTCAGCATGGACTTCAAGAAGAACGAGATTGAGGTTGGCATCGTCGGCGGACCGCGCACCGACGGCCAGGAGGGCTCGAGCCCGCTGTTCCGCAAGCTCACAGAGGAGGAGATCGATGACCGGTTACAGGCTATCGCCGAGAAGGACTGAAGGCGGTCAGACGAAGCGGGCGGAGGAGGGGTTGAGATGGAGGGACCACGGCGGAGAAGGGCGGCATCTGCACATCAGAAACAGGCAGAAGGACGATGAAAGGCCGACAGGACACACCTGCGACTCATGGCCTGTCTCACGGGCGGAGTTTCGGGAGCGGAGTGACGGAGCAGAAAAAGGGCGTGCTCTCGGAGCATGAGCGGTCACTGCCAGATCCCGATGTTGCCGTGACGAGTACGACGAGAGATGCTCTGGAAGACGAAGAGGACATGTGCGCTTCGGCCTGGCCGTGTGATGGAGGGGGTTCCATGGGAATATATAATTTGTCAGCCTCCTTCTCCATCTTTCAATATGAGTCTTGTGTGTTCTGCGTGTCCTGTGTGTCATGCGTGTCCTGTGTGTCTTGTGCGTGTGTGTGTGTGTGTGTGTGTGTAGGTGTGTGGGTGGGTGTGTGGTTGGGTGGGTGTGTGCGCTGTATAACTCTTTTTTTCTTCTCTTTTTTTCCTCTCTTTTTTTCCTTTTTTTCCTTCTTTTTCTCCTTTTTTTTTTCCTCTTTTTTTCCCCTCTTCTTTCTTTCGTTCCACGATGCTGGGATTTCAGCACGGTCCAGAGTGATATCTGCAAAGAGAATCAAGTAAAGAAAGGGGAAGATGCTGCCGAAACATCTCACCTCTACTAGGATGTATACTCCGGCCGATACTGACGGATGATTAGTATTGTCTACGACTCGGATAGACGTATCCGTATGTGTTTTCTGCGTGTCTGACCCGTGTTGGGTGGCTGAGAGAGAGAGAGAGGAGGGAGAGGGAGAGGGAGAGAGTGTGTGTGTGTGTGTGCATGCGCGTTTGTACGTGTCGGATGTAATACTATGTATCGTGAATTAGGGATGGAGGGAGAAGGAACGAACTAGACCACAATGAGAATCAACCTACGAGACAAGAAGCAAAATGAAATGAAAAGAGAGATGAAGAAACGTGTGGTTGAAAAAAGCCAATCGAGGCCGTCTGCTGAACAAGTGATTTCCCGTTGGGAGTTGTATTCTGATTTTGATTCTTGCATAATATATCTTTCTAGGGAAGAGAGAAAGCCGATTGGTCATTCTTTTTTTTTTTTCTTTTGTTTCTTTTTCTTTCTAGGGACAAGGGGATTGTTGTCGTCAAAGTGTGGGGTGGTATATTCATATTAGGGTGTGTATGTGTGTGTGTGTGTGTGTGTGCTGACAGCTTTCTTTGGGAGAGGTGCTCACCAAAAGACGATGCAGGGGAAGGAGGAGAAGGAGAAGCGAGAAGCAGAAACGTATGCATGATCGCAAGGGGTTATGGTGTTGACGGCGCGGTATTCCCCCCGAGAAGGAGTTTCGATTTCTTCCCCTCCTTTTTTTTTTTCTTTTCTTTTCTTTTTTTTTTTTTTGCGACAGATGATGTGGCGTACCGGGGATTTGGCCATGTTGAGACCGGGAATACCGAAGATGGCCAGGATCTGGTACGCACGCTGAAATGCCCGGGAGTTGAATACAGATATCAATGTACAATGTATGTTGTGCAGTGTTGCAGAGAGAGTCACATTTACAAGGTGGGACACGACCCATCTAAAGAAGGCAGAAAAGGGGAAATGAAAGATGATGAATAAACAAAAGAGGGAAAAGAGAAGGAGAGGAGAAGAAGAATTCTGAAAAAAAAAAAAAAAAAAAAAAAAAAGACACAAAAAAATTCTAAAAAAGAATCATGATGCTTGAAACCAGCTGTCAAATGTTATACATGTATACATATATACATACATATGTACATGTATACATATAAACATATACATGTATGCATACAGACATATACATATATACATGTATATATAATCTGTATACGAACTCGTGGCAGCGGGGAAGAATGCAACGTTGGACAACGACGAACATGTCTCCCCTATGGGTAATACGTGTCCTACCACACTATGGACTCTACATCAGGCCAATGCGAACAGAGCAGGATATCGGTGGCTACGTGACCGGGGTAGTGATATGTCCAGTCAGTGTATCGTGATGATGATGATGCATCATGTGTACAGGTTAACCCGTACGCATGCTTGTTACATGACGGAGAGACAGGACTCTTTGCGGAACTCTCCCCCGTCCGTACATCATGCGGTACTTGAGATGTTCAGTCGCGTCCTCCTCTTCTTCTTCTTCTTTATTTTCCATTTCTTTTTTTCTTTTCTTCTTTTTCTTGGCGGTGATAGGCGACAAGGGAAAAAGACAAGTTCCCCTCGTACAATTGGTGAAATTAAAACAACTGTCTTCTTTGACAAGGCCCCCCCCCCCCGGTGTCCAACTGTGGATGCAAAGCAGCCGGAACCCTCAGCTACCGTCATCTTCACGTCGGGACCCCGGCACAGCCCGTGATTGGACGCTGGACAGGACAGATCTAGTCTCTTTTGTGTGTCCTTCTGCTGAGTCAAGACATATCCCCCAAAGGCAGACAGACACATGTACGGAAAGAGGGAGGGAGAGTGAGGGAGAGAGTGAAGGAGAGAGTGAAGGAGAGAGAGAGAGAGAGAGGGTGAAGGAGAGAGGGAAACAGGTCAAGGCAGAAAAAAAAAAGGATAGAATTCAAAATTTATATAATATATATATACATATATATATATATATAATATAAATATAAATATAGTATAGGAAGAAAAAAAAGGGTGGGTATTGCGCGTGGTTCGTTGCAAGGTCCCCCCGCATGGACGCCAGGTTCTTCCCAAATAGGAAAAGATGGATGCACACGTCTTTAGCTGACCTCCCTTCTGCTGCCCTGGTTGGTACCTTGTTATCTGTACAGATTATGATTTGCTTGTAATGAATATCCGAACCCCCATCAGAGGGCGTGTATCTGGTATCTGGCAGACAAACCACACGTCGTCACGTAATCTGTACTACTTGCCACACGACAAGAGGCAGGAGGCTGAAGAGGGAAAGAGCGACGGACCCAGATGGCGAGCAGTTTTTTTTTTTTTTTTTTTTTTTTTTCCGCATCTTCATCTTCATTCTCATTCTTCTTTTATTCTCAAGTGTTATATATACATACATACATATATATATAATAATAATGATATTTTTTATGAATAATACAAACTGTGATCCCCCCTCTCTCTCTCTCCTCCGTCCTCCAGAAACGACGAGATTGGAAACGGTCGGCTCATGATTCCAAGACCCTTTTTTTCTTTTTCACTTTTCACTGCCTGTCCAAATCTCCTTATAGGGCTGTATGACCAATGGGGCCTGTCGGATGGATGGGGAAGTACAAGGCTGCTGTCGTGCTGTCCATCCATCCCTTCTTACCCCCCCCCCCCCCCCCCCCCCCCCCCCCCCCATATTATTTGCGCATGTGTCTATCTGTCTTTTTTTTCCAAGAGAAGGAATAGTTATTTCTTATTTGTTATTTCTCATTTGCTCTTTCTGATCCCTTTGTTGATCCTGTCGCTGGCTCTTTCTATTGTCTCGCCTTTTTTTCTTTCTTTTCCATTCTCTTTTCTGACCGTTTTGACGGTCATGAGCCATCTCATTTGTCGATTCATCCGAGTCTACCCTTCTCCTAATCCTCCCCCCCCCCCTTCAACTCCTTTCTTTTCTTCGTCTCCGTCTTCGCCAGGTTCTCCGTCCTCTCCTTTTTCTCTGCACCCCCCTTGCCTGTTGATTGGATGAAAAGGCATGGGAGGGGGAGCGGTCCGTCCCACGGGTCGTCGTGGTGCCGGATGGTGATGATGATACCTACCAAGAGAGAGAGCAGGTTGAATATAACATCTCCTCTGTCGTCAGGATCCTGTTCTGTTCTCTGGCGTATAAGTTGATGCCAGCTCTCTCGACTCGTCTCTCTCTCTCTATCTCTTCTCCTTCCTGGTTGCCATTGCTGCTGTCATCGTTGCTGCCGTTGCTGCCGTTGCTGTTGTTGCTGTTGTTGCTGTTATTATTGTCGACAAGCAAACCCGGTTCTCTCTCTCTCATCTCATCTCTTCACGTATAATCGATGATTCGAACTTTCCCTTTCGGGATATCCTCTCACTACCTTTAAACAAGAAGAAAAGAACATTACACTCCTTCAATCATTATGGACGGATGTATGTTCCACCTCTCCTCCTCCCTCCCTCCCTCCCTCTCCCCATCTCTCAAACTCTCTCTCTCTCTCTCACACACACACACAACTCTCCCCTTTCAAATAAATCCAAAAGACACTGACATTTGAAAAAGTAAACGAGCATCGCACAGCTCGCGTCACAGAGCTCATCCACGAGTTTCACACCATACAGCACAGCATAGCCGCCGTGCCTACCGAGCCTCCCGACTCGGAAGACTATTACACCGAGGGATGGACCACCCTTCGTCAATGTGCCATCGACGGCCAGAACATTCTCGACTGCGCCGCCGACACCACCGTCCCTACCCCGGGGGGTGGTGAGGAGGAGCAGCGCAAGGCTGAACTCAAGCAGTATGTCTCATGTCTCTCCCATCCTCTCTCTCTCTCTCTCTCTCTCTCTTCCTTCTTTATGTTTTCTTCTTTTTTTCTCCCCCCCTACCTCTTGTCCTCTTCCTTCCTTGACCCTTCTTTTCTCTCCTCCTCTTCACCACGAGAACGCTTCTCGGACTACAGGCGCACAGACGCTCTGCTCTTGACATGTATGCTAAATCGAACCCAGAGTCCTGCTCGACGCTTACTCGAGACGTCATGAAGGTCAAAAGACCCGCATGCGTCAAGACGCGGTCCAGAGATGGATCGAGTGGCGCAGCATCATCCTCGCGGGGGGCAGACCAAACAGGCAGAACCGCAACCAGCTTTTGGCATGCGACCAGCAGCTTCACAGGGTCAGTCAATCAACTCCTCCCCACCCTCACACCCTCTCTCCACCGGTCCCCTGTTGACGAGAAGGGTCACCAGGAACTGGCTTCCATCACCGATGAGCTGGTCTACAGAGATTGCCAAATGTCCGACATGTTTGTAGGCCGCTGGACGGCCGAGGATCCTAGTCTTCATGCTGTCAAGCGCTGGCTTCGAGGACGGCGATGAAATCATCTCTCTCTCTTCATTCTTCTTCCATCTATTCTGTTTTACTTCATGTCTCCGTGTCTATTCTTTTTTCCCTGTTTTCCTATTATTTCCTTGTCATTTGTCCTTCATCTTTCGTCTTTCGTCTCTGTTTACATCTACTTCGCGAAAGCATCGGTGTCAGGGTTATAAATATCAAAGGGGTGGGGGGGGGGGGGGGGAGGTATTATGAAATCGAAAAGGAATGGAGAAATGGAGAAAAAAAAAAAAAAGGTGAAAAGCACTTGGCCAGGATTTCTCTGTTCTGGGAGGGATCCCGATAATATTCATGATTAGGAAGTCGATTAGAAAATAATAGAAAAAAAAAACCAGTATTCATATTAAGAATGAAAGTTTGCAACCTTGTGTGTCTTCTTCTAAACCAAGAATGAGATCCACGAGGATCTTTTGCCATAGCTACTGCTTGCTCTTGACGCACAGACCGATCCCTACTAAGGAGAGTACCATGGCAATACCGGTGTCTAATATTCTTGTCAATAAAAAAAAAAAACCTCTCTCTCTCTCTCTCTCAAAAAAAAAGAAGAGAAAATTTCACACGAGTTTTCCATGGGAGGAAGGAGATGTACACGGGACTACTTGTTTTTTAAAAAAAAGCTCACCTCGACTGATGACCTTGCCCTCAACGTACCAGTCTCCTAGGACGGTGAATAGAAAGGCCATCGTGTTGACAATGGGGACAGTCAAGCTGAGCTCTGATCGGAAGGGGTCAGTACACGGAGCACACACGACACAACACACACGTACACAGCATCTGATATCGTGCTTGGATAGAGAATAGAAGAGAGAGGAGAGAGAAGAATAAGAAGATAGGATACTAAAAAAATATGAAGAAAATATGCAAAAGAAAAACTCACCAGCCTGCCCAATCAAGAGGAAGAACCATATGCTCCCCGTAAGGTTGAGCAGCAACGGAACGGCATATCTCGGATTCCGCAGCAGATCGACGACGGCAAAGAATACGCCGTACAGCTTGGCCCTGACCCAGCTATCCCGGACGGCGGGCGTCTCCAGTACCGGGTGAGGTGGAGGGCTGTGCGTCTTGGCCGCTTTCCGGATGAAGGGGGTCGTGAATCCCCACGCTATACCCACGAGGATGAAGCTGAGGACATAGTTGAACACGGGGGGAGGTCTATCCTCTATGACCTTGTCCGTCATCGCTCCGCTTTCCTAGGTTAGGTCCAAGTTTCTCGAGCATGTATGTGAGAGTGTGTGAGGTACGAGTATATGCGTATATGCGTCTCCTAGAGAAAAGGGGGAAAGGGCTGGCCAATCATGTAAATGTTTTATGAATAGAGAGAAAGAAGAAGAAGAAAAAAAAGGGACAAAAAAAAGGGGGGGGGGGAGGAGAGTCTTTGTCGGCCGACTGCTTTCTCCGCACACAAAAGATAATAGCTGAGGTGGGGTTGGGGTTGGGGGGGACAGGGAGGGGTGTACGTCTGTTAGGAGTGTGTGTGCGCTCGTGTGTGTGTGTGTGTGCTTGATGATGATGTCGATGAGCAGACGTTGTGTGAGAGAGAGAGTGAAAGAGAGAGAGAGAGAGAGAGAGAGGTTGTTGTGTGGTGCTTGAGCAGTTGAGAGATGGCCCGTGGGAGAGAAACATCATTGGTCAGATGCGTGTCTCACCCCAGACTCCCCGCCACCTTTTGCTATCGGCACACCAAAGAAGCACAGCCTCAGCCTCAGCCTCAGCCTCATAAGGGGGGGGGGAAAAGGTGGGGGAGGGACCTGATGTACAGAGTAATTTGGTAATATTGTCGTAGTAGAATACCCCGTATATGTACATATATATGTACATGATACACACAAGATCACGTATTCACGTCTTGGGGGAATAACCTCCCTCTCTCTCCTTTGTGGTGCATGCCATCTATCAACAGTATGAGCGGCCCCTGCAGGCTACAGATGGACAGAGTACGAGTACAGGAACAGATTTCATCCTGGTTGGCTCAGATACGTACATTACATGCTGCATACGTTTCGCTCATACGTCTAGATGGAACGCCAATTGATGGACCTGTCGAGCTGCTTTCAGAGATCGAAGTGCATATCTGATTATTAATATTTAATATATATATATATATCATGTACTGCATCATGTACTACATCATGTACTGGTGGTATGCGAGCAGGTTGTGCCCTCTGCATCTTCCATGTGTCAGGCCGCATTTGCGTCCATCTCTCGGTTCGAACGGCCGTGCATGATAGGCCACACTGACAGCTCTCCCTCCCTCTCTCTCCCACACACACACACACACACACACACACACACACAAGGGGCCCCTCTTCCCAACTCGCATCATGAACCCTGCCCTGCTGAACCTGAACCCCATCTTCCCCGGCCCTTGCTGCTCGCCCGTACCCGTCCACGCGCTCTCACTCGCCGCCGCTCTTTGCAGGCCGTCGCAGATCGAGGATCTTACCCAGCTTCAACGTCCCCTTGGCACCCCATCCGGCCGGACCAGCATCTACGTCGGGCCTGACGGCGACGTACCACGACCAGGCCCTCCTGTCGAGCTCTCCCGGCCCCAGAACCCCGGCCCAGCTGGAGAAGAGCATGCGCAGTGCCCCCGTCACCCTCGCCAGGTTGACCTGCTTCTCTTCGTCGGCGGCCGCTGCCGTCTTCGTCGTCGTCATCGCCTTGCTGGTGCTACCCTTCTCGACGTCACCCTCGCCGGATGATGGTGATGTTGATGCCGCCGCTTCCGTAGCCGTAGCCGTGGCAAACGACCGTAGGAGATAGTTTCTCGCTCCTTCGGGTCGGTGTATGGCCATACCCGCCATGGCTGGGGCGCCGGCGGGGGAACCCCCGTTGCCGTCTTCGCCCCGGTCCAGCAGCGCCCATACTGCCTCGTCCCCGGAGAGCGTCCCGGCCGTGCGACGCTGAGCGGCCAGCGCCTCGATCACGCACTCCCTCATCAGACGCCACCTGTCGGGGCCCAGCATGACACCGCCGTACCACCGCGTCAGCACGACGAGCATGTTGGCCACGTCGGCCTCGCGCATCAGCTCCAGCAGGAACTTGCCGCACCCGCTCTCGCCGTCGTCGGACGACGCCTCCTGAACCAGGGGGGAGTTCCCGTACCGCGTGCGCACCGCCCAGGCGTTGTGGGATGCCGTCTCCATCTCCGGCTTCCGCGCCATCAGCGTCCTCATCAGCTCCGGCCGCGCCCCCGCAGACGTCAGCTGCGCAGTGTGCGCTATGAATGTCGATCCCCGGGACAGCACCTTACCGCTAGCCTTCCATATCTGCTGCTGCTGCTGCTGCTGCTGCTGCTGCGGTGCTGCGTTTGCCTGTTTACGGGTCTCCTCCTCTTCCTCATGCTGATGCTGCTGCTGCTGCTGCTGCTGCTGCTGCTGCCGAGGTCCACCGGACCACGTATACCCCCCGCGCTTGAGGACGGCAACCTCCCTACTCATGATCCGAACCCTAGGCTGACCCTCCGATAACGACCTCGCCGCCCCCGTCGCAGACTTGTCCATCCCCAGACTGACAGCCTTGGACCGTGAATTCGCACTCACGACCGCCTGGCCCAGGCTGAGACGGCTGCTGGGCGGCTGCTCCGGCATGGTGAAGCGCATCAGCTCCACGGCAAAGGCCAGCAGCAGGGGCGCCCGGTTCGTCACCACGCTCGTCGCCCGGATCAGCCCCTCGTCCTCCTCGGCCGGCGGCAAGGCCAGCGACTCCTCCAGCTCGTCGGCCGACATGGACTCGAAGTCTAGGTTGCGCCTGTGCAGCTCCAGCCTGGGGTGCTTACCACCCGACGTCGACGGGCCCTGCGACGACCCCGGCCCGTCATCTGCCGGCCGCTTCCTCGAAGACCTCCCGCGCGTCTTGCATGCCGTGTGCACGCTCTTGGCTAGCTTGGCGTCGCCGCCCAGCGCTGTCTCCACGTCTGCCAGCGGCGAGGCGGCGATCTGTTCGATGCTTTTTGATGCCGACTTTTAGCTTGTGGAATCTCTCTCTTCTCTCTTCTCTTCTCCTTCTTTTTTTTTAATGATGTGTGCTGTGGTGATAAAACTACCTTTTGAGGCTCTTGAGCTGCAGAGCTTGGACGTGCTTCATCGCCGTCATCATCGGCACGCGGCGCGACGTGAAAATGCGGAGCAGCTCTTGTAGGTCACCATGTCCGGCCATGAGTGTTTTCCTCCTTTTCCTCCCTCTCCAAAAGGATCCGTATACTCTGTGTACTTTGTGTGGTAGATTCTGGTGATCCAAAGATGCAGATGTGATGATGGGCACGTCAGATTGATAGCAATAACCGGGGTAGTGCACGTTGCGCAAAGATGGGGAGATGCCCGTTGGGCGATGACGGTACGTTGATGTACAGAAGAATATTATAGTATTACCGTCATATACTCGCCCCACAACCCATTCATTCTCTCTCTCCACACACACACACACGTCGTTTTCTCTACTCTTCTCAATCATCCCTTCTCACTACCACCACCACCATCTCCCCGCAATGCCATCCCGATGATATCTCCCGGCAGAGCGCGACCCGTACTCACACGCTGTACGCGGCAATGGCGACACGCCAGCTCCTCCACTCGGCGACCGCCCAGTACATCGCCCAGCAGCAACAACAACCAGCGGAGCGCAAGACCGCTGCGCGTACCGAACGAGTATAAGCCGTATGTTGCCCTCCCGCCATCCTCTCTCTTCTCACTCTCCCACCCTTTTTCCAAGGGAGAGGCTGACTTGTTTCCCAAGCCGTCGACCTTCCGCCACCACCGCTCCTCCTCCTGCCCCCTCCTCCCCCGACAACGACACCCTCCTCAACCTCTGGCGCAGATCATGGATCCCCCTCTCCGGCGCCGCCGTGCTAGCCAGCCTGCTGGGCTTCTACATATTCGGCACGGCAGCGGCGACGATACGCGACACGGCGGCTTCTCCGTGCTCCTGCGGCGTCCGCGACCATCACGAGCACGCCGTCCCCACCGGCAGACCACCGGCCATGACGGGCGACAACGCCGAGCAGTTCGACAAGGAGCTCAACCTGCCGGAATGGTGGATGGGCATCACCTCCCTGCGCAGGGACATGGCCGCCCGCGCGACCGGACACGTCCTCGAGCTGGCCATCGGTTCGGGGAGGAACCTTGAATACTACAACTGGGAGGGTCTAAGCGCTGCTGCTCTTGCCGCCACCCCCACCACCACCACTGCTACTGCTGCTGCTGCTGCTGCTGCTGCCGCTGCTGGCATAAGCAGGGCAGGAGGTGGGAGGGGAAGATCTCAGCCCCCTCCTCCTGGGATAGCATCCTTCACAGGCCTGGATATATCTGTAGACATGCTGGACGTCGCCCGTCGCAAGTTGGTCAGGACCGTACCGCCCATGAAGTCGTTCGCCACCGTGGTCCGAGCCTCCACCATGGCCGACCACACAGGCGGTCAGATGTCCTTCATGGACGACCGTCTCCGCCTCGTCAACTCGGACGCTCACAAACCTCTACCTCCCCCCTCGGATAAGTTTTTTGCTGCCGGCGGCGGCGGCGATGATGATGATGGCGGTGGTGGTGCTCTCCAAAATCAACAACAACGAGAGGAGAAGAAGGAGAACAAGTACTACGACACAATCATCCAGACCTTTGGCCTCTGCTCCGTCTCCGACCCCGTCGCCGTCCTGAAGAACCTCGCCTCGGCCGTCAGACCCGACACCGGTAGGATCCTGCTCCTGGAGCACGGCAAGAGCTGGCTGGGCATCGTCAACGGACTGCTCGACAGGAACGCACATCGCCACTTTGACCGCTACGGCTGCTGGTGGAACAGGGATATACAGGAGCTCGTCGACGAGGCCGCCCGCGCTACCCCAGGCCTGGAGGTGGTCCGCATCGAGAGGCCGAATATCTCCCAGCTCGGCACGCTGGTGTCTGTTGAGTTGAGGGTCAGGCAGCAGCAGCAGCAGCAGCAGCAGCAGCGAGGCGAGCAGGGCAAATAGGGAAAGCAGGGGAAAGCAGGGGAAAGCAGGGCAAGCAGAGTCGTACTGACCTCGCTTCCCATCATTCCCCACCCAGCCCACCTCTCATCAATTTAATATACATGTATCGATTCAAGCCAAAATACCAATCACACTCGGCCGGGTCATGACAACTGTATTCTACCACTACCGATACTTCATATCGTTGCACTGCCAGTGCGAGAAATCACACAAGAACCATCACAATCTGCTGAATCACCGATAGACAGCGGGAAGCTCGGGTGCTAATAGTCTTTTTTTTTTTTTCAATTTTGGTGACGACTGTTTCTTACAATGCCAAACTCCAGTAGATACAGAAAATCGTTCAAATCATCAGTCAGTATAAAACAAAAGCCTCGGCTCCCTCCCCACCCTTCCGTCTTCTTTTTTTTTTTTGCGCCGCATGCTCCGATATATGTGGAAAAAAAAAAGTGAGATGAGAGCAAATAAAAGCAAAATATAACAAGGATATATCTACTCCATAATAACGTATAACAATCTGCCCCTCCCTTGGATTTGTTGTAGTTTTTTAGTGGAGACTCCAACAAAAAAAAAGGATTCTTTTAGCAAATGAAAAAAGCATTCTTAGCAAGAAATGTCCCCATAAGGGACCCATCTGCGCGTGCCCATCGAGCCATTATGGGGCGCAGACTCATCCGAGCTATTGACAAGAGAGAGGTAATAGGGGAAAAAAAGGCTCAGGAGGGCGGAATTAGCACTCGTCTAGGAGACCATCGAGCTCATCAATCTCAATGCTCTCGGCGCCCTGACCCCACTCGAACAGCTTGTTGAGCTTGAGCCAGTTCTCGGCTGCGTCATCGTCCTTGCGGCTGGTGTAGGGCGTGAATATGGGCTTCATGGCAGGACTGGTGACAAGGTTGGCGGGGAAGCTGTTGGAAAACCAGACGTCATCGCGGAAGCCGTACTCGCCAACGTGGTAGCGCTCCGTTGCTTCCGACGGGGGAGGCGCCTGATTGAACTTGCGCTTCTGCAGGGTGTCGGCCGTCTGGGTGAACTCGCGCTCGTCCTTCTCCAGGGGAGGGAGATTGCTGGAAGTATCATTGGCGTTGCGTGACTGATGCCTGGGCAGCGACCCGATGGGAGAGACAGGCATGCAATCGTCGAGGTCCTGGGTGTCGTAGAAGTCGGGGCGGGGCAGGTCAATCTCGGGCGAAGGGCTCAGCTCCCGGCGGCGCTCCTCGAGCTCGTCAGAGCCGGAGTCGTCGGTAAGGGATACCGACGGAGTCGCGCCGCACACCGGATTGCTCTGCTGGGTGGCATCCGTCGAGGGAAGTGGTTGGCGGGGCATTGTGGTGAGGTAGTAGTATGTGCGGCGGGGGTGAGCAGGCTCGAGTTCTTTGGCCAGGTGACAAGGGGCCCGTGCGGTCCAGCACGGGCGCTTCATGTAGGAGCCTAGGCGGGAGGATATGATGGCACAAGGATTGGCAGACCTGTGGTGGTTCAAGTTAGTCGGCCGATTGACTACTTGCTCGCACTCAAAAGGGCGGAGGGCGGTGACATACTGCTGTACAGAGTTTAGCGACTGGCCGAGGACAGTCGCCAGGTCCTTGATTATGTGAGGCCTGTTGGCGGTCGACTCCAGCTGCGTGATGACGGCCTCGACAATGTCGTCCTTGACAGCCCCGAGGTCAATCTTTTTAGGAGCAGCGTCAGAGCCAGATGTAGCAGGAGGAGAGGGAGGCGGCGTCTGCTCGACGGCAACTGAGTCTGCGGCGGCACCGCTGTGCGACTTCTTGAGGCGCTTGCTCGGGTGGGAGTCAGGCGAGTGAGATCTCGAAAGCGAGCGGCGCGACGACGCTGAAGAGACGGAGGAGGCTGACGAGGTCGGCAGACGACTGGAGTTTCTCGAAGCGGCCTCGGCGGCGCGGGCTGCGTTGGTCATGGGGATATGAATGCCCAGACTGGGAAGAGAGAGTGACTTGCGACGTGTATTGTAAGGCATGATGGGCGGGGTGAAGTAGAGATGAGAGAGGGGTAGGACGAGGTTATGAAGCCGTAAATTATTGTGAAGCTGGTTGGTATGTGTAGTGCAATGATAATTATTCGTAGTATTATTATGATCGAGGGGCACGTGTGATACGTTCAATAACTTGTCTGTATAGATGGCGACAAGGTTGGAGATGAGTTGCTCCCTAGAGTACACAAGGGAACTTGGATCAAAGAGAAGGGGTGTTTGGAGAAGGACTGGGGAGAAGGGAGTAAGGGAAATAGAGGTGAGTGATGAGTAGGAAAACAATCGGAAGAGGAGGGGGGGTGTGGGAGGCGAATAGAGATGGGGGAAGAGCGAGGCGGTTGGCGGTCTAAGGGAGATGGTAGGGGTTTCAGGCCACCACTGGACTGGGCAAAAAAAAAAAAAAAAAAGTAAAAGAGATGGTCAGCGACCCAGAAAGACCCCAGAGCTGTGAACTTTTTTTTTCCTTCCTGCATCCATTCGTTGTGGTGCCATTGGTCGAGTATGCAAGTTCTGGGTCAATTTAAGTGGAGCATCAACGTCAGTGGGGCAGGAGCCACATCAAGTTCTAGGTCCCTCTTTCTTTCCTCGTCTCCCGGATTAGCGTCACTACTCATCTGGCTTTCGGCCGAGCAGTAGGAAGGAGGGTCCCTTCGGTTCTTGCCTCGTTACGAGTACGAGTAGAGAACAGCAGACTTAGGAAGGTACATTCCTTCCCTCTTTCCCTTATCACGCCCACATCGTTATAGTACATGTAGTAGCTTATCACATCTTCGGCTCATGCACAGATATTCTCTTTACTTTTTTTTCTACTCTTTGTTTCTCCTTTCTTTTTCTCCCACGCATGCAATTCATTCAGGTCCAGCATACTAATTACTACTACTACTACTACTACTACTATTACTGTACTCGTACGCAAACACACTGCCTCGTTACCAGTACAACTATCTGTACTAGCGGCGTATCGGCATCGTACATACGACCCCGGGGTCGAGAAGGAGACCCTACCCCTGCTGGGTATCCCTCTTTTTTTCTTTTTTTTTTTCCTTCCTCATCTTCTCTTCCCACCGTTCAATTGATGCCTCAGGGTCCAGCGTCAAACCCACTGGTAGCAAATGAACTTGGCCCCACCCGACTCACGAGGGAATGACGGACATGACGAGGGGAGTTTATTCTTTTACCACAAACCAAACTCTTGCCTGACTCGTAAGTTGCCGGATAAGTTGACTCGAGGGGGGGGAACCAATCTACTCGTGTCATTAATAGTCGACCCAGCTAACGTCTGCTGGCGCTGTACGCAGGTTGCATACATGTGCATCCATCAGCGTGAGCGGTCACTCTTGTTTCCCATCGCTAATTCGAGAGAGAAAAAGAGAGAAAGAGAGAGAGAGAGAGAGATGCACACATCCGGACGTGAGAGAAGAAAGGAAAAAAGGAAGGAATAAAAAAACCCAACACACGATCTGCTATGACTACGAGTATACGGAGTACATACGTACGAGTATCTGTACTAGTCTCGGACCCTCCCTGCCAGACTCCCCTCTGGCTCTTATACATGCCAAAAAATGAATAAACAACGTCTGGCTGGCTCCTTGACCCTGCTTTTGTGGATCTTTTTACATATGGCGGACGCACTCTTGCCAGATCGGAACGTCGTACGACTAATAATAACCAAGCATCCGACCTGGGCAATGGCCAGGGGCTCCACCAAGTCTTTTCCAATCCCTTTGCTTTTCCAATGCGCGAGCGGTCCGTCCCATGTCTGCTGTTGTGGTGAGCAGTTTGGCGGTGACGGCGATGGAGGTAAGAGCAGCATGGGAGAGCACCGCCGGAGAGCAGGGGAGGTTAGCATCTAACAATCAATCAATCATTGTTTCACTTCGGCTGACTGCACAGCATGGAACAGGGCTTTACGGTAGGGATGGATAATACATCATATTCGTACACACAAACATTATTACTACCTGGTCCTTCTCCTCCACAATCTACAGGTACAGGTGCACCCAATCCCACACCACATGTCTCGTTTCGTCGTGACCTTTCCGAGCTCTAGACAAGCAATATGGGTGGCGTCATCGAGACCCCCCGAACCTGCTCTATCAAACATGAAGTCCTGGCCCTCACTACTTGTGCGTCTATCGAGTACGATGACAGACTGGGGAGCTACCAGTAGCCGTACGAGTCGAGTAGCTTGGACTGACGATCAACCATATCCCGACGTCACCCATTGATCTAGACGGGCAGTCGCATGCTGCCCCAGACCGAGATCAACCACGGGGGACAATGCTACAACAGGCCAAACCCGCCAATAAACTATGCTTTATTCTTCCCATGTTCAAGCTGACCAGCTCTTGCTGTTGATGTCAGTTGTCTGCTAACCTGTTATTGCTGTTTGCTTCAGCTGCCCCGTATCCCGAGACGGATCCGTCGTCCAAGCAAGCCCCTTGAGAGTTGCAGGCGGCTACGTCGTCCCGCGCTACCCTCGCTGGCCAGAACCCTGAACTTGTTGCTCTTGAATCTTAGAGCCTCCGGAGAAGAGCACACCATGCTTGCGCCTAGTGAAGAAGCGGCGATACGGCATAATCCAGCTCAGCTGTCGACTGTGATGACAAATGAATCATGTATTACAATACAATGTCCCATACAGCAGGAGGATTCGAAGTCTCAGGCACTAACAATGGAAGGCCTCATGTATACCAGTCACAGACGGTATTGACAATGAACAGGAAGGCTCTGATGCACCTCGCTTGTCGTGGCCGGGCGTGGAGGACAGCCTGCATTGCCAAGCGTGAGTCACCCGAGGAGCAAGGTGAGAACGCGATGTTGCTGTACGTCCGTGACCTTGGAGTCATCGGGTGACGGCGACGCAGGGCAGAAAGAAGAGCATTCGAAATGACGAAAACACCCAACCCCCCCCCCCATTCTTGACGCTCTATATAGAAGAGTAGAAGACGATGACACTCCTACTTTTAGGCCCAGACGCTCTACATGCAGCCTTCAACCTTGCCGAGTCAGTTTCCAACCACCGCACCTAAACCACACCTTGGGCCAACCCCCACCTAAGTTAAGTCTCCAATCCGGTTCACAAATGGTTCTAGAGCTCCCGTTCATCACGCTCGACGTCTTCAAGACGCAGCGCTACGCCGGAAACCCGCTAGCCGTCGTCACCATCCCTTCGGACCTCTCGCTCCAGCCGACACAGGACCAGAAGCAGCTCATCGCGCGGAAATTCAACCTCAGCGAGACCGTCTTCGTACACGACGCCACGGGGAGCGACACCCGCAACATCGACACCTTCCTCGCCGACGCAGAGGCCCCCTTGGCAGGGTACCCGACCATCGGCACTGGCACTGCTGCGGACCTCCTGCCTCAGAATGTCCAGACCCTGGGTCACCAAGGCCGGCCCCACCCCGGCCACGTCCAGGCCAGCATCCCCCACTCCACCCGTCTGCACGCCCGCCGGCACGCCCGCCGTCTGACGCCCGACCTTGTCGCCCGTTGGCGCCTATCCAGACGAGCATGTCCGCTCCGCCCTCCTGTCCGCTCTGGTATTTAGCACCGTTACCCGGGATGGCGTCCGTCCTGGTCGAGCTGCCGTCCCTCGACAACACCCTGCGCGCTGCCTCCGCCTCATCCGTCCACCTACCGCCCGACCAGATCCTCGATCAGGGCTGGTAGTACGGCGCAGTATGCCTGTACTACTACCGCATTATAGACAGCGACGGCCACGGCGGCGACGGCAGTGGCACCGCCTCTGTCCGTAGCGTGTAGCCTGTGCTTATCATACCTCGCCACATCTTCTCCCGCCGCTAGGCCCGACCCGGACACCTCGCGCGCAATCAGTTATCGCATCATCCAGGGAATCGAAATGGGTCGCGAGAGCGATATTCTTGTTCGCGTCGACGCATGAGGCTCCACGGTCGAGAGCGTCAGTCTGACCGGTACGGCCTTCCAGGTCATGAGGGGCCATGTAACCCTACCATGACATGTACTTTGCACACACGCTACCTGTACTAGTAATATCACATAAAAACTGATGATAAAGTACTATATATATATATATATATATATATATATACATATATACATACATATATACATACATATATACATACATACATACATATATACATACATACATATATACATACATACATATATACATATATATATACATACATACATACATATACACATACATAAATATATATGCAACGTAGATTCAGAACCGATGTAAATGTTTTTTCTCGAAAAAAAAAAAAGCATTCTCTTCACTGTATTATGCCTCATCGCCTCATCATGCCACCCAAGATAAATCAACAAGACGGGGGAAAAAAAGAAAGAAAAAAAGGTAGGAAAAAATTGAGTGAATACTCCCCTTTTGTGTTACCATTATACCCGTTCCTCCATTTGAAGAGGAGAAAATAAAAAGGATTGGAAAGAAGGTTAAAAAAAACATGAGAATGTGGATGAACCAACCAACCAACCACCCCCCCCATCGCCAACCTATTTACGTCGCGTACTATCATACACATTGAGTACATTATATCTAACGTGGAAACATGGCTCGTTTCGGCCTTCCGAGCAGGGACGAGGCTATGAAAAGGAAGAAAAAGGGTATAGTGAGCGATGTGTTTCTTGTCCCCTCTTTTCGCAAAAAAATAATAATAAAAATACAGTCCACTTTGATACTTTCACAATCAACCCCCTCCCCCTTCCTGTCAAAACTCCGATATAATTACTCCGGTATATCCCATACGTTCCAACCATTCCATTCGTTGCTCTTTTTTTTTTCGTATAAAAGAAGTGGCAGAAAAATGTCCGTGGCAAGATCCGGCCTTGAGAGGGACAGTATATACCACATGATTCCCGTATGGGGAAAACCTGAACTTCTCTCGGCTTTCCGGCCAAAAGCTTCTCGTAGTTGTCCATCTCTGGTGTAGGACGTCGGTTCCGCAAGTGCGTCCATATACGCAAAGCACCAGATCCACCAGCTACGACGTAGTGGCTTTACTGTCCGGTGCGAAGGACCGTCATGAATCGTTCGGTAACCTGTAAGGAAATTGTCAGCACTTCATCAAGTGGACAGGAGAACTGTCGAGAGGAGGGACAGGAATAAGATGAATATACCTCGTGGTCTGCCTTGATGAATGGAAGCTCAAAGAACTGGTACTTTTGGTTCTTGAGCAGCTCCATGACCGTCGCCATCAGCCCCCACGGGTGAGGCCAGATACCGCCCAGACGCTCGAGCAGAATACGAGTAATGTCCTGTCGAAGCTCCGTCTCCTCCGGGTCGTTCATGTCTTTGCCAAAGATATAGAGGAGAGCGTGGGTGAAGAATTCGCTCTGCCCGCTGGGTGCACGTAGCTGGTTGGCAATGCTGGACAGGAGGTAGTATCGGACTACAGGCGGCACCTCGTGCACGAGCATCGACAGCATCACCACCTCGGGCTCGCTTCCAGTCAAGTTGGCGAGAGCACCCGGCTGGTCCAGTCGCTCGGCTGCGACGTTTCCGATGTGAAGGACGACGGCCCCGACAATGCGCGAGTTGACCGCCACCTGGAAGTTGCCATAGCTGGTGTCCTGGGCTGTGCCCTGGGACATGGCGTGCGCGACTTGCGCGATGACATCCTCGCTCGGCCCGTCCTGGAGCGCCTGGTCGAGCATACCCAGGAGACCGCTCTCCCGCAGGATAGCAGCGGCCTGCTCGTTGGATCCCGAGGGCGTCCTCTCGTCCTCGATGAGCCTTTCGGGGCTCTGCTGAGGCTGCGCCGAGAGGATCGTGTTGATCAGCTGCGTGCAGTGGGGCGGAATGCTCGCGCAGAACCTTCCGCTGTGAGCAGACATGAAATCGGGGAAGTCGTGCTGGACAACAACGAGCAGCTTCCACGTGGCGCTGTAGAGCTCCTTGGTCACGTGCGACACATTGACCATCTTCAGCTGTTCACCTATGCAGTCAAGCAGCTGGGACAGGAGCTTGGCAAACGGCGCCCAGCCCTCGTTATTGGGCATCGAGAGCAGGGGAGGGAGGAAGGCACGGTGCTGGAGGAGAGCGACCCAGGCGTAGACAAAAGCCGGGAGGCGGACGGGGCCCAGACCGGCAAACCTCTCGGCAAACCTGAGAAGCATCTGCTGGCGTTCGCCCTCGGTGAGGCCGTCCGACATGGACAGTGTCTGGTGCAGCAGCATTGACAGAAGACGGAAGAAGACCCTCTGGTTCATCTGTTCACCGCGCTTGATCTGGTGGTGGTAGATGACCATGGATATGAGAGAGAGTACCGCGTCCAGGAAGATGACACGCGAAGTTGACATTTCTGTGTGGGTGCTGACAAAAACGCTGATGAGCGTTGCCAGAGCGTCGACGGTGGCGAAGAGGTCACCCATGGCACGGATGTGCAGGTTCTGCTCGTAGCGGTCCACCGACATGTCGAGGGCCACACGGACAAACTCGAAGAAGTCGTCCCGATCACGTACCACCTGCTTCGCGTGCAGCTGCTGGATGAAGACCGTCATAGTCTTCTCGGTAGCGTTGTAGTTGTTCAAGAGGTTCACCCACTCCTCAAAGACGTACTCCATCTGGTCGCGGCGGAACACTGCCGCGTCCTCGCCCTCTGGCTGAGAGGGCACCGGCCCCATCATCTTCGCCTTGAGTCGCTGTGCCAGTACGGATCCGGGTTCCTCGTTAATCCATGTCCAGGCCACTTCCAGAGTACGGACAAAGTCGGCAAACAGGGCGATAGGGCGATTGTTGAGCAGTGCGAGGTCCAGGACATGGTCGAGGAATTCGAGGGAGCCGTCCTTCCTAGCCTCCAGAGCACGCGAGAGGGCCTGGTCGATGGCCTTCCAGTCCAAGAGGTCGGTGCGGATAAGGGCGCTGAGCAGGGGAAGGCTGAGGAAGTTGCTGCCCGGCTGCTGGCCAAAGATGGAGCGGACCCGGTTGTTGACGCTGGGGCCCGAGATCTTTCGCGCAGTCTCCAGGACATGAACCAGGCTCTCCAAAGTCAGATTATCGTCCACCTGTTGGAAGATGATGCTGCTGATCTGCTCCACGGCGTAGATGGCAAATTCCTCGGAGCTCTGGGAAGCCTTGATGATCAGCTGGACCAGGGCGTCGACAACATCGAGCACCGGGTGGGGGCGCGGGAGTCCCATAAAATGATCCTCTCGGGCCTCGGCAGCAACCCGCAGGAGCTCCTGGAGAAGCTTGTTTGTGCGGTCAACCAGTACCCGCATCTCCAGGTGGTAAGCCGGGGTACGGCTGTTGGCCAGGCTGTTGTTCGTGCTCGGGGGGGCAGGAGGGTAAGGCTGCATCTGGCCTCCAAGATGCTGGACGGAAGGCGTCTCGGCGGGCGTGGGCAGGCTGGGGATCGTGCTGTACTGCTCCTGGAGAACCTCGTTGGCTAGCGACCTGGTGGCATCCGAGGTAGAGGGGGCATGAGACGGGCCGGCGGCGGAGGCCGTCGTGCTACGGGGCTGCCGGCCAAACTCGTCGTAAATGGCCATTTGCTCAGGTTTCAGGCCGTTGATGTTGGGACTGAGCTTGTAAGGATTGGGGATCGTCATGGACCATCGGCTGGCGTTGGCGTCATAATAAGGCTCATCGGGACGCGTAGCCCTGTGTCGTCGACGGCTCTCGAGGTCCCTCTCAATCATCTCCTCGATCTCGGGGATGGCGCGCTCTTCAGCCTGCTTCTCGATAATGCTGCAGGCTAGGTCGATGTTTGAGTTGACGCACATAATGATGGTGCCCTCGGGAAGGCCAGAAGGCAGGTCACCAGCCAGGTTGCGGACGTAGTTGGTGAAGTTTGCCCGGAGTGGCTCCTTGGACGTTACCAAGGCGAGACTACCCGCGGTCGCCTTGACCATGTTAATGGCCGAGTTACGAACACGGTTCTCGTCAGGCTCCGTGACAAAGTCTTTGCGGATCATCTGGATCGTCGAGATGGCAGCAATCGTGACCGACCTGTCCACCACGGGCTGGATGATGTCCTGAAGAGCCCGGGTGAGCGCAGTCAGAACAATTTCATGCAGTCGACTGGTACTGACAACCATCTCGTTTGCCGGAGGCACGGTGATCATGGGGCCGAGGTCGGGGATTGTGGGAGCAACGGAGTGTGACTGTAGTCCGTTGCCAACAGTGGGTCCGAGACCGTTCAGCGAGAGATTCTCGAAAGCGTCCAGCTGATCTTGAGGAAGGACATCGGCCGCTTCGTCTGCTGACGGTCGGTTAAGGATCTCGCCCGAAGGCTCGATGCTCTTGTGATCCAAATTTAGCCCCTTACAGAGTACCTCAATCTCAAACTTGAGGTTGAGCTTCAGCTCGGCATGATGATACAGATCTATCAGGAGATAGATGATGTCCATCAGCCAAGGGTTCGGAGGGCGGAAGACGGCAGAAGAAGCCCCCTGCAAGAGGACCTTGCAGACGAATGGAATGACCACGATCAGGCGTTTGGTGTCGTGGGCCTCTATGAGCAGCTGCTTGAATGCAATGTTCTTGTGCTTGATCGGCCTATCCCGCGCCAGAGTCAGGAGGCCCAGCCAGCCGCCAAGGTTCTTGAGATGCGTTCTCTCCGTCGAGTTCTGCATGGTCGCCTCCGAATTCAGCATGCGGGCGACACTGATATAGGTCTCACGCAGCACCTCGCCCCAGAGAGCGTTGTCTTGAAAGAACCTGATAAGCTCCAGATAGACGTGGTGGTAGTTCGGCTGCATCTTGGCACGCTCCTCGACAAGGTGACTGGCAAACCACTGCTGGTGGCGCTGCTCCACCGTGTCGCGAAGCTCCTGGTACATAGACCCAAGCGTGTTCTCCGTGATGTTGTTCAAGACAAACTGGATCCTATCTTGGGCTTCCTCTCCGGGGTCCTCAAAGGCGCCCGGGGGCGCCGGATCGACGGAGATGGCGCTGAAAGCTGGGGCCGGACGACTAACAGCAGACTCATCGGAGTTACCGTTCGTGAATGGCTCCGACCCAAACCCAAGGCCATGAGGAGTTCCCGCGCTGTTGCGACCATTGGAGACGTCCTCCTCATGCTCACGCACAGTCTCCTCGGCCTTCTTGTAGGCTTCCGTACCCTGTAGACCTGGAATCTGCAACAGTTGCTTGCAGAAGCCGGGCCATTCACGGAAGCGAACCAGAAGCTGCATGAGCGCCTGCAGGCCGAATTTGTACATGGGGTCGTCTGGAAGGTGGTCACGGACCGCCTCTAAGATCATACCGAGGCCGATCTTAAGGGGCAGATCCGATATGAGCTTGTGGGATATTATTCCACCGAAGAGGACGGCAGTGGTAGCGAGTGCTTCCAAGGGGTAGTCGACGTAGTGGTTGTACTCGTCGAAGAGACCATGGATCATGCAAGCAAAGACATCCTGATCCAAGGGCTCGCGGGAGTGCTTATAGCGGTCGAGGATGTCGACGATGTGGCGCACCTGAAGCTCGTCGCCGTACATCTTCTTGTAGTGTTCCTCCATCTTGCTGTTGGCTGCCAGGGGCAGGGCGTTACCTTCCTTTCCAGCCGCATCGATGATGTCATCGTAGCCTTCCCCGTAGTTGATGAGGCGGGGGTAGGCCGTGATGCAATGGCGCTGAACGAGGATCAGGTCTTGCACCGGTGCCTTTGGCAAGAAATCCTCGAGAATCTGCAACAAGGCAGACACAGTTCTGACCTGCAAAGTCGTAGTCGTCTTGGTGGGCACTTGACCATCTGGGGGTCGCTGGAACTGAATCTCCAGGTTTGCCTTGATCATGAGGAACTGGAGAAGAGTCCTGGATATTTCATTGCTCCTCTCCGCATTGAACTGTGCCCATTTAGTCAGGTCCAAGTAGCCTTCAGCATGTGCCAAGGCAGCCAAGTCGATTCCAAAACCATTGGGGAGATAGACCAGCTCATCAAGCCAGTTGTGCTTGACTGCGTGCTCAAAGATCAAGGGGAGGTCCAGAGGCTTGACTGCGTGCGCATCTATGAGACGCTGGGTGACCCATTCTTTGTCCTTCTTCCAAAGGCTGTCGAGAACAAAGTCGTGATTGGGTGGTGTCTGCTTGTACAAGAAGTTTTCGAAAAGAGAACTGAGGGTGTCCATTGCCATGGGTGCCCATGACTGCCGTGGGACCTCGAAGGCCGAAACGAGGAAGATGTCCAGATTGGGGACCACGACCTCCTGGAAAAGGCGTTTGGCCTCGATGGTTTGCGATGCGTGCAGAGAGCTAAGGGCAACGTTGAAGATGGAGGTTAGAGCAGCGACGGAGACCAGTGGGTGACGAACAGCAACTGCGGCTCTTTCCTGGACCTTGGGTGGAGAGTTGGCATAGTCCTCTATAGTGATGCTTCGGGTCAGGCCAGGAATCGTAGTCGCGTCGAGCTGATCGGGAGAAAGGGATGCGTAGGCGCTAACAAACGACAGCTGGGCTTCGGTCTCGTTCCACGAGCCACCCCAGAGCCGCTGCATGTCGAAATTACTATTAGGTTCTTGTGCAATAGGGAGCAGAGCCTTGAATAGTTGGAGAAATTGCGACGAGGATATGCGTGCCGTGGGCTGGTCGAAGAGGAGAGCAACATCGGTCCAGCTGAAGGGTTGTGAGATGATCTGACGCAGGGCAGCAACAAGAGCAACGACATCGTGGCTTTGGGTCTGACTGATGGAGGCAAAGGTGAGAGCCGGCGCCACCTGCTCGGCACTGAGAGGCAAGTCACTAGGCCTGTTCTGGAGGTAGGAGATGCAGGTCTCCTCGTCACGCGTGAACTCCGGTCCAATCTTATAGATATACCGTGCCAAAGAGTTCGAGGGGTGGTCGGCTAGAACCCTGGCGACATCGAAGGCGGCAAGAACCTCTGATGGCGGAGCTTGATCATTCTTGATGTAACGCTTCACCACGCACTGTTGTAGGTCTCGCCGGGACGATGCGTTGAAGTTCGGAGGATGGTTGTTGAGGAATCGTTCAACGGTGAGGGCGACATGCTTGGGGGTGAGGTCGGCATGGGCCTCGAGGTCTGGGCGGGAAATGATGTCCATGAACATGGCAAAATTGGTGGATAGAATGGCGTCGGCTAGGCAAGGAAGCACCCAAAGAATCAGTCACGGGCCCGTGCAAAACGTCAACGGGAAACAAACTATCTTGAACCAACCTTTAGTCTTCAAGTCCGAACGTGTTCCGCTCTTGAAGGCTAGTGCAAGCAGAGTCTTCTCTAGCGCATCTAACTTGAAATGCTCCATGAATGTCGACAGATCAAAATCACGAAAGATGTCTTCGGTGCCACTTTCGATGGACTCAGCTATCTTTGCAGCTTGGTCCACATCGTGGGCGATGCTCTTCATCTCCCCGACGAGTATCTGGTAGTTGCCCGGATTCGCCACGGGGCGGTTCAGGCCTGGAAATATTTGCGGGGCATTGCCGGCAACCAGCCGTGTGAAGTACTTAGAAAAGACCTCCATTCCGTGTTCGTCGATGAGCTTTTAGAAAGAGCAGGCAATGTTAGCAAGGCCCGTCGACGGCCGAGACGGAAGGGGGCGGGAAGAGGTAGTGCTGACCTTCTTCAGCTGTTCGAGCTGTATATCCAACTTGGCTCGATCCTTGTCGTCCTTGATGGTGCTGAGTAGAAGATAGATTTGGGCGACAACGATCTTTGTCAGGGAATTGGTCCCCGTTGGGCTGCTAGTGCTGGGGCTCGCGCCAGCACTGAAGGCAGCCGTCTGAGATGGATGGGGAGAATGAGAAGATCCTGTCTGAAGAGAATGTGCAGCAGGATTTGGTGAAAACGATCCCGCTCGAGGTGGTGGGACCATGGAGGTGTATTCGCGACTATCGGGGGGGAAGAACGAAGCTCCTGCTCTCACGGTCGAGGCAGGGGAGAGGGGCGGAGAGGGACAACGGACGTTGTGAGGCTGGAGTAAGAGGTGCTGGGTAGCAATGATCCCTTCATGGAGTTACTGTTCGGTCGTAAGCTATCACTGGGCGAAAGCGCGACGACAAGAGAGGGGGACTCGATTGCTGCGCGACGCTGGCAGTGGAAGCTGTATGATTTTTCTTCCGACAATGATGATGAAGCGTGTCAGGTTACTGGTGTAGATATTACGTCTCGGCCGTAAAAGGCAGATGGCTGCCGTGCGCAGCAAACTAGGGCAGGTCGAACTTTGATGGAGGGAGGGGGGGTTCAAGGTTCCAGGTGCGGTGCGGTGCGGTGGTGGGTCGGTGCGGTGGAAAGCTGTGGCACGGCGCCCTGGCAGAAAAAGCGATGCTGTGAAGCAGAGGGCACACGTGAGACGCGGAAGAAAGCCCAGCCACTGCACGGAGTAGTAGTATTGGAACAACAGAGAGCGGCGATGATCAGGTCGTGGAAGGGAGTCCGCGTGGAGGGTCGAAGGGCGAGCACTGTGGAGGGATGTGGTTGGGTTTGGAGCACAAGTAGAGGAATGTGCCTGGCAAAAACTGACGGATACGGCCACAAGTCACTGTGAGAGCCCCCGCCACAGGCCCGTTGTCAGCATCTCAGCCACTGTCCTTCCGTCCGCCTGTGTCGATGTCTCACGTGACTCGATGACTCCACCGGCGACTTTTGGTTGTGTGCATTGTCTCAGTGTCTCTTGTGTGTTTGTTGCCCTGCCAACGTCATAAGCACCATCACCCTAAACAAACGACTGGCACTTGAGATCGATGCTACTCGCACGTGGACCCGCCCTCCCTCAATCTGAAGACCGATTACTGCTCGCAGAAGTCAGCAAACCTCAAGATCATCTTCACTTTTCCAGGACACGATTCACGAAGTCCGAATCACAAAACGTTTCCAACGTCACAAACCATATACTCTAAACACCAAACACATATACATAATCAGGGCCTACAAGGCGATCAGGCACGATGCCTGCTGCAACGGCAGAGACTCCGGCCGTGGCCATGTCCTGTAAGCGACGGCAGACACCGAGCTTGTCCCTACCCGTGAGCTTCCCGAGCTAACTGAACCATGCGCAGTCGCCAACAACTTCTGGGGCAAGGACGATGCTGGTGTCGGTCCATTGTTGGAACGAATGCAGGGCGCCAAACAGACATGCGACGAACTCAAGGCTTTCTACAACGGTATGCGTTCATGACAATAACCTCCATGTTGCAGTGACTGACGATATTTCCCAGCCCGCGCATCGATCGAAGATGAATATGCCAGGAAGCTCCTGAGCCTGACTCGTAAGGCGCTTGGGTCTCAAGAGTCAGGGTCACTCAAAGCATCACTCGATACCGTCCGAGGAGAGGTCGAACAGATGGGGAAGCAGCATCAGAACATTGCGGCACAGATGAAGAGCGAGCTGGAGGAGCCTCTGGCTGCGTTTTCTGGTGGTATGAAGGAGAGACGGAAGATTGTTCAGAACACGGTGGAGAAGCTGCTCAAGACCAAGATTCAGCAGACCCAGCATGTCAACAAGGTATGTCCAACCTTCATCGACACTGTGTCTGTTTATATCCTAACCAGCCTTTCAGACGCGAGACAGGTTCGAGCAGGACTGCCTCAAGATCAAGGGCTACCTCGCGCAGGGCCACATGGTCATGGGCCAAGAAGAGCGACGAAACAAGGCCAAGCTGGAAAAGACCCAGATCAGTGTCGCAGCATCTAACAGCGAGTATGAAGCGGCCGTCAGGGTCCTCGAAGAGACGACCGGAAGGTGGAACAGGGAGTGGAAGGCGGCCGCCGACAAATTCCAGGACCTCGAGGAGGAGCGCCTCGATTTTACAAAGAGCAGCCTCTGGACTTTTGCCAACATATCTTCGACCGTGTGCGTCAGCGACGATGCATCGTGCGAGAAGGTCCGCCTGTCCCTGGAGAAGATGGATGTCGAGACGGACATTATGTCGTTCATCAAGGAAAACGGCACAGGCCAGGAGATCCCGGATGCCCCCAAGTACATCAACTTTTGCCGCGGTGACGTCGCTGACAACCAGTCTGACATCTCCGAGGATGACAAATTTTCCGTCGCCCAATTCCCCAGAAGCATCAATCCGGCCTTTAGATCGTCTTCTCCTCAGCCATCCATGTTGGACTCACACCATGATCCGAACTCGAAGCTAGCCAACAGCTTGGCGCACCGCGACACCAAGCTCAACGAACCGGAACTTCCCCTGACTTCTCAGCCGCCTGCCCCTCAGCCGCAGCAGCCTCTTCGGACACAGCAGGCTATCCAACCTCACCAGCCTCCCCAACCTCGCCCGGCACAGTACCCTCAGGCTCATGTTGCTCACGCGCCATCCCCTCAGGCACCACCCCCCAAGGCACAATATCAGACGCAAGTTGCCCATACACGGCAACAGTCCCTCTCACGGGAGCAGTTCTCTCAGACGCAGGTTGCCCATACACGGCAACAGTCTCTCTCACGGGAGCAGTTCTCTCAGACGCAGGTTGCCCATACACGTGAGCAGATCCCCCAGGCACAGACTGCCCACGCACGGGAGCAGTTCTCGCAGACACAGGTTGCCCATACACGTGAACAGCTCCCCCAGGCGCAGACTGCCCACACACGGGAACAATTCCCCCAGGCGCATGCGACCCATACTCGGGAACAGCTCCCCCAGGCGCAGGTTGCCCATACAAGAGAACAGCTCCCTCAAGCGCAGGTTGCCCATACACGGGAACAGCTTCCCCCGACGCGGGTTGCCCATACACGGGAACAGCTTCCCCCGGCGCAGGTTGCCCACACACAGGAACAGTTCCCCCAGGCGCAGATTGCTCGTACACAGGCCCTTCCTCCGGCACAGGTTACCCAGGCACAGTCTCCCCGCACGGCCCAGCCTAAGGAGCAGTACTACCAGAGGCCGGCGCCGCCAACATCGCAGATGTCTTACGACTCTTCTCACCGCTCTCCTGTTTCGGCGGTGCCTCACGACCCATACCCTAAGGATGGCATGACAATGCTCTGCCGCACTGGCCCGCCTTCGGACCTCAGTTCGCCGGTGGCTTCAAACAGGCCTTCTAGCCGAGATGAGAACAGCGAATACTCCAACCCGACATCATTCTCCAGCCAGGAACCCCCTAGTGGAAAGACGTCTCCGACTAAGCAGGACCAGCCACCCATGCCCAGCCCAGAGAAGAGGGTGTTCAAGAAGAAGAGCGGTTTCTTCCAGAATCACAGCCCATTCCGGAGAAAGAGCGTCAAGGAGGCCCAGTCCCCCGAGCGTCGCGGCGGCGCCAATACCTGGCATGCCTCAAATGCGTCGCAGAGTGGAAGCCCGGCTCGACGACAGCAGGTGTACGAACCAGAAGATCAGGGCAACCGATTTGCCCAGGCTCGCTCTCACAGCCCCGAGCCCATCGATGCCAACGCCAGCGTGGCCCTGGGCGTAGGACAGAATGTGCTGCCGGTGCAGCCCCAACGCCAGCAGCCTGCCAAGGCAGCGGCAGAAGATCCGGATGACGGTGACCCAATTGCGCAGGCCCTTGCCGAGCTCAAGGGTGTGACACTAAACAAGGAATCATCCGTTCGCATGTCCGCGGACCACTACCACGGAATCTCAACGCCCGCTCCCGGGTCCGAGGCAGCAGCCAACGCACGCTCCGTCCCGGCCCCTGGACGCCGCGGGTCTGCCACCGTCAGCCAAGGTACACCCCCTCCATACTATGGACAGTCGGGCCAGCAGCAGGCAGCCCAGCAGCAGCAGCAGACCCCGGTGTCGCGCCTGGGTGTCCCCCCCCCGGCAGTCACGTCAAAGGCGATGAAGGAGGCCACCAAGAAGGCTACAGAGCAAGCCAGGGGGGTCTTTGGCGAAAGCGGACGTCGGGACTCGGTCGCGTACGGCGCCAGCTCGCCGGCTTCGCGCCCGGGAACCCGCGGTACGGACATGCCCAGGACTGCCTCGCCCGCCCCTACGCGCGCCGCCTCACCCCAGCCGCCGCGCACTGCCACCGGACGACGTGCGGACTACGGATCCGCGTCGCCCAACCCTTACCAGAGCCCGAGGCAGACGACCAACTCGCCGTACGGCAGGCAGTCGCAGCAGTCGAACCGCAACTCAAGCGATTACTACCGCCAGGCAACGCCCAACGACACCAGCGGGGGGGGGGGCTCTCCCGCAGCCGCCAGGGGTGCATCCCCGGCAGCTGCCAGGGGCGCGTCGCCCGCGTCCTTCAGAGAGTACCCGCAGCAGCGACCGCAGAGCAGCTACAGCAACGCAGGCGACATGGCTGTGCAGCTGGCGCCCGCCGGTGACGATCCTTACGGCTCGATGAGGAGCCGCGGCTCGTCTGGACGTCCCGAATCCCGGGCCATGGGGCTGTACAATGGAGACGGCCGACAGCGCAGCAAGAGTGTGGCCGATCCGTCCAGGATGTACACGCGTGACGGTCGCCCGATTCTTCACTATGGTAAGAGCTCTCTCTCTCTCTCTCTCTCTCTCTCTCTCTCTCTCTCCCTGTCCCATCCCCGTCTCTTCCCCCTGTTCGAATCTGTTCCCCTCACAAGAATTGGTAACTGACCAAGCACAGCCCGCGCCTTGTACATGTACCAGGCGGCCATCCCAGAGGAGCTGGGCTTCGCAAAGGGAGACTATCTTGCCGTTCTGCGTCACCAAGACGACGGATGGTGGGAGGCTGAAATCCACAATGGAAACGGCCGTATCGGCCTCGTTCCAAGCAACTACCTACAGCCCTGCTAGCCCTGCTAGCCCTCTGATAATACCCCCCTTCGCTGCTTTTTTTTTTGGACTGGCAGAGGAGGAAACGAAGCTTGATGCGGTAAGGATGAGTCCGATGTATATGCTTTTCAAGCCTTGCTTTTTATTCATGTCTCTTCTTCTTCCCTCGTAGTCCCTTTGGTCTACTTTTCACTCCTCTCCATCTCTCTTTTTTTTTCCCCAATATGGTATGGAGGATTTGAAATGTTCCTTTTCTTGTATTTTTTTTTCGTCACGTATGATATGGCTCTCGAGAGAATTGTCATGTTTCTTTCTTTCTTTCTTTCTCTGAGCGTACCCTCGTTTATTCATTCTCTTTCTATACTCTTCTTTTTACTTTTTTTTTCGTATGTAGTGTTTTGCTTTCTTTTGAACCGTCACTATAGGAGATTGTTACTTTGGCCTATTTGCCTCTACATGTATGGATTCTCACTACGAGTACCAGGTATGCTTAATCTGTATCACCAGGAGGGATGGGGCCGTGGGCTCACGACACGATCTAGTGATTTAGGATCGAATGGATGGATCATACGGTATAGGATAGTTAATGTCAGTTTATCTTCGATTTGCGATCCTTCTCTCTCTCTGTGTGTGTGTGTGTCTCATGCTTTTGTACCTACCCATTTGCTGCTTGCGGCGATGATGATGGGGGTGGCCTGATGCGATGACGACATGGGTTTAGTCACTGTACGTTAGCAGTTATAGTAGCGTTCATGATGCGACTATTGCAAACCACCTGAATCGAGAGGCGAGATGTGGCAGTCGATCGATGGCATATTTCGAAGGGCGATCATCTTTATTTGCATCATCATACCATCTGATTCCTTAACCTGGCGATCTGCAATCTCCTTGTGCCGGGTAAGTAGCTGGCGTATATGTACATGAATGATATGTGAGAGCACCAAGTCCAGACCCCACAGCAAAACCCGCCTGTGAATGACGTCCATCACATGCCAGCTCTCTCAGGTCGCCAGCAAATCTCGTCTCACCACCAACATCGAAATCACCACGGCCGCCTGCGACCGCACCTCCCTGCCACTCAGACGTCGCGCATCACCCGCTATCATGGTATGCATCATCTCATCCTGCCTGCATGGACCCGCACATGCGTAATCTGACAGTGAAGCCGCAGGAGACGCTGCAGGAGACGCTGCAGGAGACGGTGTCAGACGCCGTCGATGTCATCACATCCAAGCGCACCAGGCGAGCCGCTGTCAACACGGCTGTTCTGCTCACGGGGGGTACGGCGCTCGTGTTCGTCGCAGCCATCGCTTCGGCGCTGTTCTTTCAGAATTTTGTGCCGGACCAGGTCCTTTCTGTGCCGGTCTATCTACAATACGGGTAAGTGGACGTTGTGTTCGGGAATATATAGAAATATATATATGCATGATGCATGCCTCCTCTCTCCCGCGAGTTTTCCTCCGGCTGACATCGGCGGGTCCCCGTTCTCGGGTTCTTCTCTCTCTCTCCTTCTTCTGCAGATCCTCCCCACATCCCTATGGTGTCGCATCCCTGACAGCGCCATGGATCAAGTCAGCGCAGGACTACGACGTTTCTGTAACGCTGACGCTGCCGCCGTCGCGACCCAACGAGGAGCGCGGCAACTTCATGGTGTCCCTCCACCTTCTTGACCGGGACGTGACGCCGCGGCTCCTGGAGGCGGCGCAGGAGTTCTCGTCGCGCAGAGACCGCCACCACTACCACCACGCTGCGCAGGGAGGATTCGGCGACCAGGGCGGCGTCGTCTTCAGCTCGCGCCGGCCGGCGCTGGTGCCCTACGTCGACCCCGTCGTGTCGGCGGCGTCGCGCACCCTGTTCCTCTTCTACCACGTGCTCTTCCCCGGCGCGCGCACGCACGAAGTGACGGTGCGGCTAGCGGAGCGCGTGGCGTTCGGGAGGGCGCACTCACTCCCCGCGTCGGCGTTTGTGGAGCTGGAGGCTGGGCAGGATCTCCAGACGTACGATGTGCGGCTCAACTTCACGGCGCAGCTGAGGGGGCTGCGCTGGCTCATGCACCACTACCGTCTGCCTACGTATCTGGTCTTCACCTTCTTCTTCTGGGCTTGCGAGGTGGTCTTCATGGGGCTTATCTGGGCCATATGGACGTCCTGGGCGTCATCCGGCACCTCGGCAGCAGACAAGGGCCGCGACTACGGGACTCCCAGCGAGTCGGACGACACCGCGGGGGCGGAGGCGGAGGCGGAGCGGGAGGAGGAGGAGGAGGAGGAGGTGGCCAACTCCTCGTCGGACGATGGCGTCGTCTCGACAACGCTGAAGCGCGAGCTCGGCACCGTCAAGAAGGAGGAGGACGAAGAAGCGGAGCGCGACACGCCACTGTCCGAATTGCCGCTGGGAGGGGCCGAGGCAGACGACGAGAGGGATGCCGGGCCGGACGCGAGGCCGCAGCACGGTGAGCGGGCCGCCAGCTCGAGCTATCGCGAGGAAGGGGGCGGACAGGTCAGGCGAAGGGACAGCGGCCGGCAGGGTGGTGGTGGCCGATGATGGCGATGGCGAGGAATGATTTGTTGTGCTGTACCAGGTGCCCTATATATCTCCACATCCCCTCCCGTCCCTCCTGTCCTATATCTTATAATAACGTTGTATTCAATAATGGTAGGTTCACGATACTACCGGTATTACTAGCGCTCATGGGACATGACCAATCTTCGTCATGCTGGACTGGGAAGAGACACAGCAGCCAGCCACCCAGCCAGCCACCCAGCCACCCAGCCACCCATTGATGGGAGGAGCAAGCCACCAACCGGTCAAGCAATCCGAGCTGAGCCGAGCAATGCTCGCACAGCAGTTCGTCGCTGCTACGGGTTCCATGCAGCACATGACGTTTAGCCGGTGGGTTGGTAGCCGGATATGTCACTGGCACGAACAGCCACGGAAGAGTCTGGACGTGGTCCCGGTGGCTGGGACATGGGGGCCGTCACGAGCAGTCATGGTTATCGTAACGGTGTAGCAGTCAGTGGTGTAGGTAGCAGTGGTGTAGGTAGCAAGCAGTGGTGTAGCAGGCAGACACAGAGACCAGCCGCCCAGGCGCTCAGCACATCGGGGCCCGAGCTCAGGCGGGCACGGGCAGGGCAGCAGCTTCGACAGCGGGCGGGGCTCCATAGGTACGGGGTACGTGTACGTGCCTGCACTGACACTAGCAGCTACCTGGCCGCTATACGTACATGCACACTGCCTACCAGCAGCTGCCCATAGCGGGAATCGAGGCGCCCGGGCAGCTCCATCGGCCAATTCTCACAGGTACCCCCTTGTACATATACGCGGGCACCGGCGGGACACCACCCGCTGACGTCTTCCACAGCACTCGACCTGTATACGTTATCCCGTATCATTATCATTATTATTTTATTACATGTAATAATGATGATGATGATAATAATAATAATAGTAGTAGTAGTACTAGTAGTACTAGTAGTAGTAGCAGTAGCGCGCACCACCTGTACGGAGAGTAATAGCAGGAGTAAGAGGTGCAGACAGACGGCAGCAGCATGGATTTGCGCTCTGGTATTGCTCACTTTGACATTTTGCGCCGGACTTGTCTTGATCACCATTCTCTTCTCTTCTCTCCAGTCTTTAATCTTTCTCCCAACTCTCCCTCTCTCTCCCTCTCTCTCCCTTTACTTTCATCGTCAAGACGACTGCGAAGAACCGCGCTTCAGACTCTCACCCTCTCTACCCGGCCAAAGTGCACGGCCGTCAACCTGCACGGGAGCTGTTACTCTCTCGTGCTCTCTACCCACCCGCCCTCCATCACGCTAAAGCTTACCGCTGCTTGCTATGGCTGGTAACTGAGCTCGACATTGCTCTTGCCGAGGAAGAAGAGAAGGTCAGCGACGAAGGGCGAAGAGAGAACAATTATACGCACAGCATCTTTCCCCCTCTCCCATCCTGCGATAGAACGTGTCTTCTTCTTACCTTCTCGAGGGGACAGGGTGCCACTCGGACTAGAGACTTTCTCTCTCTCTCTCTCTCTTTCTCTCTCTCTCTCTCTCTCTCTCTCTCTCTCTCTCTCCCCCCCACTTTCTCTCTCGCTCTCACACACTCTCTAATAACGCGTCGGTGAACGAACCGTCCAAGATCCCACCACCAACCCCCCACTCTCCCTCTCTGTCTCTGGGGCGCCCGATCGAGTCCGACCCCATCATCATCTTACCGCCTACCGCACGAAACACAGGGATATAATAATTTTTTTTTCTACCCCTCCTCAACGCACACAACGAGAGAAGAAGAAAAAAAAAGCAACGCCAACACGAGATAAAATCACAGTCCGCCGACCGCCGACCGATCAACCGCCGCAGCAGCAGCAGCATCAGCAGACGCCATGCCCTGCTTCAAGGGCATTGCGGTGAGCATCCATGCCAACTCGGCTCCGCTCCCCGAGTACGGCATGCAGAAGCAGTCGCGCTTCTCCCGGATCAGCACCTACATACCCGTGCCTCAGCCGCAGCTGACGGGCGAGGAGAAGAAGCCTGAGCCCGCCAAGTTTGCCATCTCCATCACCCTGCTGACCCCGGGCCTCGCCATCCCCTACTCGACCCCGAAGCCCACCGAAGCCAACCCCTCGCCCCAGGCACAGTACGTCGGCGGCCTGCCTCCCGGCTCCGTTGGCGAGCGGGGCAAGTTCTCGGGCGTTGTCAACCCCTACACGCCCATGACCAACTCGGAGAACGAGACGATTGCCGCCTACATCTACTTTGACGGCCGCGCCAAGGAGGAGGTGGCCACCCTGCTCCGCCCCGGGGAGGAGACGTGGGTGAATAGCAGATGGGTCCAGGTGCCGGACGCCGAGGGGGGAGGGCTGGCCGAGCGCGAGTTCCTCTTCCGCGAGGTCGGGCTCGAGCGGTGGCTCAACGGGCTGGACCTCCAGGGCCACGACACTGCCGAGAGGATCGAGAAGCGCCGCCAGAAGTTTGAGAGGCGCCAGCGTCGGCAGGCTGCCCAGCTCGAGGCCAGCGCCGGCGGTATGAAGACCGAGGACCAGGGATCGCCCAGCAAGAGGGACATCCTCCGCTACGGTGCCGACGACGACACCCCCCTCGAAGCCGTCGACGACGATTCCGATCCCCTCTCCTCGGACGACGACGACGACATCCCCGAGGCCACCGGCCAGATCAAGGTGGCCATGTTCCGCGTCCTGGCGTCCGGCGAGGTCAAGAAGGGCGAGTATTCGCCGCAGTTTGACGCCCACGAGGGCGACGAGGAGGACGGCGGCAACGGCAACGGCATGGGCGCGGACGTCGAACACACCACCAGCTTTGCCAAGCCCAAGACACTTGATCCGAAGACTATCAGCACTCAGACGGTGACGGGCATCGACGCTCCCGACAAGCCCTATGCCGTCTTCACCTTTTTCTACCGGGGCGAGAGTATGCTATCCCTTCTCCGTGCCCCGTTGCCTCCACGTCCCCCCCCCTTCCCCTCCCCCCCCGGGCGGTGCACGGGCTAACGGTCACTGCAGAGCAACTTCAAAAGGTTGGAGTCATGAACTCGTCCAAGGCCCCGCAACCTACCCCTGGCTCGGCAAAGAGGCGCTCAGGCCAGCTCGACTTCTCCAGCATCGGCCCGCTGAAGGCAGGCGGCACTGTCGGCTTCTCGGCCTTCCGTGATCGGGATACGGAGAAGAAATCCAAGGCACGCAAGAAGAGCAACGGAAACATTGCCGACGACAGCGACGACGACGACGACGACGACGACGACGACGGAACGGACGTTCTGAAGATGGAGGACACTGACGATAAGATCGACGATAAGAAGCTGGGACCTGAGGATGCGCAATCCTCTGGGGAGCTCGCTGACGGTGTCAACCGCATCCATGTACGTCTTGGACTCTGGGAGCGAAGGGGGGGGGAGGGAGAAGAAGAGGGGATATGAACCCCAACGGAGATGGATATGCTGACACAGTGCCTCGACAGCTCAAGAGGGCACACTCCGCCGAACCGTACAGCACCCACCCCACCCCGGAGGCATCAGGGGACTCCTCGACGGCAGCGCAGGATGCTCCGACGACGGACCAGCCCCCGCCGGCAGGGGACGGGCCGCCAGAGCTCGCCGTGCCCAGCGCACTGGCGCCCGACGTGGCCCTTGTCGGCAGTCCGCTCAAGAAGCACCGTCCTAGCGTGGACTTTTCGGCATCGGAGAATCCGAATAAGTTTTCCTCGACACAGACTATGACGGCCGCACTGGACTCCGTCCTCTCGGGCGGACCTGCGCCTGCGCCCGCCAACACCGCCTCGCCGAGCGCTCAATCAGAGCAGCAGCAGCAGCAGCAGACCAAGCCTTCGATTGCAGAGGCAGAAGAGGAGCTGTAGTATCACTGTACCTCCATGACGGCTCTATAGGGCCAACGCCCACGCATACAACTTTACAGAAGGGAAGAGATAGCTCTTCTTCACTGGAGAGAAAAAGCAGAGGATCTTCCCACCCGCCGGAAACACAGGCGCATGGGAAAGAAACGAGTTGTCCAAAGATGAGGATTTGGATAATCTGGGTGTCACGAACAAATGAGATGAAGAACGAAGAATAAGGATCAAGAGAAAAAGAGAAAAGAAAAAAACAGACAGGAAAAAAAAAAAGAGGAAAATAAAGAAAAAGAGCGACGGACAATGAATCTGTTCATGTCGTTATTATGAACTATTATACTCTTAAGAATACATGAATATGGAACATTGTGATGAGGGATACACCTTGCGGGGCCGATGGGGTTATGTATCTAGCCATTCCGGGCCATTGTGTTTTTTTTTTTTTCAAGTTTTTTTTTCCACGGTAAACGGGGATGGAGCGAGTTGTTTTACACATCTCCTTTATTGTTGATAGCAGCTTATTCTTGTGCCAATGCAAGAGTCGTTAAGCAGGGTTACACTTGATGGCCTGACCGAAATAGCACAATGTACGCTCTTGTGCCAAGACACACGAAGACTACCGACTTTCGCCTCCAAATGCACATCCATACCTGCTACACTGTCTATACCTGTACTTCAAAGGTCACGTTGGCCGTCTACCGTGGAGCATTACGGGGAGCATTACGGGGAGCATTACGGGGAGCAATGATGGGAATGCGGATCATCCTGACCAGAGAAATTATGCCGTCGTCAGACAGCATGGAGGCGTCAGGGGCACAACCGCCGGGTATAGATAGGCATTGACCTGTTGGGCAGATAATACTCGACTGCCGATATCGAGCTGGTCAAGGATTGTCGCCTGGCGGTGTGGAAGACCATGCATGCTCTGGACGGCATGGCTGGGTCGGGGGTACCTTGGAAGGGACTATAAACTTTCCTTCTCTCTGTTAGCACACTGCGCGGCGTAAGGGAAAAGAAGAAGATGCGACGGAAGTGGTGGAGGAGAGAGATAGGGCACAAGATCAGATTGTTGAGCTTGATTGTTAAACAACATGGAAAATTCAGTTGGCTGTTCTTAGAAGTAGAGATAATCATCATTCTGTGCTTGGGGGTTGATTTTGTAAAGACAAAACAGGTGACAAGTGAACGAAAAGTGAGGTGGACAAACCTTTGGTTAGAGAGGCACGATGCTGAAAGAACAGAGGAGATGTATTATTACCCGTCACCGGCAAAAGTCCAATGAAGGACTCTTCTCCCATGCTCTGCAAGTTGATGGTGGTGGAAGGAAGTGGTTGGGAATTTTCTTTCTTCGATTGAAGATTTTCGCAGCTGCCCTTTTTACATAAAGCTGATGGGATGACTAATTGCGTGAATATATATATATGCAGTTAAAGGGGGGGGCTTGTTTGACGTGCAAAGAGTATAATAGTGGTATTATTACTTTAATATGCATATGTATTCTAGTAACAGGTGCGCTGGAAGTTTCGAGGCAAAGCCCACTGGAGGAAAAAGAAATCACTGGAACGGGTAGGATGCACTGTGTGAATAGCAAACAAGACGTTGCTTCTTGGGTTACAGGTGTGAGCTACGACGGCAGATATATGTTGGGCTACCGTGTTGGAGATACGGGACAATAATACGGGCGAGGATGAAAACAGAGGCAAGAGGTCTTCACTGTCGGAAGGAAGATATGGAGGGAAGTGTTGAAACTGCAGCCGCGATCGCCTCGGCATGCTGTCATCCTGCGAGGGCCTCGAATGGGATGATGCCATTTGAACAGAGAAGCCATGAGCCAAGCGTTGAGATCACTACAGGCACTAGCAGCACTTTTGGGGCATGCCCGAAACCCAAGTTGATGCCCGGTTGCATGCATGCGTGATTGTATATGCCAGATCGCGTACATCTGTCTGGGATGGGGTAAGTAGTCCTCAATAGTATCATTACTTCATTACTTAGCAGTACTGTCCCTCAACTCGAAGACGATAATAATACCCCGCTGCCCAACTCCTTGCACTGTGCCCTCCCCCCCCCCACCACCATCGTCGGCCCCTCCTCATCATACTCGCAATTCCCTTTTTCTCCCCTCCCCCCCCCCTCTTCTCTTTTGCGTCAGACCACAAGCTTGTTGTTGTTCTTCATCTCCTGCCACCTCTGCGGCTATTATACCCAAAAACATTCAAAATGTCTAGTAAGTTCTTTAGTCCTTTCCTGTCACTCTTTGCGATCTGGGGGAAGGGGGGGGATGGAAAGAAAGAGAAACAGTGAAGCTAACCGCGCAAAAAAACAACAACAGACTTTGAGGACGTTGCCAGTATGATGACTCCCGTTCTTCTTGTTTCCACTTCTGTACGATATCTGACTACCATCGAAATAAACGAATAGAGCAGTTCGTCGAGCTGTACTACAACCAGTTCGACTCCGACCGCAAGGCCCTGGCTTCTCTCTACGTTGGTTCCCCTCTCCTTTCGGCACGCGCGCAGGCAAAAACGACGGAAATGAAATAAGGAAGGAGAAACTAGCTGACCAAGGTCTTGACCATAAATAGCGTGAGCAGTCTATGCTGACTTTCGAGTCGTCCTCTGTCCTCGGTGCCACTGCCATCACCGACAAGCTCTCTGTACGCTTTCCATGAGATATATATCCCTACAACGAGTACCCCAGAAAGGCTAACACCAGCTTCCAAAGTCTCTCCCATTCGGCACCGTCAAGCACCAGGTCTCCACCCTCGATGCCCAGCCCGGTATCGTCGACGGCGGCATCGTCATCCTCGTCACTGGCCAACTCCTGGTATGAGTCCAAGCCATGGCTGTGCCGAACAATCCGAAGAAGATGAGCAGGGTAATGACTGACACGTTCTGTCTTACAGGTCGACGAGGAGCAGCGCCCCATGAACTACACCCAGGCCTTCCAGCTGGCCCGTGACCCCTCCGGCCAGTACTTTGTCTTCAACGACATCTTCAAGCTCGTCTACGGTTAAACAGTTGCAGCAGGATCGGTCGAGATTGACGCCGGAGCTGTTTCGTCGGAAGAATAAAGACGAATTATTGAACAAAAAAAATCAGAAATAGAAGACTCTAACTACAATCTTACGACTTTCCCGTGGTCTCTTACGTACGGTTTCTCCTTCGTTTTCCCCCGCCATATTCTCCTGTCTCGGACGTTCAAGCGTAGTATGAGGTTTCGACTGCTCCTTCTTTTCTTTATTATGTCATGTCTCTACCCGGCGTAGATTATTTGAGGATACGCTTGACGAGAAGGGGCAGAAAGGGAGAAGGGGTTGGTATCCCGTTGTAGAGCTCTTCATCCTATATCGGGGTGGAACTTCCAAACTTCTGCCTTGCAACGCAATACGCATTTCCTACTACCCACCTCGTACGTCTCGACTGCGCCTTCATGGCTCCATCCTTGGACATGACCGAACCAGCGGGGTAATGCCGTGTGGTTCTGCTTGCGATGTACAAATTTGAGTGGGTATCCACTCAACCGTCTTTCTCAGACTAGGAGACAAGAAGAGTTTTCTCTTCTTCTGCTCGAGCGACATTAGGCACGAGTAGTCGCGGCAACAGCATGCCTAGAGACGCAGGAGATGGCGTTGAAGCCTTCCTGACACTTGATGACGACTATCCAATATATGCATATAACGCGAGCACAAGACACATATGAGGAGTAACCATTGAGGAAAAAAAGATCAAAACACCAGGTTAACAAGAGAGTATGTATTTCACAATGAGTAGACTTTTGGGGACGGCAGAGTTCGCACGGGAAGAGGGGGAGGGGGTGTGGTGGTTTCAGGTCCGTAGTTGAAAGGCCGCTCGAAAACATTAATTCATTTCTTTGTTTGCCCTGAATCCTGCAAAACACCATTGACCCCCTTTTTCTTAAAAAAACAACCCATATGCATGCCCGGGTATGTGGTAACACATTTTTTTTTTCATCTGTCTGATTTTTGCTTTTGCTTTTTCTCCCCCTTCCTTAGATCTTGGTGGCAGCCTCAAGAGCCTTCTGCTTCTTGATGATCTTCATCTGGGCCTTGGCACCCATAATGCCACCACCCCACTGCCTGCGGGTGGTCTCGTGCTCCTGCATGAAACCGTCCTTGATGGCGGTGACGAGCTTGGTGAGCTCGGACTTGTCCTCAGAGCGGACCTCGGTGAGGGCCAGGACGGCGGCGGTCTTGAGAGGTACGAGAGTCAGCGAATTTGAGTACAAAAGGGTCTCAGCAGGAAAAAAAAAGAAGACGAATACCTTCTTGTGGACGACAGTGCCGAGACGGGCCTTGCCCTTGACGATGGCGTAGGGGACACCCATCTTCTTGCAGAGAGAGGGGAGGAAGACGACGAGCTCGATGGGGTCGACGTCGTTGGGGATCAGGACGAGCGAAGCCTTCTTGTTCTCGACCAGGCCGACGACGTGGTTGAGACCGTACTTGACGGTGTAGGGCTTCTTGCTGACGTCCTCCTTCTTCTTGCCCTCCTTGACGGCGGTGGCCTCCTGGAGGAGACGCTCCTTCTTCTCCGTCTTGGTCTCAGGGCGGTACTTGTTCAGGAGCTTGAAGGCCTGGGCCGCAGTGTTCTTGTCGAGAACGTGCTGGAACTGAGCGAGCGCGGGGGGGACCTTGAGGCGCATCGACAGGATCTTCTTCTGGCGCTGGAGGCGGATGTACTCGGGCCACTTGACCATGCGCGAGACATTGCGGGAGGGCTGGATGGCCTGGCCAACACCGAAGTTACGGGGGCGCTTCTCGATGAGAGGGTTCTATTTTTTTATTTTTTTTTGGTTAGCGACCGGGGTCAAGTAGTTCACGGAGACGGTGGAGAGAAGAAAAGAGGAAAAGGAGAGAGTCTTACCTTGGGAGCCTTCTTGGAGCCAGCCTTGCCCTGAGGGAAAGGGGCGGCGGCGACCTTCTTGCCAGTCTTGGGGGGCTGTCATTGAGAAAAGAAGACGTTAGCAAGCTATTCAAAGCCAAGAACGTCTTCTCTGAACTCTAGTGAGAACACCGTGACAGACAGTTTCATCCACAGGATGTGCCTGCCCGATGTCTCCAGCCAGTCTTCACCCAAGGTTCACCGAGCCCGATGAAGAGTTGGTGAACCCTTTAAGGTGGTATTTTTGTTCAATCGCACAAGTCCGCAGAACGAAACATTGTGGATGTTGAAAATCGATCACGCACGAGGCATGATTGAATTCAATAATACTGTGGCCGTTAGAGCCCAGATGGAATTCACCTAGGTACTCACCATCTTGGGTCCTGTGACGGGGGGGGTTAGTTGCTCGGTTGTGAGGAGCAAATTCCTTGATGCGTGATCGGGTTGGAGAGTAAAAAAAAGAAGAGGTGCGACTTTCCACCGGTGGATATTCTCGTGGTCAAAAAAAAAATTAGGGCTTGATGCGCCACATTTTATTTGCAGTGCGTGAGTCTAACTCCACTCTTAGAATGTGTGGCACATGCATACTGTGGCTGGTGATTTTCCTCCTATGTTCTTTTTTATATATATTTGTTTATCTTCCGATAGTTTGTTTCTGGCCCATCTTAGTCATAGCGGGACTTGGAGGGGTGATCTTGGAGGGGCATTTGAAAACTACCATTCTTAGGTATTGACGAGTTAAAGATCAATAGTCAGTTCAGCAGCAGCAATATTTAGACGACTGTTTCCATCCCCAGAAACCTATCCCGTCTTTTACCTGAGAACTGTGCATCATATTCTTGGTGTACTCTCCAATCGTGGCTCATACTCTGTTCTTTGCTGTCGCGACAAGCAACTGCCATACACCTTTCGCCACTAGGGTTGATCAAAGGGACACCACGACCTAGAGAGTGGGAAGGCAGAAAAGATAGGATATAATACCGAGATTTCAGGGCCACGATGCCTCCGACACTATGTGTACGCTGCCAGGCTAACCGGGCGGTTGTCAAGCGCCCCAAGAACCATCACAAGCTGTGCCGGGAGTGCTTCCTGTCCGTATTCGAAGATGAGGTCCACCACACTATCATCTCGTCGAACCTATTTTCGCCCGGAGAGAAGGTTGCGATAGGCGCATCAGGCGGAAAAGACTCGACAGTCCTGGCGTCTGTCCTCAAGACGCTAAACGAGCGTTACAACTACGGTGTAGAGCTGATTCTGCTCAGCGTGGACGAGGGCATCAAGGGCTACCGCGACGACTCACTAGAGACAGTCAAGCGCAACGCAGTGCAGTACGAGATGGCACTAAAGATTGTGGGCTATGACGAGCTGTATGGCTGGACCATGGACCAGGTCGTCGAGACCATCGGCAAGAAGGGAAACTGCACATACTGCGGCGTGTTCCGTCGGCAGGCCCTGGACCGGGGAGCAAAGATGATTGACATCAAGCATGTCGTGACGGGACACAACGCTGACGATGTGGCTGAGACGGTGCTCATGAACCTGCTGCGCGGCGACGTGGCCCGCCTGTCGCGGAGCACCAACATCGTGACGGGCGACGCGTCCAGCGACGTCAAACGCAGCAAGCCTCTCAAGTACGCGTACGAAAAGGAAATTGTCCTCTACGCCCACCACAAGAAGCTCGACTACTTCAGCACCGAGTGCATCTACAGCCCCGAGGCTTTCCGCGGAACTGCCCGCAGCCTCATCAAGAACCTCGAGAAGGTGCGGCCCAGCGCTATCCTGGACATCGTGCGGAGCGGCGAGGACATGGCCCAGTTGACACCCGACAAGGTCCAGAACGCCTGCGCCTGTGACGAGAACGAGGGCGTGGGCGGCTGCGGGTCTGCCAACGGGCGGAGCTCTGGAAATGAGCTGGAGCAGATGGAGGCTTCTCTCAAGAAGGACAAATCCAAGAACCACAAGGTCCTCGAAACCGAGGTCAGGGCCGCCAAGAAGACATCAGCACCACCATCAGTCAACGGCGGCGATGACGTCGTGGTCAAGCTGCCTGTGCGCAACAGCAAACGAGGCAGTAAGGAACCTGCTCCGACGACACTGCAGACTCTGGGGCGTTGCGTCAAGTGCGGTTACATGTCAAGTCAGTCCATCTGCCAGGCATGTACACTGGTGGAGAGTCTCAACAAGAACAGGGCAGATATAGCGATATAGAAATCACCGTTGAATCTACCAAATGGCCAGTTTCTTGTCCTTTGGCCTACTTTTTTTAGGCGACTTGTTCATCGCATATTAGAACAGCGGAAGCTAGAATATGTAAATTGGTATTGAGTCTAATTGTATACTGAACAAGGCCCCTGCTGACCGGTATACGGCTTTTCTTGACCGTCGACCGTCCGCGACGCTGTGATGGGATCCAAACCATCTGGACCATCTCTAAGCCATGCGCCTCTCCAGCTATGGGGGGGGTCAGCATATAGCCCTTTCTAGTCATCGAGCACCATTCTAGCTGGCATCTTCTTACCTTCCAGGGGTTGTTCAGCTCGAAGCCAGCAGGAGCCGTAGCGTTGGCGACCTGCTGCGTCTTGGACCCTGTCAATCGCACGTCGCGCAGCTGCACTGTAGGTTGGGACGCGAGTTTGTCAGTATCACGTTCAAGGAAAGGGAATCTAGGCCGCATGGTGGTCAAGGCTTCGGTGTTGTCATACTTTGCTGGAGATGTTGTTAGCCGGGATGGACCGAAAGGAGGGGATATATAGTCGTACGAGCGACCGCGCCGCATTAACAGTGACTTACCTTGTCCCATTGATCCAAGGAGTGTCGAGGAGTTTTGCCTCCGTTCTGAGATGTTCTCAATGCAGCAAGACCAAAACCAGAGGCGCCAAACATCTAGTTGTGTGTCAATTCTCGGGGGGCCCTTGATTTCGATCGCAAGGCAGGCTACCCAATCCGGGGTTGTCGGAGACGTACCACAATCATGATGCCGTAAGGCAAAAGAGCTTCGAAGGGAACGGGCATGGTTGTTTGAAGAATGTGCCACTTCGAGCAGACTTTTCGCGGGGATTGATCGGTAAAAGAAGAGAGTAATTGGAGGTGGTCCGAATTGAGAGTAGCTTGTAGGTTTGACGTTCGTCTCCAGCCAAGTCGATGGGGTGATGCCAGAGGCCGTGGGGAATGGGGAATGGGGTACGGATGGAGATGAAGCCTGGGGTTGGATGGGGCGCGGGCTCGTTTTCCTGCCTCAGGCCAATGAACAGCCGAGCATTAGAGGTGGCGTTTTTGTTAGGACTTACACTGTGTAAAATCAGGATAAACTGCACCTATTCCTGTCACTGTAAGTTAATAGTCGCTCGCACTGTGAATTGGTGCGTCGCGACTTCCCCCCGATCAAGGGAGACGCGGCCGACGAAGGCGATTATCTAAACCCGAAACCGCAGTGAAGCGGCGCGTCGAGAATCCCCACGAACCTGTCTTACGACCACACTCGCTCCCAGACTTACTGAGAGAGAGCGAGTGAGCACGGAAGAATCATCCACCTGCTCCTCACGGCTTCCCAGACACGAATGCCCACGCGCTGACCTCTCCACCCGCCACCTCGCCCCCTCACAGCAGCGCACGCTCATCTCAACCAATTCGCCAACGCCTCTCCACCCGACATGCCAACTACTAGAACCGAAGACCTTTGCGGCATCAGCTCCAGGCAGTCCAAGTAATGGCCATGGCGAGCGCCCAGGCGATGGAGGAGGAGCTCCAGCAGAGCGTTCTGCTCTCTCAGGAGACCGACGAGATCTACGACGCGTCAAACAGCAACGCGACGACAGCATCCCAACGCAATATAAAGGTGGTCAGCTTCAGCAATGACAGCGGCGTCAACGGCGTCAACGGCGTCAAGGATATAGAAAGTGATCGTGATGCATCAGGTGAAGAGGTCGAAGAGGAGGATGCCGAGGGTGAGGATGATCTCGACCTCATGCCCCAACCAAACGATTACCCAGCTACGGCACTACAAAACGGCCATACCGAAATTGTCGAAGAGGAGGACGCAGAAGGGGAGGAGGAAGATGCAGAGGGCGAGGAAGAAGAGGTGGTGGGCGCTGTCAAGATCAAACCAGCCGATCTGGTAGATGACGAGGACGAGGACGCAGAAGAGGACGACGGCGCCGAGAGTGACGCTTCCGATGCTCAAAACGCTGCTGACGAGGACTCGGACGAAGAGGAGGAGGAGGAGGATCCCCCTTGGGAGGATGCACGCGATGCAGTTGAGGATGAAGAAGAAGGATCCGAGTTGGCCGCTACTAATATTTGCGTCTTCTGCAAGCAAGACGAGGAGCATGACCCCAGCGAGGACTTTGAAGCCTTCTTAGCATGTCAGGCTTGCGGTGAAAACGGTATGCGCCGTCCATTACCTGCGTTACGCATCCAAATCACTTTGCTAATTCACGTGTCGTAGCTCACCAACAATGCGCACGCGACGAAGATGCGTTGAATGAACGTAATGGTAAGCCCTCTGATCAGAATGCGAAACAACAAAAAATCACAAGACCGTTTCTAACGAGAAGTAGATTCTACACGGTGGAGATGCCCTGAATGCTATAACGAAGACGAGCCAGACGCAGAGAGTGCAGGGGATCGGGAGAGCCCCGCGACAGACGCTCGACTGGCCTCACAAGAATCCGAGGTGCCAATGCTGGTGAAGGCAGGCAGTGTGGAAGAGATGGTAATGGACGACGACGCATCCAGCTCACGAATGTTGCGAAAGAGGAAAACATCATCGATTGACCCTGATGATGGTGTTCTGGCCTTGAGGAAGCGGAGGCGAAATACATCGACAGATCTTCGCAACGACGATGGGGCCGACGGAAGTGACGGGGGATCGCGGTCTGCAAGATCGTTGCGGCTCAAAGTTGCAGGTTCGTCATCTGCCACAATTGAAAAGCACACGCGAACCTCGTTGATTGTCAAGCTTCGCGTACGCCCAGGTAGCCTAAAGGAAACTATGGGACGCAAGAGGCGCGGCAATGCAATGGCGGGAGGAAGAGGAGGCAGAGGCTCGAGACGGACAGGGACAGGACGGCCACCAGGACGGCCGCCTCGGAATGCGACACCTCTGTCTGCGATCACCAGCAGCAACCTCGGACCTTTGATCGAAACACCATTCACGGCCGACTCCTATTCACAACCTTTCTACTCCTTTTTTGACCGGGACACGGACGATACAAAGGGAAAGCCATACGGAGATATTCTGACCGAAGCAGAGGCTGATACGACTAAGACCTTGCCCGCCGCCGAGGATCGCAGACGGTTCGACCAGGCCAAGCGGAAGGCCGACGACGAGTGGAGGGCACGAGTGCTGGCCGTGCAGGCAGAGACCTACATTCCGGTCCGCAAGCAAAAGAAGACGGGCGACCATGCCAGCCAGATTGAGTGCATCGAGTTTGGCGGATGGGAGATTGACACCTGGTACGCTGCGCCATATCCTGCAGAGTATAGTAGGAACCGTGTCCTCTACATCTGCGAATTCTGTCTCAAATACATGAACTCGGACTACGTGGCCTGGCGCCACAAGCTCAAGTGTGCCGCCAAGCACCCACCGGGAGACGAGATTTACCGTCACGGATCCATCTCCTTCTTCGAGGTGGACGGCCGCAAGAACCCCATCTACTGCCAAAACCTGTGTCTCCTGGCCAAGCTCTTCCTGGGGTCCAAGACGCTGTACTACGACGTGGAGCCCTTCTTGTTCTACGTGCTATGTGAGTATGACGAGTGCGGCTACCATTTTGTCGGGTACTTCTCCAAGGAGAAGCGACCGAGCAGCCTGAACAATGTGTCGTGCATCCTGACGCTGCCCATCCACCAGCGCAAGGGATACGGAAATCTCCTCATCGACTTCTCTTATCTGCTCACAAAGGTCGAGGAGAAGACTGGATCACCGGAGAAGCCGCTGTCTGACCTAGGTCTAGTCTCGTACCGCAGCTACTGGCGACTGGTCCTCTGCAGGTACCTGGTCGAGACGCTAGAGAAGGGCAGCTGCAAGGTAGACGGACTCAGTATCAAGAAGATATCCGACGACACAGCCATGACGCCCGACGACGTCGTCGCCGCCCTCGAGGGGCTCCGAGCCATTGTCCGAGATCCGCAGACTAAACTCTATGCGTTCCGCGTCGATGTCGACTTCTGCCGGCAGTACGTCGCCGACTGGGAGAGCAAGGGCCACGTCAAGCTGAAACCGGAAGCCCTAGCCTGGACGCCGTATGTAATGGGGCGCGGTAGTGCAGCGAATCTCGAAATGGCACCGATAAGCACGGTGGCGTCCCGGGAGGAAGATGAGGCCAAGCTCGACGAGGGCCTGGGCGCTGGAGTCCCACCCAAGGCCATGATGAACGGTATCAGAAAGGCAGCTGTAGTTGCAGGAAACGGTATCAAGTGCGACGTTGGGACGACCGTCGCAGATGGCGAAGAAGGACCGGCAGATCAGCTCAAGGTCGAAGCAGCCTCACAGGGTACCGATGGGGGCTACGCAGCCGCGACCGGAGAAGGGGAGGAAGATGACAAGGGGAGCGCGACGCCCCGCGCCGGCGACCACAAGATGGACACCGAGGAGCCGGCGTGGGATGCTCCTTACAAGAACATCCCGTCCACGCGGTTCGAAATCTTCCCTCCGATGGGTGGTGGCCGTCGCGGAGGAGACCGGTCAAGACAGAGCGTCGGTCGACCTGGCGGCGGCGGACCCCGACGCTTCCCCAGCGCCAACACTCCCCGGCCCCGACCGCGCAGACCCTCGGGCCCCAACAGCGCTAGGCGCACGTCATCATCGGCGTCATCGCGTCCCAAGTCCAGCTCGAGACGCAAGAGCGGCGGCACGGGACGCGGGCCGGGACGCTGGCCAAAGGGAACAAAGAAGGCAGATTACGGCAATGCCATGAGCGGCCCTGGCTTCCCGCCTGGCTGGAATGAGAAACAGGGCCAGCCACCGCCGCAGCCGCCGCCGCCACCGTCGCAAGGAGCGGAGGCTGCCGCTGCCACCAGCGAGGCAGCACATGCAGACCGGGAGGAAGTGCGTGTTCTAGTATCGACGACTAGTGCTGCGGAAGAAGCAAACGGCGGTGGTAGCGGTGGCGCCGTCTCGGCACAGGACGAGGAGGATGTCGACGCCGAGGGAGAAGATGATATATAATGCGCCTTTTTTCTCTTCTTCCCCTGTCTTTTCTTATTTTCTCTTTCTGTCATTCTTAAAGCGAGCGAGGGGGGTTTTTCCTGGTCCAGGGATCTTTTGGTTTTTGTTTTTATTCGTTTCAACTGTACATATGAAAAGAAATTCCCTTTTGTACTGCAACTTTGGCGTCCGCGAGGGAATTGGGGGGGTTGGGGAGTTGGGGGAGAGGGAGCAATGATGGTGTAATTTTCGACTACTGAATTCCAAACAAGAAGCTTCCATTGACCCCCCCCCCCCCGCCCTTACATGATTTCCTCTTTATGCGCTGTCATGGCGATGATTATGATGGCCTCTCACCCCAGAAACCCTTTCCATAACTGACGAGTATCTCCTCCCCCTTCCTGACGCCCTCCACCCTCCCCTTCTTCCCGGGCCTGCCGACGACCCAGAAGCCGACGCAGAGCTGGGCCCACTTCTCGCACCAGACGGTGCCGAACTCGGCGTTGGGCCTGTCCGCCACGCCTCGGTAGTCGTTGACGAACCGGCCCTCGTTCCCCTGCCGCGCCGCGTCCACCGCCACCCCGGCCTCCTTGTCCAGCCAGAGGTCGTAGTCGCTCTGAGGGTCCGTGTCCGCCGGCCCGGACGAGTGCACCCGCCCCAGGTACGGCAGGATGAAGGCCCCGGGCTTCAGGTCCCGCGTCGCGAAGAGGCCGCGCTGCCCGCTCGCCGGGTGCGACGGCGTCTGGATCGTCTGGATGCGCACGTTGCCGCTCGGCGTCTGCGTGTACGCCGCCGGCACGGTGCTCGGCGTGCTCGGCCGGATCGACGGACCCGTCGAGGTCGAGGGTGGCTTGGTCCGTAGGGCCTGCACTTGCGAGGGTGAGAGGTGCTTCGAGTGTGATGGTGATGTGAGGTATGGCAACGTCGAGGGCCAGTTCTTTGGCACGGCCATCTCTCCGGGAAAAGAATGGTTTCTCTTCCAGTTCGCTTCCTCTTCTCTTCTCTCTCGATCCCTCTTCGCTGTTCTCCTCTCGAAATCTTCCGTGCTCCGTTTATGGGGAAAAAAAGTTTTGGTTTTTTCCTTCAAGAGTACATCACGTGTCGCAGATTCGACATCATCTTCAAGACAACTGCAACATTGCCAATCTAGCTAGCTACATTCACAAAAACAACCATCCAGCTCCTTCTTTTCTTCAATCCTTCGCCTCCTCCCCTCCCGCTTCGTCTCCCATCCTCGCATCTTGTTCTGGTCTGAATCTCTCACAGCATTCATTATACTACAGGTAATATCCATCGAAAATTAAATAGAAAGAAGAAAAAAACTGAAACGAAACGATCAAAACACAAAAACTTTCAGGGTAAGATTCTTTTAGTGAGACATGACCTCCTTGTAACGCTCCATACCAAGATCAACCGAATAGGCCAAGAGGCGGTCCTGCGTAAGTGGCAGCTTGAGTATCCTCCAACGAAACTCGACATCCTATATTTTAGCCATCGTCAGCATTCCGTCTCTCATATGAAGCCGTCTCGAGTCGAGTTAGAGATGGGGAGAGGGAAGGGAGTGAAGCTTACCTGCTTCTTCCTCGTCATCTTGACAATCTCCTTGGCCGCCTCGTCGGCCATGTCCGACAGAGCAGCGAACCGGATGATCTCGTCCTCGCCGACACTCTCATTCATGGCGTGCAGACCAGCCAGCAGCCTGTCCAGAGTGGGACGAGGCACGGCCTCGCCCCTAGCGCGGTGCTGCACCAGGCTGAGGAACAGCGTGTATACCTCGCCACCGTGGTGCCAGTCCGACACGAGCTCGCGGTGGCCGTCGAACTGGGCCATCATGGCCGCCAGGTCGGCGTAGCCGCGTTCGATGATAGCCTGGGGCGCCACCTGGCGCACCAGAACGCGGTGAGCCTCGACAAACGAACCTGCCTTGAGCAGGCACTGTACCTCGGCAGTCGCGTCCTTCCTGACGCTGCGCATGTACAGCGCCAGGGCCTCCCAGATCCACGTGGCGGGGATGCGGAACTTGTCGGTGAGCAGGGAGAAGTTGGCATCCGTCTCGGGGCCGATGAGCCCCGCGTGGCGACACAGGTGTTCCTGGATGGCCTTTTGGCGCGCCGTCGCATCGCTCAGGTGCAGCAGCACGAAGATGGCCTCCATCCACTCGCCCGAGCTGGTCAGCTGCGCCGCATACGATAGCGTGGCCGCGTCGGCCTTCTCTTGCGCCTTGTCACCGAACGACACCTTGCCTGTGGCCACGAGCGCGACGCCCAATTGCCAGCAGAGTCGCATGTCCAGCGGAGACAGCTGCGAGTTCTCCGGCCGGAGCACCGCCTCGAGATCGACATCCGCGTCAGCGTACAGCTGCAGGAGACCCCAGAGGAGATCCTGCCTATGGTGGGCCTCGTAGTCAAACCAGAGGGGCTGGATGCCTTGCTCCAGGTACCACGGCTGCGGCACGTCCTCCCTGTCCTGGATGATGTCCTGCTGGAACTTGCCGACAGCCACCTTCAGGTCGTCCTGCTGAGACACGGCGTACCAGAGCCGCAGACCGAACGCCTGCTTCCAGTCTAGGCCGAACTTCTTGGAGATGACAAACGACTCCATGCGGTCCTCGACGGGAACACCCTTCATCCCCTCACACACGCAAGTGTTTCCGCCCAGGAGCTCATAGATGGCGCGGATAGGCTCCGAGAACTCCGAGAGCATCTTGGAGTCGTGCCACGCCTTGACCTGCTCCCTCATGTCCTTCCTAACAGTGTTGCTCGTCCCGATCAGCGGCACCAGCGTCGCCAGGCGAAAATTCTTGCCCTCGAGCAGATGCTTGCAGGCTTCCGCGATGCGGTGACCAGCAAGGCAGGCGACAGCTTTCTCCTCGGGCGTGGCGGCCAGGCCAATCGAGGTCGACGACGCCGGACCCACGAGTTCGGCCCAGAATGCTGATAGCCTGGACTTGCGGGATGCGGATCCCGCCCCGTCCATGTCGTCAAAGAGGATGCCGGCCAGCTCCCAGACCCACTTCTCGTGGATGCTGGCAGGGTCGTTCATGTTCTGGTGGTGAAAGATATCTTGCACGTTGGTGGCACGAAGCTTGGCTGAGGGGACGTCATCGACAAGGACGATGTCGGTCAGGCTATCCTGGGTGCGCAGGAACCTCTTGGATGACTGTAGTGTCCGGCGTCAGTGACAAGGTACACTCGTGAATCAGCACCATGGGTAGGAGGAATCCTTACATCTGCGGAAAAGGTCGCAAGGCGAACAGCTTGGTGCTCACTATGGATGGTTGACCTCTGGAAGGAGAGGATATCCGATGTGTCGCGCAGGGATCGGCCGTTAGCCGTACCAATGGGACGAGTCACAACCAACGTTTCGTTGGGACCCCAGGTCGGGCGGCCACCATCGTGGAAAGCCTTTTCGGTCTCTTCAATAGTCAAGACCTTGTCTTGTCGTTCGTAGGGCCACTAGAACAGAACGGAACGGAAGTCTCAGCATTCAACTCGAAAAGTACTCAAAAATGGAGAGGAAGAAAAAGGAAGAGAGAAAAAAGAGATAGCTAGATGTAGGATACAAGGGGTTCGCTCCTTTTTTACGATCTCAGAGGGGAAGGAAAACAGGGAGACAGGATCAAGATACAACAAGGGTACGGACCTCGGGGAAACCTTTGGCTGGGGTGATGGCTGTCGAGGCTCGCAGCTTATGCTGCTGCTGCTGCGCAGCGACCGGCTTGGGCTTCTCGAACAATGAGTTCATCAGGTCAATGCTCGTAGCGAATCCTCGGCCCTTGTCCATGGCAAGCCGGGTACTGGTGGCTGCGAGCCTATCCTTATCGGCCGTGCTCTTTCTCCAGACTGACGACTTGCGTAGGACATCATCACCATCGCTATCATCGAATTCGCTGAACTGACCGGTGCGGCGCGTGGGCGACCCTTCATTAATCTCCCGAAGGAGCTGACGGTCTCTTTTAGCAGGGCTAACCGTCTTGCGCAGCATCTCCGTCCAGTCGTCGCCGTCGGCGACCTCGAGCTGGACAGGGTCATTGGAGCCCTTGAGGGCCCTCATGCGCGCTCGGAGGATGCCACCAGGAGTGCCCATCGGCTGGACAAACTCCTCCTCATTGGCATCCTGGGACGAGGCATCGTCGGGCTCCGCGGCGTGATGCTGTCCGAGCGAAGACCTCGTCATGTCTTCATCGTCGGACACGTCATATTCGTCACCCATGTCATCGACCTGCTCCTCCTCGAGCGACAGTCTGACATTGCTGGGTGCAGAATCCGCGGAGCTAACTCCTAAAAAAGACTGCTTGGCGGGGACATCATCGTCGAATGCGGCGACAGCTGCCTGCTCATCAAAGGCACCGGGTAGCGTCTGAGATCGACGGAACTGGAAGGTGTCGTCCCCCATGGAGGAAGACGAGCTGCCGACGGACGCGTCCAGAGCCATCATATGCGACGGCACCAGGTTAGCGTCGGCCATCTGGGGGTCCGCGACGCCCGTGTCGTCGTCAGAGTCTTCGTCAGAGTCGTCCAGGCCATACGTCGTGAAGTGCTGGACGGAGAAGACCCAGACACCCGTATCCTTCTCGTACGTCTCGAACTCGGTGTCGGGGATGCGCTTGAGACGCTCGACGTGCTTGGCGAACTTGCGGAGGTCGCTGGGCGACCTCTTGTCCCGGCTGCCGCGCGGCCAAGACTGCTCGAGAGTGATGCGGGCGGGGACGTTGAGACCCTTGCCCATGGGAGGCTTCCTGGCAGTGACTGGGTAGACGGTGGCTGAGCGGGGCTCGAGCTGAACAATGCCACCGCAGAGCTCGTCAATCTCGATGCCGCTGATGTCGACGGGCTGCTTGAAGGCAATGGAGCCGACATTGTCGCGGCCGATGACGAAGCCGTCAATCTTCTGGCGCTGCACGCGGTTCATGGCCTGGAGGTCCTCGAGGCAGGGCTGGGTCCAGTAGGCACCCGGGGCCGTGTCCAGAGAGGCGGGAGACTGGCGTCCGGGGGTGGATGCGCTCTCCTCTTCCTCGACACCCGAGAGCGAGAGGGTGAGGGCGCCTTGGCTCTTGTCGGTATCGGGAAGGTTGCCGAGTCCGTCGGAGGTGCGGTTCTGGCGAGGGGTATCATCCGGCTGCGAGACGGGAGATTCGTCGGTGGCGGGCAGGGCGCCGCGCACCTGGGGCTCCTCAGAGCTGTCGACGCTCGTATCAAAGCTCACACGCTTGGAGAGCTTGTGGGTGGTCTGAGAGGTGGGCAGCTGCTTTTCCTTCTGGGGGGTGGTGAACAGGTCGCTGCGCATGTCACGGCTAATGACAAGCTTCTTGGATCCTGTGCTACCGTACCAGCGGGGCGCCGAGTTGGCCGAGAAGGCACCGGGGGCCAGGATGCTGTCCTCGGAGTTGAAGTTGCGACGCAGGTTGTTGGTCGACATGCTCTTGCTGAGAGCACCCGTAGAGACGGACGAGCTCAGGAAGCTACGGCCTTGGGTGCCGGGAGTGCTGGCAATGCTGCTGGCCGGGCTCCCGCCAGGCGTACCATACGTGCTGTAGGAGAAGCCGAAGCCCCTCTTCTGGGGAGTGGCGTACCGCGAAGCGGACGAAGGAGCGAGCTTGTACATGGGCAGGATGGATCCACGCTTAGGCCTGGAGTTGCCGTTGACAGAGGTGGCAAGAGGACCAGGGTTGGACACCTCGTTGCTGCCAACGTTGGAGAAGAGCGACGGGCTACCGTAGGCCGAGACGTCGTTGAGGTTGGCAGTCAGGCCCTGGGGGCCGTTGTTAGACTGCTGCGAGGCACCCAGGAAGGAGCTGCCCATGCCCTGGTTCTGAGGCGTCTGGTTGGTGCTGCCGCCAAACATCGGCTGACCCTGGTTCTGGTTGTTCTGGCCGCCGAAGAGGCCGGTCCCGCCGCTCTGGGAATTGCCAAAGAGGCTGGTCTTTTGCTGCTGGCCCGAGCTGGCATTGCCGAAGAGGCCGGTCCCACCCGTCTGCTGGTTCTGCTGCTGGTTGTTGTTCCCAAACAGACCGCCGCCGGTGCCAGTGCTCTGCTGGGCAGGCTGGCCAAAGAGGCTGCCACCAGCGGGGGTGGCGGGCTTGTTGCCAAAGAGGCCACCTCCAGTACCGGAAGCGCTCTGGCCAAATCCAGTACTCGACTGCTGCTGGTTGTTGGCGCCGCCAAACAGCCCTCCGCCAGTCCCGGTGTTCGGCGTGCTGTTTCCGAAAAGACCACCAGCTGGCTTCTGCTGGTTGTTATTACCGAACAGGCCACCACCGGCCGCCGGCTGCGCCGGCGTCTGGTTCTGCTGGCCGAAGCCGCCACCAAAGGCGCTCCCGGTCCCCTGCTGCTGCTGGGTGTTATTGTTTCCGAACAGGCCACCACTTGGTTGCTGCTGCTGCTGGTTGTTGTTGTTTCCGAACAGACCGCCGCCGGTGCCGGTGCCGGTGCCGGTGCCAGCAGAGCCGAAGCCGGTGCTTGCTGCACCGCCGAAGCCGGTACCTGTGGAGGGAGTGCTGCCGAACAGGCCTCCTGCGGGCTTGTTAGCCTGGTTATTGTTACCAAAGAGGCCACCGCCGGCAGTGCTACCTGCAGAGCCGAAGCCCGTGCCAGTGTTCCCGCTACCGAACGCCCCGGTGGTGCCGGATCCGAAGCCAGTGCTCTGCTGCTGCTGGGGCTGGGTGCTGCCGAACAGGCCTCCTCCCGTGGCGGCAGGCTTGGAGCCAAACAGGCCACCAGAGGTTCCTGTGTTGCTACCAAATCCCCCAGACGCCGATTGCCCAAAGCCGCCAGTGGTGCTGGCAATGTTGTTGCTGTTGCCAAAGAGGCCTCCGCCGGTATTGGCCGTGCTTGCTGTGTTGTTGTTACCGAAGAGGCCACCGCCGGTGGTCGAGGTGCTGGGGGTGGAACCGAAGCCGGTGCCGCCAAAGTTGGAACTGCCAAAGGCGCCAGCACCACCAGTGCTGCCGTTTCCGTGGCGCCTTCCCTGGGCGTAATCGACGAGTCGCAGCTCCTCAGAGGACCATTTGCGGTAGGGCTCCTGGAAGAGGATATTCTGAAACGAGTTGGACTGGGTCGAGTTGGACTCCTTCTCCACGTGAGCCTGAAAAGGGGTACTGGCGGTACCAGGGGGTTCGCCGGTGGCGCCGCTCAGGGCAGTATTGTTTGCGGCGCCGAAACCGCCGAAGCCGGTGCCTGTTGTGGTGGTGCCGGCGGTGTTGCCGCTGCCAAAGAGGGACGATCCTCCGGCCGCACCTGTGGAACCGAAGGCTGGCTTGCTCTGGGCATTTCCGAAGAGGCCGCCGCCGGTAGAGCTCGGGGCGCCGCCGCCGAAGGGTGACGATGTGTTGGTATTGCTGGCAGCGCTGCCGAATCCGCCGAAGCCTGTCGAGCCGGTGGTGGTAGTGTTGTTGGTGGCGCCAAAGAGGCCGCCTCCTGCACTGCCTGTAGTGGTAGAGCCGAATGCTGGCTTGCCTCCGAAGCCGCTACCTGTGTTGGAACCAAATCCGCCGCCTGTGAGGAGTTAGCACACTCTTGTTCGAGATCGAAGACGTGTAGATGAGTGGCGAGAGCGAGGATGGAGTTCGGGGGGGGGGGGGGATGCTGGGAACCGCGTACTCGTCGATGAGCCGAAGCCACCTGCAGCGTTGGCACCTCCCGTGTTGGAGCCAAAAAGGCCTCCACCACCAGAGCTGGGGTTAGTCTGGCCGAATCCACCAGTCGTTCCAGAGCCGAAGCCTTTTTCCATGCAATGTCAGCATCGGGGGTTGATGATGCGTGGTGTCTGGTTGGGTTCCAGATCTCCTGCTTGCTTACCGGATGTCGCGTTGTTGTTGTTGTTGTTGTTGGCCTGGCCGAAGCCACCGAATCCGGAGGACTGGTTGTTATTGGCCTGGCCGAAGCCGCCAAAGCCTCCGCTGCCGAACGACATGGCGACGTCGAATCGACGCGCAGAGGTCGCTGCTCAGATGGGTATGATGGGAGAGATGTCGTCGGTCACGAGGATTCGAGGCGCCAGGCGCGTATCAAAACGTAGAGACGAGGGAGGGCGTGGACGGTATAGGGATCGAGATGAAAGAGCTCGATGAATCGCACGCCAGACTCTGGATCTGCCGTCAGGACGGGGGAGACGCAGGAGCTGTCGGTTGCTATCGCGACCTTGGTCCCCGAACCGCCAAAGATGCCCTTGGGGGAGATTGGTGAAAAGAGCTCAGGCACTGTGTTCGGGCGCAGGGAAATCGACGACGACGCAAAACGTGACAATCGACAAGGGAAAAGAAAGGAAGAGAGGAGAAACAAATGAGAGAATGCAGGAAGCGGAGAGGTTGGTTGGTATAAGGGACGGTACGACGCGCCCTTACTCACACCCTCGTTAGCTGGACCTGACCTGTGGTGACGATGGGTGAGGTAAGCTTTTTTTTTTTCTTTTCGGCCCAGAAGTGAACAACTGAGAAGAAGGAAAGGGCCAGGCAGAGAACAGGTAGAGACCACAACTAAGGAGAGCCACTGGCCAATCAGAAACGGGGGAAGCTGTTGTCTGGGTGGTGACGCTGACTGACTCAGGGTGTTTACCCAATCAAAGACCGTCACATGACCTATACTGATGAGTCAAGTCATTCTTTCCCGATAATCGCATACGATCGATACCTTCATCGCATGTACCTCGCTGCTTCTGGGTCTTCTCTCATCGCGGGCCAGAAGCGCGTCCTTTCGCGTCGTCGCAGCGCATCGTCAAATCGCATCCTTGAGATAATACATGTAGAAGCATATACCCAGCCACTTTCTCTCTCCTTTCCTCTAATCCGATCAATCCGGGCTGTTTTCCGGCTCCCGTTGCTACTCCACTCTCCTCAACTCTCTTCATCCGCTTCCGATTGCCATATTACTCTCACACAGGAGCTTCATTTTACTTTCTTTTTGCTTGTATACACCAGTGCCAAGGGAACTCTCGTCTGCTTTTTTTTTGGCAGGCCCGTCTTGCCTCGCGCGCGCGAACGATGAACCCGCATGCGACACCCAGACCATTTCCCATCCGCTCGATACCAGGCGGAGGGGGGCCATCTCTGCAGACGCGACAACCCGTCGCACCACAAGTTTCCAACAATGAGGTCTACAATACGATACCAGAGGAAGACCGCGAACACATAGACGAAGTCGTACGTACGCAGGAGCACTGAATCGAGAATCGAGGGGAGGTTCCAAGAGAAGTGAGTGCAATTGTGCTGACGAGCAACAACCGACGACCAATAGTTCGAGTTGATGGATATGAAGAAGAAGGGCTGGCTAAACAGCTACGAATTCCGCCACTCCCTGGCCGCCCTAGGCTTCGACATGACCAAGCCTGAGTACTTCCACGAGCTCGAGACCTATGGCACCATACCCCCCGACTGGCCTGACGCACACAGCTGCCCCGTCAACAGACTGTACATGTACCTCGACCAGTTCCGCCTGTGCGCCTCCAAGCTCATCTCGCAGCGAGACCCGCGCGACGAGGCCGTCAAGGTCTTCAACATGTTCGACTACGACCAGGACGGCGTCATCTCCTTCGATGACATGCGCCACCTGGCTCAGGACATCAAGGAGGAGAGGTCCATGTCCGACGACGAGATCCAGACCATGATCGACCACCTCGACCACGATGGTAAAGGCGGTGTCAACCTCGAGGAGTTTATCCAGATGATGGAGGAGGCCGGTTAATATCAGACGCTTTATATGTACATATATACACAGACACAGCACACAACACACACATACATCTCCATGCCACATCATCCCCTTCTCTCTCCCACCCATACTCGCCGCGCTGTCGGCAACGCATACACACACTGGATAGATCGAGAGAGAGAGAGAGAAGAAAGAACCGTCTGGTCAGACCTCTGTTTTAGTCGCAAACACTGTTTAATTGGTAATCTGAATACGAGATGATGGGGGCCGGTATAATGTAGAGTTCATACAACCTGCCCGTTCTAGACGGAACCAACTTTTTTTTTTTTTGAGGGAGGGGGGGAATTGTTAAAACAGATAATAGAATATTATACAAAAGACAACTGCTACAATTCTCTCTTCTTCTATTGCGTACGCTTGAATCACTCGGTGCAAAAGGCAGATAAACAAGTAGATGGAAAACAACAAAAAAAAAAAGTGATGATGGCTATCTGGAAACACCTACAATTTTGGCAACACTCCTCATCTTCCACATGCAACAGAAAACCCGTGGGTTTCGATTTCGTTTTTTTTCTTTCTTGTTCCTTGACTCTCTTCTTCTCTTGATCCCGCGGCTTTTGACTCTCATCTTCAGACGAAGAAAAAAGAAAGAAACCCTTATCCTTGAAAACAAAGGCAGCAGAACAGAGAGAGGGAGAGAGAGAGAGAGAGAGAAAAGCAACTTCATCATGTATCAAGCAGAGTACTTATCCGTCAAAGGACAGTGGAGGTAGCGGGCAGGAAGACACGGACAGTAAGGGGGGTCGAGTAAGGAAAGGGGATCAAGAGACGGTGGGATATAATGAAAAGAATATGAGGAGTTGGCAAACAAAAGAGACAGTTTGACATTGTAAAGATAACGGTGGTTTTCTTTCGAAAATCAGTAGAAAAGAGAATAGAATAGTTCACCAGCCACCCAACGCCTCCCTCAGAAAGAAAAAGAAAAAAAGGGTTTAACATGGTTTGTGAGAGATAGCAAAGGAGGAAGCAAAGACAATCGAGGTAAGATATTGAGAACGATGTAAAAGGGGGGGGGGGTTAAAAATGAAGATAAAAAAGCCGGCAAAACAGCCTTGAGATATAGGTTTTGAGTTTTTTTGTTTAAAAAAAAAGTAGGTAATAATAACGGGGATAAAAAAAAAAGACGGCATAGAGGGAAAATTAAAACTGTATCAAGTCCTGGTTCTGCTGTTGCTGCTGTCCCTGCTGACCTCCGTATGGGTTGCTGGCACCTCCGAACTGGCCACCGTAACTGACGGTCGGCAAGCCCGTAAACTGCTGACGCATAAAGGGGTTGCTTCCCGTAGGTTCCGGGTTGAGACGGTTGACGCCCGACCCTGCGCTGTTGATGAAGGTGCCTGGGGCGGTGTGCTGAGCGGGGATGCGCAGGTTACCCGTGTTTCCGTATGTGTCCATGCCGTCGCCCGAAGCGAGGAGGGCGTTGAGCTTGGACTCGTGCTCGCTCATGGGGTTGCCGTTCACCGTGGTATTGGTGTTGGCAAACGACGGCTGCTGCTGCTTCTGGAGAGAGCTGAAAGACGCCAGGGTCTTTTGCTCCGGCACGGCGCCGAGGCCGCTGCTGGTAGGCTGCGCCGATGAGGGCCGTTTGTGCTGCGCGAACGGGTTGTTGGACCCCGTGGGCGTCGGCATGAGTGCAGACGGCTGGTTGCTCTGGCCGTTGGTCGCCCACGGGTTGTTGCTGCCCGGCTGGGGGTTCGGTCCGCCGTTGACCGGGGACGGGATCTGCAGCGATGCCTGCTGCGTCTGGAGAGGAAGCTGCTGCTGCGCGTACGGGTTGTATCCGGTCGGCTGGGGCTGGAAGGCCTGCTGCTGCTGCAGACCGTACGGGTCCATGCCCGTGGGCTGGGCGCCAAACGGTGTCTGGTAGGCACCCGGGTACCCCGTCATCTGCGGCTGCTGGAAGCCAGCGTATGCGGCGGGCATCATGCCTGTGGGCTGCGGCTGCATCTGGCCCTGGTCGACCGGGTTGGCAAACCAGTCCACCTGGTTGCCCTGCTCGTATCCTCCATTGAAGCCCGTGGGCTGGGGCTGCGTCTGGACGGGTGTGTCGTCAAACAGCGATGCGGCGTTGCTCTGCTCCAGCTCGCGTCGGCGCCTCTCGTCCTCCTCCTTGCTGAGCTTGATGGCCTTGGCCAGGTCGTCGTCGATCTCGGCGGCCGGGCCGCGGCCCTCCCTCTTCCTGCGGTCCTCCTCCTCCTGGAACTTGCTGGCCTCCAGGGCCAGGCGGTATTCGGCGTCGTCCTCGTCCGACATCTGCGGCCTCTCGCGGCGTCGGGTGGATGGCTCGGCGTAGTTGCTGGGTGCGAACTCCTCCAGGCCCGTGACGCGAGACTTCCACGACTTGCGATCGCTCCGCTCGGCACGCAGGCGCTCCTCGTCGAGGATCAGGGACGTTATCTCCTTCGCAGCGATACGCACTGACCAGCCGATTCGTTAGCAGCAATCCGAAGAGAGGCCGAGAGAGGCGGAGAGAGGGCAGCATACCATTCTGGCCAACATCGCGACCCTCCTCATCGACATACTGAAACTCGCGCAGCGTCTTGATGATGTAGACGCTCTGACGGGCCCAGGTGACGACGAGTTCAGACCCCTCGTGAAGGCAGTAGTCGAGAACCTTGAGGGCCTTGAGAACGTGGCGCCAGTTCTTGCCCTTGTCGTTCAAGCGCTTGTCAATCATGTCCATGATGTCGTAGAAATCGCTGGATCTGTAGTCGCAGCAAGGTGTCAGCTCAGTATCCCTGGAAGGATGTCCCATCATCGAAACGCACGTGTTGAAAGTCATCTGAGCGATTTCGCTCATCTGGGTGCCGGTAGGACCCCATGGGTCATTGCTCGTAGCTGTACGGGAGGGGCCATTGTCAGTCTCGCAGGTAGCTTGATGAAGGGTGGGAGAGTGACTGCGGCGCGCGAACCTTCTCTGACTTTGATCTGCGTGCTAGAGTACCCCTTGGTCACATTCCTCACGCTCCTCATTACTCGCGACATGATGGGCGATGTATATAACTTTTCAAGAGCGTCTCAGTCCGTCGAGTGCGAAGCCGAATTTCGCGGGATGAAGGCGGCGCTCCACGGATTGGCAGGGCAATGTGTATTTCCACGGCAGCTTTCACGGCAGCGAATATATATTCAGCATGCAAACCAGTCAAACACTCGTCCCAAGAGAAAAGGGGGGATCCTGCGTCCTTTTAGTCAAGGCCGTGTGACGTAGCGTGCTTGCGTGGAATTCTGGGGGCGGTCGCAGACACAGAGGAGCCGTATTCTCGCGAACAGGAGAGGGCTTCGTGATTTATCTCTCTCGACGCACGATGTATTTGAATTGAGTATCGTGAGGGCGAGCAAGCCTTGTTGCTGGGAGACGTCGGCGGGGGGGAGGAGGCGGATATTCAATGGCCTGGCGGTCGGGACCGGGGGGGGGGCTATTCTTCTTCCTCCCACAAGGCGGGAATAAAACGATGTCAGGTCGGTTGACGATACAGAGTCGTAGAGAGAAGGAGGATGTGATGGAAAGAAAATAGTAAAAAAAAGAAGAAGAATCTCGGTCGCCTGAGGGAAGAGAAGGATTTGTTCGACGGTTCTTGGATGGTTGGCGTGTGTGGGTGGAGAGAATGAAAAGCTTCTTTTCTTTCCTCCCGCTGTCTTTAGGCTTTGGGGAGATGATGGGATGGGAGAGATGAATGGATCACTGTACAGCATGACCCTCTGTGAGTAAGTGGGCACTCTAGCCGGTGCGGGTGAGTGGCTGTGTGGCTGTGCGATACACCCAAGTGTCAGTGGATGCGTACGTGTATTCTTCCTTCTGAAGTCCACCGGAGTCTTTTTCATCGCTCCCACTGCTGCAGGCAGTCAAGTGCCCATCTGCACGGACCGACCGACCATCCATAGACCATCATATTACCATTATTACTACTACCGGACGGCGGAGAGGGGGCCCTGTGGACAAGCTCTCCCTCTCCATCAATAGGGCCCGCGGCGGCCGGGAGGCAACTTGGGGCTGGGTAATTACGTATCAGAAGATGATGACATAATGGCCGAGTTCGGGTCACGCCGACTCTGCTGCGATGCACCGTCTTGCTGATTCCTGCTGACTCCTGCTGCTGCTTTTTATTAATAAACCAAGTGAACCAATATTAATCTGTAGTACCAACCACCTCCTTCACCAGCCACCCATGCATGCGTCGTATCATTTATTATTACACGTACGTATGTAATCTGTACAGATTATCATTACTCCGTACACACGCGCACACACTCACACACTCACTGTCACGCACGCATCATCTACGGTAGAGGGGAGGGGTCAGTACCGCTAGGTTCAGAGAGCCATTTTCTGCATTGATGGAATACGTGTTTGTGCCTGACATTTACGAGTCACAACTCACCGTAGCGTGCATATGTAGACTCTAGCTTTTACAAGTTATTACCAGCAAGACATACGTGCTCATGGCTACGTGTACAAGAATAGACGCATTGCCAAGCAATCACGGCTTCTTTCTCATTTATCCCACATCTACGGATTATAATCTACCAGATCATTTGTTGCCCTCCTGTCCAGTAGCTCACCCCCTACTACTACTAACTACCCAGCTCGTTGTTCCTCTAGCTGTCCATGACCCCATGCCCGAATTTCCGAACCCGGTCATGCAGATGAAGATTCCGGGAGACGCCAGCATAACCATATATTCCACCCCGGTGCGCGAATCCAGTAATACGGACAGCTTCTTCCGTTCTCCTTGCCATGCCGACCGATGACGATAAATCTCCACTGCGACGCATCCGTCTCCACACCCGGTCTTGTCAATGATGTGAGACAGCAGATATGGGTGAGACAGGAGAAAGGAAAGAAGATATGCGAGTAGCAATCTCGAGATTCGAGGATACTGAAAGTCTGAAAAGGAAAAGGAGGAAGAAAAGAAGACAGAAGAGGTGGCGTAGGGTATTGATGGCTTAAAAAAAAAAGAAGGAAAGAAAAGAGGGAAACGTCCCGTGACGCTGGCAGGGATTCCAGAGTGGTTCGATTCGCTTGAACGTGACGAAGATGCCAACCATCCTCTCGAGGAGCCAACAGCGGAACTAGCCAATCTCCCGCTGAGACGCGGCCGTCTCTCCAAGCGCTTGAATACCTTAGCGCCGACGGGAACGACACCTCCGGTAGCAGCCGACGAAGACGACGGCGGGGCGGTAATGGGGTCCACGGATGCCTCCACGTGGTTTTCCAGATCGCTCCCCTTGGCTTGTAATGGCCGACGGACCGACGAAGAGGGCAGGATTCTGGAGTTTGGAGAAACCGTCGTCCTCGTCGTCCTTGTCGCGACAGACGGAGGAGTTGGGGGGGGGGGGTATCCGCAGTGACACCGTTCCGCTCTTTTCGCCGTGATCTTCCATCTGTTGACAGCTGGACCCCTTCCGGACGAGACGGTAGGTGTATGGGATCATCGGAGACCATGAGATGGCCAAGTATGGCCATGTGCACCTCTGGGGGCAGATTGTAGGAGGAGCGTCTACCGGAATTTGGCAGAAGCAGTCGCCGGGACACGAGCTGATCGAACTCGCTTTCTACGATATCGTCCAAGTAAATGCCACGAGTACCCGGATATTTGAGCTTCAGACATGGATGGAGAGTGCAGTTGTCGATGGCCATGTTGAACTGGTTCATTATGCGACTATAGAAAATCCTCCACGGCAAGGCTTGCGGCTCACCGATGATTACAGAGAATGTGCCATTACATGTCCGAGGATGTGGTTACCTGGACACGGAGTGGAGTTCCTCGGGAGGCTGCAGGAAACACAACCGAAGCGATGCCGAAAGGCATGGAAGATCTTATAGAGGGCAGCTGTGCATGAATTGGGAGTTGAGCGTGGGTGGTACGGAAGTGCAGGCCGGGAGTGCGGGCAGCTGTTTGGTGAGGTTGCCGAGTCCTGGGTAGCCACCCCCCACCCCAGATCAGTCTCTCAACTATTTGGATAGCCGAGAGTGGAAGAAGTAGCAGAGAGGCCTCGGGGGGTTTTCCCTGAGATGATGGAGGGAATATGACTTTTCTGTTGGCTACCAAACGCCTCGCAAACTGTCTGTCTATTCAAGATTGTATTGCGAAGAAGAAGAAGAAGAAGAAGAAGAAGAAGAAGAAGAAGATTGCATCGTGTTTCTCGCCCAGCCCGACTCTTACATATGACCCCGAAATTCCAGTATCTGAGCACACGGCCCCCTCATGACTTGTAGTGCATCGAACGGAAAAAGTCCATGACGTTGGTGAAGACGACGAGGAGGATGCCGCCGCCGGGACCGAGACGGAGGACCTGTTGAACCGAGTTAGTTTCATCCCCTTTTTTTGCTTCTTCTTTCCGGACAGGGCTCTGACCTTGGGGAGGAAGCCCTTGTACAGGGCGCTGAAGCCCTCCTCACGGGCGACGGTGAAGATGGAGGGCCAGGCCCAGTTGTACTTGGGGATCTGGCCGGGGACCTTGGGGGTGTTCTGGATGCGGCTCTTGACGACGTCCATGGGGGTGTTGAGGACCGTACCGACGGTTCCACCGATGGCACCCGAGAGCAGGTCGTTGATGGTCTGGGACCTCTTGTTCTCGGCCTTAGGCAGGAGCTGCCTGACCTGGAAGATGCAGCCAAAGTAACCGGAGTTCCAGAGGATGTGGCGCCACATGGTGCTCTCGAGGCCTTGGTACAGGCTGAGGGGACCCTCGTTGCGGATGATCTGGGCGACGCAGTCGAGGGCGCCCTTGTAGCGACCGGCCGAGGCCTTGTCCTGCAGGCGGATCTTGACGAGCTCGAAGGGCACGACGACGACGGCCTCGGTGGCTCCGGCAGTGGCTCCCGTCAGGATGGACAGCGGCTGGGTCATCTGGGCCTGGTTGAAGACACGGCGGTACACCTTGCCCCACTCGTCGTTGGCGGCGAACTTGGTCGCACGCTTGGGAGCCTCCATCAGGATGGGGGCCGAGATGCCGCGGTACAGTCGCGAGAAGCCCTCGTTGCGGACAATCTTCTGGAAGCAGTCCACCATGCCATTGTACGACTCGGCACCGGTGCCCGTGCCCGTCTGCAGCTGACTATACATCACATGGTCAGTTGCCGACGATACTCCCGGGCGAGTATAAGGAAGGGGAAGGGGGTGTTTACACTCTCGTCTTGACAACATCAAGCGGGTACCTGTTAGAAGGCGCGTCAGTCGGTCTGTTCCGAAACGTGGGGGGCGAAGTTCGTTATCAAATACTCACATAACAAGAATCTATGGTCAAGCACACGAGATAAAAAGGAGTCAGCATTTCTCATCCATATGAATAGATTCAAGAGCTATTGCTGCGGTGTGCCTGTAGTTGGGGCGGTTTGTTCATACCTCCGAGACGCCCGCAATTGCGCCTAAGGGAGGGGAAATCAGGTCAGCTTCGCACGTCGATTGACGAGGAGAAATATTCCGAGAGCGGCGGGGAAGGGAGCTCTAGAATTGGTAAAGAAAGGACATACCTGCGGCGAACTGGTAGACAAAGGGGAGGGGCTGCTCGGTGGACATGTTGGGCGACCGGTAGATGGATGAGCCGTGTAGATGAATTGACGGAGGAGGAGGGGGGGAGGGGAAAGAAGAGAGAGAGGAGGAGAGACTTTTGGAAGGTTTCGAAGTCGGAGCGAGATACGGCGAGAATGTCTCATGGGATCCGTATACGGTACGACTTTTGGGTGAATTTGGTACCTGGTGGAGAGAAGGCCTAGCGACCACGGACAGCAAAGGTGGGGGGGGGGGGCTTGTTGGACGGCTCTCTCTCTCTCTCTCTCTTTTTTTTTTTTTTTTTTTTTTTTGGTTCCCTCCAACGACTGATTTTCAGGGCCTCTTTAGTGGGTTCTAGGTGGGGTGTACCTCCTACAGGGCAGAGAATATTATAGTCCGGTGGTGATTCGTTACAGGGAGTCGTCCACTAATTACGATCAGTAAAACAAATGCCAGCAGTGGACCTACCAGGCTACAGGCGACAGCTTATCTGGGGTCGAGCCTCAGGGACATCGGGCTATGTCCGTGCGAGTGCTACCGCAGGCTTTTAAATGGAGCGCTGTGGGACGCAAGAACGCTTGTCCACAATTGAGAGCCAAGCGAATTGTAATACATTCTGGCGATGCGGCTGGTTGTGGCCAGAAGCTGCCCAGGAAGCTGGGAAGTCCCCTCTGCTACAGCCTATTCATACTTGCTGCAGTGGTACGCCACCGTAGCTCGACCTAGAATTGCCGATGGCGCTAGAATCGATGCATCCCAAGGACGAATATATCACAAAGTTGCAGGAGAATTACCCGCCGGTGGTAGCCTTAGCCTCTACCTCTGCTATACAGGCTGGTAACACGGCAACCTGCCGTACGTTCCTGCCTCTTGGACTTGGGACAATGTGTACGGAGTAGGGTGTGTACGTAATCCAGCCCTCCGCATGCCCGTTCAGACATCAACATCGTCAGCTGGCAGACATGCAGGTACGAGTATCCATACGGGGACATCTCAGGTCTCCAATTCATCGGGTGTTACGGACTCGGATACACGAATGCACATCAATCTGGGGATCACACCCGTTCTGGGTCGTAAGGTGGCGCATCCGATCCCGTTGGTGAGCAGCCGACCGTGGGGCATTATCGGCAGTACTAAAAACGAGAGTCCTATACGGCAGGTGCAGACAGGTGCAAAAAAGCACTTACTAGTAACATCAGTACTGCCACCCTTAGGGCCTCTTCGGACTGATGGATTGTCTGTTATGGGCCATGAAAACCAAGAAGGCATACGTCATCGTCTTAGAAGAACAAGTCTGGATAAATCCCTAGGGCCCTTGCGTCGCGGCCATGTGCATCGGTTGTCCACACGGTGGAGGCGTCGACGACTGAGGAACCTCTGCTCGGTCCAAGTTTTATCGGTAGCTTTGCGACACGTTGCCACGGTCCACACATTATTGGCTGCCTCCAACAAAAGTCGACAACGTCACAGTCGAGCGGATATTGTGAGTCGAGAGGAATTCACGTGTTGTGTGGGATGGCAGAAGGCGAAGGAGGGGTCATCTAGAAATACAGATGCGAACAGTTGAGCGGGAGAAGACATTCCTCGGATAGCCGTAAAGACTGGATCTGCACGTGGGATGAACATTGCGAGAATATAATAGCATCATGAGAGCAGAGTTGTAATTGTTCGAAGGATAAAAGTCAGTAAAAGACTCGAGGACAGTACGAGTACATGTACATGTGTAATAATCTGTAGGGTTTGGCGTGACGCGACGCGGGCCGACTCCAGGGTTACTCGTAAGTACATGTACCTCTTCCCCTCCCCCACCACGAAAAAAGGAAGTCGATAGGAAGGGCTCACCACACACCAGAAGTCTGGTAATCGAGCGTTATCAGACGCCTCTCTGCCACTTCCAACCGAACAACGTATTAATACCGCGTCTCACCCTCTGCACCAGACAAACGCTCGTCAACTTCTACGATAGATTGATTCGGATCCCTCTGACTCTCACGCCAAACCTATCTTCCTCCCACACCGAGTAACCCGTCGTACGTCATCCCTGTTGCGACAGACCGGCTAGCCTGCCACAATACCCCCGATACGGCGATAAGTCATCTTAACTCCCCGAATCACCCGTCGTCGCCGCCCCTTATACGAGCTCAACAGCAACCACGCCCCTTGAATCTGCCCTCCTCTGCGCATCAGACCTCTGCTTTTCCAGGCGGCTTTCACGACGCTTCGAACCGCACCTTTAAACAAGCCGTGGTCCATTGAGAATCCACAGCGAGGTGCTCACTTCAAGCGTCTGGAATAAGCCCCCATCCCATCGCCACTCTGTCTATCCCACATGAGTCACTTGCTGTGGAAATACTACTGGGATCAAGATGTCGACAGGTTTCGGCATCTCCTGGCCTCCCCGACCGCTGGTCAGAGCACCCAATACCCTCCCATAGGCGGTGTTGGTGGCAGCAACAGCTACCTGGCCAGGAGTCCTGGAGCCGTCGCCCCGGGTACCTCCCCGAGGTCGACCACCAAGTCTCGCCGACCATCTGGCTTCACGTCAGCCAAGCCGGGAGGGGGAGGAGGAGCAGCTGGCACCTTGGGGAAGGCTGAGGTCAACAGCCGAGACCACGCCGGCCTGACCATACTCCTGCGCACTGCCTCGTCAACCGGACCCCACGCCCGCGACTTCGCCCAGGCCCTCATCGACCACCCAGCCATCGACCTGTACGCCCAGGATGCCGAGAGCGGCTGGAACGCCCTCCACCGAGCCCTGTATGCCGGGAATGTCTCTATTGCACGCATGCTGCTGCACAAGGAGCGCGAGAACCTTGTCAGCCACCACACTGCCGCCAGCACCAGGGTCGGCCGTCTCATCAAGACCAAGGACAACGAGGGCAACAGCCCCTTCGATCTTTACAACTCCACAATTGCCACGAGGTCTCTCGACCGGCACCAGGCGTCGGCCAAGTCGGACTCAGATGGGTCCGAGAGTGGTGATAGCACTGGGGATCTGGCTGAACAGTAAGTTTTGCTGCGGTGAGCCGGACTTGGATGGAGGAGAAAGCTGACACTCCTGTGTGAACTTCTGCAGGGCACCTGCGAATCGTCACGACTTGCTACAGGTCCCCGTGCAGGGAGATGAGCTCTACGTCTTTGGAAGCAACAAGAACCTCTCCTTGGGTGTTGGGGATGGCGACGATCGCCAGTTCCCCGAACGTATCCAGCTTAGGCGCCCGGACAGCCTGATACGCAAGCTCTATGAGGACCACTGCGCAGATAACGGCCTTGACCCCCCCGAACCGGATATGGACCTGGATAGTATGCCGACACTCGTGCGCAACGCGCCCATCGTCATCAAGGACGTCGTCATGTCCAAGCTCCACTCGGCCATCCTCACCACAGACCCCGCGTCTAACCTGTACGTCAGCGGTGTCGGCCGCGGCGGCAGGCTGGGCCTAGGCAACGAGAACACTCAGTTCCGCTACGTCCCCGTGCAGGGTCCCCTCGCCGACAAGAGGATCCAGCAGGTGGCCCTGGGCCAGAACCACACCCTGGCCATCGCTGGCAACGGCGAGCTGTGGACCTGGGGGCTCAACACCGACTCCCAGCTCGGTTACGTCCTGCCGCCGCCCACCCGACCTGATGAGGAGCCCATGTGCGTCACGCCACGACAGGTGTTTGGGTCCATGAAGAAGGATGTCGTTCTGGGAATCGCTGCGTCGTCGGTGCATTCGGTCGCGCACACAGGGTCGTCGCTGTACTGCTGGGGCCGCAACAATGGGCAGCTGGCCCTGATGGACTCGGACTCGAGATCGCTCGACGTGCAGCAGACTCCACGCAAGGTGGCCGCGTCTCTGCTGTCGGCACCCATCGAGATGGTGTCCGCGGCCGACAGGGCTACGTCGTGCCTGCTGTCCAACCACACCGTCTGGGTGTTTACCAACTACGGCTACAATCTGGTCAAGTTCCCCATCCCTGACGTCTTTGCCAACTACAGCATGGCGGCTGCCTCCTACTCGAACCGCTACGAGCCTGATCGTAAGAAGATTGGCTACATCACCTCAGGCGGCAGCACTATCGCCGCCGTCACCGCCCGCGGTGACCTCTTCACCATGCACATCAATCAACAACAAAAGGACGATGCTGGAGGCCAACAGTCCAACGCCATGTCATCGACGACCAACCCTGTCAAGATCAAGGGGGCTCTGACCCAACCGCAGTGCATCTGGGACTCGCGCAAGGACGCAGTCGTTTCGGTCAACGTCGGTGAGCACGGCTCCGTCATAATCTGCACCGAGTCGGGCGCCGCATGGAAGAGGGTCAAGCGCTCCAAGGGAAAGAACACCGGCTTCTCTGCCGATGTCAAGCAGAAGGACTTTAAGTTTGAGCGCGTCCCCTACATCACCAACTGCGTTGCCACACGTAGCTCTACTTTCGGAGCTTTCGCCGCCGTCAGGGCAGACAGCAAGGTCATGTCCCAGCAGATCAAGCTCCGGGACCGCACCATCTGGGAAGACATGGCATCCCTCCTCTGCCTCAAAGACTTTCGGGGAACGCCACCTGTGTTCGAGGGTGCCAAGGTTGGGGATGAGGAAAGGGACAGCAAGCAGAGGGATTCGTGGGAAACTGCCGTCTCCCGGGAACGCCAGGGATCTGTTGCATACGAGGTGCTCCGGTCTGCCGACGTCGAAGCCGACTTGCTCCAGTTGCTGCGGGCGATCTCCTTCCGCTACCGGGACGCTGACGTGCACCTGCGGACCTCGTCTGCCCCCGATCTCAGGATACCCGTGCACAGCTTCCTGCTGGCGGGGCGCAGCTCTGCCCTGCGCAGCGCTTTCGTCGAGTTTCGGGAGCACGGTGCCCTCGCCGACCCAGAGCACATGGCTATCGAGCCGGGCGGCGACAACGGCAAGACGACAGTCACTCTTGCCAATGCCGATATCCTCACCGTACTCAACATCGTCGTCTTCGTGTATCAGGATTACATGATCCCTGTGTGGAAGTACACGCGCGAAGCGCTGCCAGGAAAGGCACATCGGTTCCGCCAGGTACGAATAGAGCTGATGCGATGGGCCACTCGGCTGGGCCTTCCGAAGCTGGAGGCGGCTGCCAGGCTGCAAATCGGCCAAGTAGAGCGGTCTATGGACAAGGACCTCCAGCAGGCCAGCAAAGACCCAGCCTACCTGGACGGTGGGGACGTGGTTATCGAGCTGGACGGCAACGAGGTCACGGCGCACTGCCAGCTTCTCTGCCAGAGGTGCCCCTTCTTCCAAGGTATATTCCAGGGTCGCTCGGACGGGCAGTGGCTCGCCGAGCGGCGCAGCGGGCTAGACCGCGGCGAGCGTGTCCGCGTTGATCTGGGCCACATCAGGCCCGAAACCTTTGACTACGTCATCTTGTTCCTGTACGGAGACGTCGGGCCCGAGGTATTCGATGATGTGGTGTCCTCGGACGGACTCGACGACTTCGCCGAGCTTGTCCTCGACGTCATGTTTGCGGCCAACGAGCTGATGCTCGACCGGCTGTCGCAGATCTGTCAGCTGGTTATCGGCCGCTTCGTCACGACGCGTAATATTTCCAACATGCTCAACGAGATCAGTGCCTGCCACGTTACCGACTTCAAGGACACGGGGCTCGAGTACATCTGCCTGCAGCTCGAGACCATGCTCGAGAACCACTGCCTCGAGGACCTTGACGAGGACCTCCTGCACGAGCTCGACGGCGTGGTGCGCGACAACCAGCTCGCCCGGCTCCCCATCGCGCGCAGCGGCAGGGCGGACCTTATCCTGCGCCAAAAGTACCCCGATCTGCCCGCCGATGTCGACGAGGAGCACCGCGTTAGGGTCAGGGAGCTTGCGTACAAGGCGTCCCAGAGGGAGGATGACAGGAAGCTCTCGTCGTCCTACAGAGCTCGCGTGGGGAGCCTGGATGATTGGATGGCCGCGTCGCCCACAGCCGACAAGTCCCGTCGCAAGTCCAAGGCCGGCTACAACGGCAACAATGGATCATTCAGCCCTATGTTACGACCGAAGAACTCAACGGCAGATTTAGTCTTCGCCATGGACGACGACCCTTCGCCGCTCGCCGGTAGCGCCCCGGCTTCTCCGGAGCTCTCGGCTGCGGTGGACAGCCTGAACCTCGACTGGGAGACAACCACACCTCTACCCAAATCGTGGCTGCAGCAGGCCAGCAAGTCTGATGGCCGTGCACCGCGGTCACCGGACAGCCTGGGCGGAGAAGGGTCGCCCCTTGCCAACAACGCCAATGACGACAACAGAACCGACAAGCCGCAAGGATGGCTCGGCGGCAGCGGCAACCCGTGGGCCTCGGCTGCACCCCTGCAGATGTCCAAGCTCGATCTGAGGAACATCATGTCAGAGACGAGCTCCAAGTCTAATCTCAGCGCTAGACTGGCGGGAGCGGCAAAGAACGCGGCTGCCGCGTCATCGTCATCCAGCGTCGGCGGCGCTGGCAAGCAGGCCTCTCTGCTATCTCAGGCGAGGATGTCACAGAAGGAGAGGAAGAGGCAGAGGCAGCTGCAGGCCGAGGCCGAGGCAGCCGAGCAGGAGAAGAAGACGCAGGCCGTCCCCTGGGAAAAGGTACCCGGCGAAGGAAGGCGGGGTAACTCGGGTGCCTGGGCCGCCTCGTCGTCGGCCTCGGCAGCACCCAAGGTATCCCTCCAGCAGGCCATGGCGTCTGACTCGGCAGCCGCAGCGGCGGCGGCAGCCCAGAAGAGCAAGAAGCCCCTCGTTGCTCCGGTGTCCCCCTCTTCCAGGGTCCGCGCAGCCTCCCCGGATACCAGGTTCCCGGGCCAGGGCCGTGTCAACAGCGGCGGCAGCAGCAGCCCGGCTTCTGGCCCCACCACCAAGTCCGCCGCCGCCGCCACCGCCGCCGCCGCCACCCCCATCACGCCTCACTCCAAGTCGTACATTACGCGCACTGACAGGATGAATGAGATGGACACGATCGGGGCCAGCATGGCCGACATCATCGGGCATCAGAAGCGAGAACAGCAGCTCGCGCGCGAGGCCGTGGCCAAGCGTTCCCTGCAAGAGATTCAGCAGGAGCAGGAGTTTCAGCAGTGGTGGGATCAGGAGAGCAGGAGAGCTCAGGAGGAAGAGGAGGCTCGACGAAACAACAATAACAACAACAACAACAACAACAATCACCATAATACTCATAATGCGAAGACTTGGAAGAGGCCCAGGAAGCTTCAGCAGCAGCGGAAGCCTCAGCAGCAGAAGGATGGGAGTGCCGACGGCAGCAGCAGCAGCAAGCCGTCGCAGAGGGGGAGACGAGGTGGCGGCGGCGGCGGTGGCGAACGGGCCGATGATGATTCTGCACCGTCAACACCTAGGGGGAGGGGGAGGGGGTCATATAGAGGCAAGGGAACAAGGGGCGAAGGTCAGAGCAGCAAGGCTTGAAGGGTGGTGACGGTTGTTTCTGGCTTCTGACATGTATATACACTGTACTAGATACCTGACGTTTCAGGGGGGGGGGGTTTCTTCCATCTCGAAATGAGAACTGGAATCGTGTTACTGTTCAATGACAGAATCTTTGTATGGAATGGTGAGATTGTCGTTGTCAGGACCCTACATGTACGTATCACTACCCAGGTACCTGCGAGTCAGGAAAGGGGGAGACAGAGAGGCGCCGGTCATCAAGGTGTGATGGAACACGGGATGCACGTCAGCTTGGTTTGGATGGCGAGATGGAGTATCTATACATGGCGTGTGACTTCCCTTCCTTCTTTTCACGAGTCGTACCAATAGTAGGTAGTGAAGGCAGTGAGGATTCGACCGTATCGGGTGAAGAAATAGAGAGAGAGAGAGAGAAGAGAAACAGGGAATCCTCACTCCGTCTATCGATCCGATCTGGTGTAGAGGGGGTGAGCAGGGAGAAGGTGGAAGGTGGAAAAAAAAAAAGGCAGCAATATCGGCTATGACGAAGCAGCCATTATCATCGACATTGTGGGGTACAGACGGTGGTTACAACCACAGCACGGCGCATACCAATACGGTGTGTAGGATGGAGGCAGCCATGAGGGTAGTACGACGGAACAGGGGGGCGGAGGGGACAGGGGCTGGTTACTAACTTACCAACGTCACCTAGTGGTCAGAACAAGATATCGTACGGAGTAGACGTACGCGTAAGGAGCTATACAGATATCGTAATATTGTAATAAGCCGTACATCACTAACAGATCACCATCATAAGAACGGTACCATGTACGGAGTAGCAGGGAGGGAACATCATACCACACGGCGCACTGCAAGCGCACACTCGTACGGTACAGAGCACTCCGTACGGTACGGTATGGTCCAAGGAGGATGATATGGATCCCGAAGATGGAGATGCAGGGGGATGGAGCCAGCCAACGGGGCCCAAGGACAGAGATACAGCGGGGGAAGCCACTGGAAAGGAAGAGGTCGAGGGTCTGAGGGGCCACTACGAAGTACGGTGACCCCCTCTTATCTCTCGTCCCCCCCCCCCACTTTGGTGATCGCCGGGCAGGCTGGAGGTGCTGGGGATGATGGGATGGGTCGACACCCAGGCGGGTCCAGGCGCTGTAGGTACAGATGCAGGTCTGCACTGGGTACAGATTACCGTCCCAAGGAGTATCATTACAGTATCACAATCTACAGAGCACTGCCCGTCCGTAGTGCTGCCGGTAGTATCGGTAGCGGGCCTACCCATACGAGGAACCGTAGCAATAGCCTACCTGTAGGTACGAGTACATATTACCTACAGGTCCGTGACCGCCTGACGCATCGCCGCTCCACTTGCCAAGTCATAGTCACGGTCACGGCAGTAAGCGAGCAGATGATGTTGACCTTGTGTCTTCTGTGCTGGTTGCCTGGATGGTTGATAAGAAGGGAAGGAGAGGGAAAAAGAAAGGAAGGAAAAAGAAAGTGTCAGGGAGTCACAATCACCATAGTCAATCACTCAACCTTTTCTTCTTCTTTCCCTCGCGCTTTCTGTGCGTACGTACCCTACGTAGGATCGACTTTCTCTCTCCTCTGGTAACCAGATCGAACCCCGATGACACACTCCCACCGCTGACTGTTTTGGCCGATATCGTCATCGCCGATAGAGAGCCTTTCTCCTTCTACCTCTCTCTCACTCTCACTCTCTCACTCTCTCTCTCTCTCGCTCACTCACGTGCTCGCTCGCTTCCTGGTACAGAATCTAAAGTCTTCCCTCGCTATCACCGGCTTCGATCATACTGCAAGTCAAGCCCGGATTCATCTTGTCTTATAGCAGGACACACGGTATTACGTGTTTGTGCGTGCGTGTGTGTGGGCGGCGTATACGTGGACGTGCGTTACCTGTCTGCTATTATTCAGACAGAGAGGGCACGCACACACTGTCTTGTCTGCCTGCACCTTGCCGATTCGAGCCACCGACTCTCAAAGCAGCAGCCAGCAGCAGCAGCAGCAAACCCAACGGCAGAAGCAGCCTCCAGGTCCGCCTCCTCCTCCTACCTGTACTCCTCCTCCACGCCGACGAATCGTCGAGAGTCCTGCCCGTCTGTCCCTGCGGCCTGCATCACGCTTTCATCGACCTTGCGTCCATTGGTGCCTCATTCAAAGGGTCACATCACCACACAGACCGCATCCCCCCCCCCCCCCCCAATTCCACGCCTCCTCCCCTCCCCCCCTCCTTCTCGCTCTCTTTTTTTTTTTTTCTTCTCTCCCCGGCCGCCGTTTCTCTCTCTCTCTCTCTCCCTCCCATCATCATCGTCATCGTCAGACCCGCCAACCACCGCTTCGGCCTGCATTCCCACACATCCGCACCACCAGATAAAGACCACAACGATGGAAGAGCATATTCGGTAGTCGCACCGACACCACCACCGCCGATCCCTCCCCTCCCCCTCCCAGAGGCCTTGATCGATTGCTCTTTTCCTTCGAGTGTCGGCATTCGACATTCGACATTCGACATCGACATCGACATCGACATCGACGCCGACACTGACCCTTCTCCCCACCTCTCGCTCTCTATTACATCATCGTCAGATCCGTCCGCCGTTTCCCGACCATATGCATCAACAGCCACGCGGGCCACCTCGGGTCTCATCCCCAGCCCGCACGACTCGCCCCAGCCATGATCAAGCGAGGTCTCGCGCCGGATCCAACGTCTCGTCGGCTAGAGGTTCTGTCGGCTCGCCCGCCACCGGTAGCCAGCATGGCCAACCCCCGGTCGAGTCCGTGAAGAAGCTCGACCAGATCGTTCAGGTATGCGTGCCGGAAACTCTCACGTGAGAGACCACCTACCCAATGCTGACCCTTGTCTCCTCCAGAACTTCTTCAACAAGGCTGCCGTCTTGATCATCGATTCACGAATGCGGACCAAGCCTACACGCTCCACAAACGGCTCCAAGAAGCCCAATAAATGGGTATGAATGGCTTCGGCAACAGAACTTGTCCCCCCCCCCCCCYCCCCCCCGGGGCATCGGACGCCGAGACTAACACTTCCTTCCCTCTCCGCCAGTTTCAACTCGACACACTGGAACTCGACGATTTCCGCGATGAGCTGAGGACATGGAGGACGAGCGGCAGCATAGAGAACCAGCCTCCGCCGCTGATAATCGAGGTCTACCTAGACACCTCACGGCTCAAGGACAGCCAGAGCCTGACGATTGTCGACGACGACGGCAAGCGCTGGGACGTCATGGAGCAGCTGGGCTCTCTGGGCTCCTACACCGACGTCGGCTCTTCTTCTACCTCGCAAAAGAACACCGAGGTCATCATCGAGCGATGGCGCGTCGACCTCCAGCCCAAGCGCGACCCGCCCTCCGACGACTTCGGTCCCATCCTCCCTACCATCTACAAAAAGGCAATCGTCTTCTTCCGCTCCTTCTTCACAACCACCCGCGTTCTGCCCGCCTGGAAGTTTGCCAGCCAGGATGCCGCTAGGAATCCTCATCCGGCCCTGACCCCTCGCTGCCGGATACGCACCTCGCTCCCCCCGCTCCACGGCCCTGACCCGCTCAGGCAATCCATCGACGGACGAGACGCCGTCACAGACTACGTCTTTGGTGATCTCGACATACCCGTCGGCCGACTCAGCACGTCGGTCACTTATAGGAACGACTGCTCCTTCCACATCGACGACTCCGAGTCCCTCCTCAGCTCCCGTTTCATGGGTGTCGACGAGGACTTCTTCAAGCCTTCGCTACCCCAACGCGCCCGCACCGACCAGCAGACCCGAGGAGGGCAGGTGGCCGAGGTCGTTTCCCTCAGGGAAAACCGTCCTCCTCAGGCAAACGTGGCCGAGGCGCACCAGACATATGGGAGCCTGTCGACGTTTCACGGCAACGTCCCCATGGGTACCAGTCCCATGACAGCCCTGAGATCCGTCAGGCCCCCAGGTTCGGACACGAGCTCGCCCCCGACGCCCATTACGAATCACGGCGACTCGGTGCCGTCCGGTCCTCTCCCCCCGGCGCGAGCTTACTCGTCGCGACCCGGCACCGGAGTCGGCGACGGACTCCTGTCCAGGCGACCCTCGATCTCGTTCCAGCCCTTCAAAGCCGGATCGTTGTCGGGCTCGCCCGTCCCGCGGCAGCCGGAGCCCGAGTCCCCGGCGTCTCCGCACTCGTCGTCTTACAGGGCGAGCGGTCCACCATCCCTGCAGCAGCCCCGCGCCCGGACCTCGCTGACGGCTGGGATGCCGGCATCCCTGCGCGGCGGACCCCCCGCTCAGCCGGCGGATGCCCCGAGCTCGCCCCGCCCCAGCACCGCCGCCACCAGCCGCTACAGCAGCAGCTTCACGCACAGGAGGGGCCGCCTCTCCATCGGGGGCGCGATCAGGGCTGGCGACGACGAACAGGGCGGCAGCAGCGGGAGGCAGAGCCTCTCGTCGTCGGTGGCGCAACCCGGCTCCGGTCTCCTGGCCGAGCCGGGCACGAGCTCGGGCTCCTTCCAGGCAGAGGAAGATAACATCTCGGAATTCCTCAAGGCCCTCGACAGCAAGAAGACGCTCAAGAGCTTCGACAGGTCGGAGCGCGGCGAGTCGGCCACCAACAAGACGGTGGCTCAGCTGTCCAAGTTTCACATGATGAAGGACTCGAACAATGCCCTGACCGAGTCCATGACGTCGTCGGTGCAGATGCACCGGTCGTCGAGCACATCGAGCCGCCAGCTGACGAGCGTCCCCGGCATGGTGGCGCCGGCCTCGGTATCGGCATCTTCGTCGCCCAGTAAGCCGCACTCGCCCCACACGCCCCACACGCCCGCCATCCCGTCGAGGCTGAGCGAGCATTCGACCGCGGACCAGCCGACCGGCCACACGAGGACGTCGTCGCGACGCTTCCGGCCGCCGGCGGAGTCGACGGTGCCCGAGCTGAGCCCGGAGAACACGGTGACGCAGGACGGCACCACGGCCATCGACATACCCCTATCGCCCAGGCTGGCCGGCGCGTATCAGCGGCGGTCGAACTCGGTCCAGCAGGGCCGGACAACCCTCGAAGATGACTACCTCCCCTTCGCGCCCGACCGCAGCGCCAGCCTGGGCACAGACGACAGGGAACCGCCGACCATGAGCGGCCTCCTCGGCCAGCAGCTGGCCCGAAGCGGAGCGGCGGCGCAGGCTGCCGAGGAGGAGGATGATGATGATGAGGAGGAGGAGGGGAACGCGCAGGCAAGTCTCCGGCCGGCCGCCGAGATCCAGCCCACAGGAACGACGGACACGATGCAGCAGCACGGCTCGTCTGGGGGCAACCCGTCAGACGGGTTCCTGTCCGGCGTTCCATCCAGCTCACCGTTTGGACGCCGTCGCTACACCGGCATGAACACCGGAAGCGGTACCTCTGGGGCGGGAGGACGGCGACAGACGCCGCCGCAATCGGCGCGGGGAAGCTTCACGGGGTCCATCGGCCGGCTCGCGCGGGAGGATAACGATTCTCTGAGCGGAGAGCCGCTAATGTTTGACCTCTCGGAGATGGATGCCCAGGGGAGGCGAAGCCTCGAAGAAGGACGCCAGGCCGGTAACGCGGATCGAGGCGGTGGTTACGACAGTCGCGGCGGGGGAGCATCATCATCGAGGAGAGGATGGTAGAAGAAGTGGAAAGGGCGAAAAAATGCATGAGGCGATGTTGGGAGTCAAGACATTGTCATGAAAAGCGTGGCATTCCTCTATCTATCACCACCCACGGTGGTTATCGTAGCCTCTTCTCTTCTTTCTCTCTTTTCTTTTTTTTTTCTTTTCTGTTTTGCGTCAATGCCCTCTTCTTTTCCATGGGTGGCTATGGAACTTCTTCTTCATCAACATGTGTATATTGGGTCTGGGGCGAGCAACATGAGCAAAGAAATCTCCTGTCTCTTTTTTTTTTCTTCTCTTTCTTTCTTTCCCTTCTCTCTAATTTTGGTTGGCGTTTTGTTTGGCACGGAGAGAAAAGAAGATGGGGAGATATCCCCGGTATAACTACATTTGAGAGCATTACAATGTGGTCTTTTTTTCTTTTTTTTTTCTTCTGTTTTCTTGGTGTAAGGATGATTGCGGGTAAAATGAAGATGCGTATGTATCATGGATATGATGCCTGAACTCGATAGTTAATAGTAGCTGTTTCCCCCCCCTTTTTTTCTATTATTATCTCGTGCTACTGCTACTTGTATACGAGAAAAAAAGCAGGACATGAAATAATAACATGGTAAGGGATGATTGAAGAGACCGGTCAAGGATATTCTGATCAGCTTCGCATGATAAATTGCCAGCTGTAGGGTGATGAGGAGGAGGAGGAGGAGGAGATACGCAAGAGAGTGTGGCGCAACTACGTAATGTATGGCTTAGTGCGGGGCTGAGTCGCCGAGGCTGAAGCTGTGCTGCCTATTTCCAGTGCTTTCCAGTGCTGAAGTTGCCTTGCCGCCTGGGCTGTTGTAGGTGTAGGCTAGGCACTCTAGGTACAAGGTACAGACCCGAGACCGTGCAGTAAGTAGCCTGTAGCCTGTAGGGGTACAGTAGGTAAGGTAGGCTACCCCCAGCGGCCCCCCCCCCAAACTGAAAAAAGGCGGGCGCAAGTCCAGAACTGCTGATGACAAGTTGGTCCGATGACGAAGTGGAGAGCCACACATCACAGAGACAAGAGAGAGGGAGAAAGAGAAGAGAGAGGAGACAAGACCAAGTTCAGCATAGCATTTTACCGTCATTGTCATCGTGCTCCCCCCCCTCCCCCCCCTCCCTCCAAGGCCAGCGATAAGCCTCGCCAATTCATCTGATTCATTCTTCCAACTCACAACATACTCTCTCTCTCTCTCTCTCTCTCTGACATACAAGCGCAAATATCCCTGGCAAAGAAATCGTGTGGATTTCTCTCTCTTTCTATTCCTCGTCTAACCACACCCCCCCTCCCTTCTCTTCCGTTTACTCTTCTACTCGGCTCGACGGACGAAAGAAAGTAGACGCTATGTTTCGTGCGGCAGCTACGGGGCCTTATGATGAGGCTGTCGGTATGTTCTACGCGGTGTGCGGAGACGGGAAAACGGGTGTGAGAAGAAGAAGGAGGAGGACGAGGAGAGGAAGAAGAACGAGCGTGCGAGGAGAGGAGAGAAGAAGAACGAACGTGCGAGGAGATAAAGCTAACGGGGACGGTGTTCACAGCCAAAGCGACAGACGAAAATCTTACATCCGAAGACTGGGCGGCCATCATCGAAGTTTGCGACAAGGTGACGAGCGACGACAATGGCCCCAAGGAGGTTGTCCAGAGCCTCATACGACGACTTGCCCACCGGAATGCCAATGTTCAGCTGTACACTTTGGAGGTGAGGTCCATCCCCAAGCATTGTCACGATGACGCCAGGTCTTGGCCCATGACGAGAGGGGAAGGAGGACGGATATGCGACATGTACTGACCGAGAGGGGAAAAAAACCACAGGTCGCCCACGCCCTCTGCCAGAACTGCGGCAAGCCTGTCCACCGCGAAGTCTCCAGCCGCGCCTTCACCGACGCCCTCCTCCGCCTCGCCAACGACCGCAACACGCACTTCCAGGTCAAGGCCAAGATCCTTGAGAAGATGCAGGACTGGAGCGACATGTTCAGCAAGGACCCGGACTTGGGAATAATGTACGACGCCTACTTCCGCCTCAAGCAGACGAACCCGACCCTGCAACCTCCCAGCGCGCCGACAAAGCAGGGGCTCACCCAGGCCGACCGGCAGAAGGAGGAGGATGAGCTGCAGATGGCCCTGCAGCTCAGCCTGCAGGAGGAGGAGAGGAACAAACCCCCGGCAGCAGCAGGAGCCGCCGCCTCCACCTCTGGCACTGCCGCGGCGGGGCCGAGTAGCGGACCCCAGAAGCAACACCCGCAGCGGCAGCAGCAGCAGCAGCAGCAGAAGCAACAGATTGCGTCTCAGCAGAGCGCGTCCCCGGCCCCTGCCCCCTCTGCGGGGACCACGGCCGCAACGGTCAGCCGAGTTCGCGCCCTGTACGACTTCGTCCCCTCCGAACCCGGGGAGCTGGAGTTCAAGAGGGGCGACGTCATCGCCGTCCTGGAGAGCGTGTACAAGGACTGGTGGAGGGGTTCGCTCAAGGGGAAGACGGGTATCTTCCCCCTCAACTACGTCGAGAAGTTGACGGACCCGACGCCCGAAGAGCTCCAGCGCGAGGCGCAGATGGAGGCCGAGGTGTTCGCCGAGATCAAGAATGTCGAGAAGCTGCTTACGCTGCTCAGCGCATCGAACACGGCACCGCGAGAGGAGGATAACGAGGAGATTTCGGTGGGTCTCTGCTTTCCATGCGCGCATTAGAGATGGGAGACCCCTCCCCCCTTTCTCCCCTCTCTCTCCGTGTGTGTGGCAGTAACTGACATGGGGCTCGCAGAAATTATATCACCAGACCTTGGCTATTCGGCCGAAACTCATCAAGCTTATCGAAAAGTATTCGCAGAGGAAGGGTGAGTGAGGTCCACGAGAAGAGCTTGTGAAAGCAAGAGGGAGATGTGAAGAGGGATTGAAGGCTAAAAACTTGGCAGACGACTTTACACAGCTCAACGAAAAGTTCATCAAGGCCCGCCGAGACTACGAAGCCCTCCTCGAGTCATCCATGTCGCACCCTTCCAACAACGCCAGCTACGCCGGGCCCTACGGCATCCGCCCGGCCGGAGCTCCCCCCCCGACTCAGGGCTACTCCCAAGGATACCCGGTTGGTCCCGGGTACGCCGGTGTCCCGCCGGCCGCGCAGGACTCCTCCCAGCAGCGATACTATACCCCTGGGCCTCAGGGTCACCAGGGAGGCGGTAAGCCAACTCCCTCCCCTCCTCCCCCCCCCCTGATCCTTATCATGCCGACTAACACGGCGCACTGCAAGACCGTCTGTACGCGGCGTCGCCGCCGCCCAACTTTGCTCCACAGGGTACCCCCGCCCCGGCACCATTCTATGTCGCCGGAGCCGAAGTCCCGTCGCACCACGCCCAGCAGCAGCAGCAGCAGCAGCAATACCCCCCCAGAGAGGAGCAACAACAACCTCCCGCCTCGTCCCCCTCCCCCCCTCTGCAGCCGCAGCAGCCGCAGCAACCGCAGCAGAAGCAGCAGCAGTACGTCCCGTACTCTCAGCCGGCGCCCAGCTCCCCCCCGCTGCAGCAGCAACAAGCCTTCTCGGGCGGTGCGGGCCGCATAGCTTCCACGGCACCCCCCCAATACGCCGGCGCTCAGGAACTCGCCACGTCGGTGTACGACTCGCCCATCGCGCCGCACCACGGCCTGCAGTCCCCCCCTACGTGGCAGGCAACGGCGCCCGTGTACTCCCAGCAGCTTCAGGACCAGCACATCCAGCCGTATGGTGGCGCCGCCGCCGCCGCCGCCGCCGCCCCCTCCGCCTCGGTCGACCAGGTCTCCTCCCCCCCACCCATGCCGACCGGACAGCCTCCGCAGCCTCCGCAGGCTCTGCAGCCTCCGCAGCCTCCACAGCCTCTGCAGCCGCCGCAGGACGGAATGGTGCCCTTGCCTCTCCGACCGGGCGGTCTCTCCCAGCAGCAGGAGCCTAGTGCGCCGTCGCCGAATGATTATTATAGGAGCGGTGTTTATTGAGGTGGACTTTTTGTTTTGTTTTGTTTTGTTTTGGGTTAAAACATGGTAATACAAGCAGCTTTTTCTTTCTTTCCTGAATTGGGTTGTTTTGCATGAGTCGTTGCAAGTAAATTGTATCAACATGACATGGTAGTAATAGCATGTAGACTATTACTATCAAGACGTATATGTAGTCGACACATACTCGACAAGTAAATCCTAGTGAAGTCAAGTAGAGTCAAGTAGAGTCAAGCAAAGCCAAGCAGAGACCAGTACATTCAAGTAAAACCAACCAACACGTAGAGATGATTGAAAAACACAATCCAAGGTTAAAAGTAGTAGACTACGAGAAACAAAAGTAAATCCCATCGTGAATCATATATCGTCATATTACCACATTCAGTTTTCCTTCCTCATGGAAAAAAGAATGAAAAAAAAAATAATCAAGAAAATCACCACCTCCGACCAAACACCTCGCTTTCCTGCCTCTGAATACCATGATTCTTCCTCACAAGACCGCTACCACTCCTAGATGTATTGCTGCTGCCGCCGCTACCACCAGGACGGGACGTCGTCTGATCTACGGCATGATGCGGGACGGGATCTGGAACGGGAACGGGATCGGGGCCGCCCACATGCGCAGCACCCGGTTTGAAGAGGTCGATGATCTCGTTGATGCCGAGCTTGAAGGCACCCTTGCGCATGCCACCCTCTATCGCCTGCTCTGCCAGCTCCCTTTTCTTGTCTTGGAGGGCCAGGATGCGCTCCTCGATCGAGTTGGACACCGTCAGCCGGTAGATTACCACGTCTACTGTCTGAGTTAGACGGTGGACTCTATCGATGGCCTGTTCTTCGACGAACTGGTTTAGGGAGTTAGTATCTGATGTCATGTGTGCGTGCGTGTATGTGTGTGTGCATAAAAGACATACCGGATTCCAAAATGGTTCTAGAATGACAACCCTCGTGGCCGCAGTGAGATTGAGACCCAGACTGCCGCACTTGAGACTGCAGAGGAGGATGCGAGTCTGAGCGTCCTTGCGCAGGCTGCGCAGGCTCTCCTCCCTCTCGTCGTTGCGCATGCTGCCGTCGTACCGGGTGAAGCCGAGTCCCTCGTCCTCCAGGAACGGCTCCACCAGGTCCAGCATCGACGTGAACTGCGAGAAGACGATGAACTTGTGCTCTGCCGCCTCGCCGCGGAGGATCCTGAGGAGCTCGCGGATCTTGGCCGACGCGTGCATCTTCGAGTTGGCGCCCACCGAGCTTCCGCTGTCACTGCTCTCATCTGCGTCGTCGCTCTCATCGTCTTCCTCCTCGTCCTCCTCGTCCTCCTCGTCCTCGTCCCCTTGCTCATCAGATGAGTCTACTACCCTTCCGGCAGACTTCTTCTTCTTGTCAGGTACCTTCTTGGGGGATGACCTGTCGTCCTCTAGCGTCTGAGACGCCATCTGCTTGGTGATGGCGGAGATCGACAGGAGCGAATCGTCGTCGTCGTCGTCGTCGTCATTGGTCTCGTCATCGACGACAAACCCGCTCAGATCACGGCTCTGCTCATCCCCTTCCTCCTCGTCAGAGTCCTCGTCCGAGTCTTCGTGCCTGAGCCACTGACCACCACCTTCGGCATCCTCATCCGACTGACCGCCAGCCTTGCCGAGGTCCGATCCATCCCTCTGGTCCTCGGGCACAATCCAGCTTCCCTCGTCATCATCCTCGTCGTCGCTGTCGACGACCACGGCATTGCGATTGCGACGACGACGAGGCTGAGCCTGAGGCTTCGCAGTTCCTGCTGGCATCTTCCTGGACTCCTTCTTCTTCTTCTTCGTCGTCGTCGTCGTCTTGGTCTTCTTCTCCTTCTTCTTCTTGTCCTTGTCTGAACCTTTCCCGTCAAAATAGGCCAGGTCATTAGAGCAGTCCGTGCACATGTCCCTGGCGAGACGGACATCTTCACCGGCCAGCTTGCTACCGCAGATGGAGCAGCTCTTGGCGACGGCGGCGAGGCCCATGCCGGAAAACATGTCGACCATGGAGTCGACATCGGCGGCGACCGTCTCTTTGTCCTGTAGCTTTGGGCCGCCACCGCCGAGACCGGTAGACATGGCATCCTTGTCCAGCTTCCCGGCAACGAGCTTGGGGTGGTCGCACGCCTGCCTCATGCGGAGCAGCAGGGTCAGGGCGCCGGCGTAGTTGACCTTGCCGCCCATCATGGCCTCGATGCTTCTGTCGGCGCGGGCCTCGAGCCTGGTGTAGAACTTGCGCTCGGCGGGCGTGAGCTCGGTGGAGACGAGGACGACTTTGCGCTGGGTGACCTTGAAGCCGCTGGTGGTCATCGACTTGGTCTTGCCACCGGCATCGGCATCGGTATCGGCATCGGCATCGGCATCGGCGGCGGCGTCACCCTTCCCCTTGTCGCCGGATGCCGTAGGTTTACCGCCGGGGATCAGGGCTCCCTCCTCCCTGAGTATGTCCTTTGTGCGGCGCTTCATGAAGCAGCGCAGGACCGAGTGGAGGCGGCGGATGGCGATGTGACCCTTTCCGTTCTTGAGCGGCAGGTCGATCTGCTGCTTCCACTCGCGCAGGTCGTCGTAGGGGCGGATGCGGAGGAACTTGATGAGCGACTGCAGCTCGTCGAGGTTGTTCTGCATCGGCGTCCCCGACAGGCACCAGCGATACTCGGATCGGAGGGCACAGCAGGCCTTCGTGGCCTTTGCGTTGCGGTTCTTGATGGTGTGGGCCTCATCCAGGACGACGCGCCACCAGTTGACGCCGAAGCAGCCGACCTTGACGTCTTCCGACGACGCCCCGAACTCGGACACCAGGATCTGGTACGTCGTCACCACCACGTCGTACCGCGCCAGGTCCTCGCCGTCCTTCGTGCGGCCGGGCCCGTGGTGCACGCACACCTTGAGCCGGTGGGCCTTGGCCACCTTGTCGTCCATCTCGGCCTCCCACTGACGGATCAGGGCCAGCGGCGCCACCACCAGGGTGGTCTTGTCCACCCCCTCGTAGTGCTTCTTCCACCGGCTGCCGCCCTTCCCGTCACCCGTGTCCCTGGCGTCCCTGGCGTCCCTGGCGGGCTTCTGGTTCGTCAAGATGAGCGAGATGGTCTGCAGCGTCTTTCCCAGTCCCATGTCATCGGCGAGGATACCGCCCTTGGGCACCTTCCCCCTCTTGACGGGGCCGAGCTCTCGTCCGCGCATCCACTCCACACCCTCGACCTGGTGCGGAAGCAGTCTGACCTCCAGTCCCCTGATGAAACCGCTCTTTGGGTCCTCGGACGCATGCTCTGTCCCGCCCCCACCTCCCTCCTTCCGTGCTTCCTCCTCCCCCCCCCCCCCCCCCTCCCCCTCCTCGTCATCGTCATCGTCGTCCATGTTCCCTTCGAGGAGATTCTTCAAGTCCTCATTCGCCTTGTTGGGATCCGTATAGAACACCTCGTCGGCACCTCCGAAGCCACCAAACCCCCCCCCACCACCGCCCCCGCCTCCGGAGCTGCCGCTGTTGGAGCTGAACACGGGCAGCGGTGGCGCCTTGCGGTTCCTGTAGGATGGTGGTGCGGGGGGCGGTCTGACCCTGTTGGCGTTCATGAGGTGGTGTTCCGGTCGTGACGACCTCTGGTTGAAGACGTTGGCCTTTTGCTTGAGGGAAGACATCATCCTCCCGTGGTTGGGTTGCTGACGTGCCGAAGAGGAGGAGGCCGTATCGTTGTCGTCGCCGTCACCGTTCTGCGATGCCAGACCCTGTCTCGCGATGGGCTTCAGGGCGGCGAGATTCCTCATAGCGCTGATGATGTCGTCTTCGTCATCGCTCGAGCGGCGTTGCAGTGCTGCGGCTGGCCGCGGGGGTGCTCGTTCGTTGACCATGACGTCTACTTCTCGGAGGGCCCTTGCGCGCTGGTCGTGGTGGCGGTGGTGGTCGGTTCGAGATGTACGTCAAGGAGACCTGTGTGCAGGTGCACCTGTACGGGAAGCGTTTCCCAAGGCTTCTTCTGCCAACGTCCGTTGTGTCTTTTGAGGAGTAGCGGCTGCAGGTGGTGGAGTCGGGCTTCTGTTTCGACGTGAGCGTGTTGTTGTGTGGCTCGAGAGCGAATGCCGCTCCAGGCTTTTTTGTTTCCTCGCTTCAGTGTCGTGGGGGATCATGGGGATGGGGATCCTCTCTTTCCTTCTGCTTTCTCTTATTTGATTCCCCCCCCCCTCCCCGAATCGAGAACGCGTGGATGAAATAGAGTTGACTTGGTTTTTTATCTATTTATTGTTTATCTATTTATTGTTTATTTGGTCTCTCTTGGTTTCTTTCTTTCTTTTATTTTTTTTAAATTTTTTTTTTGGCAATTATAATTTTATGGTCTGTACACAGAGTACTTGGGCTCTGGAGGGGTCAGGAGGGGTCCCTGAAAGCCCTATACATGTAGGCTATCACGATGGTATTGCCACAGCAACTGGGAACCTTTTTTTTTTTTTTTTTTTTCGGCAGCAGAGAACCCCCCACTGACAATGGGGGGGCGGGGGGGGGGGAGTGGTGGCACATCTCTCATTATCGATAAGCCGGGGACGTCACTGGGGCGTAGTAATACTGGCTATTACAGGTTAGTGCTGGCTATCATGTAATCTGTATAGTTTGGTGTGAAAGAGAATGATGGAATAGCATTCAGAGCCATGATATATATCAGATCCACCATCTGATACTCAATACTTCTTCTCAGCACCTACCCCCCGGGATTCAACACCCACGAGGCGAGGGTGAACAGTCTCATGATACTGACAGGGTCACCTCCGAGAAACTTTGATATGGCAAGATATGGCAGAGATGGATGAGATGGATGAGATGGATGAGATAGATATCTAGCTGTGATCATAACAACCTAGATTATATAAGAGATATGAGATGGAACTATGGGGGAGGGGAAAGGCCAAGAAAAAAAACAGGCAAGGGATTTAAATTGCCATGATGACGCCAGACCGTTTGTGCGCATTTTACCATGAAAACCGAAAAGGCAACAACAAAAAAAAAGGAGCAAAAAAAGAGGTGCTTTGAGGAAAGGAGTCTAGACCGAAGGACCAGCCTTGATGACTTCTTCCGTAGCCTCGCTCTCGTACTTGGCAAAGTTTTCGCGGAACAGCTTGCCCAGCTTGACGACCTCGTTGTTGAAGCTGTCCGCGCCGGCGGTCCAGGCCTTCTTCGGGTTGAGCAGCTCGTCGGGGACGTTGGGGCAGGTCTTGGGGACGTCTAGGTTGAAGACGTCGTAGGTCTCGAACTCGGCCTTGGCCAGCTCGCCCGAGTGGATGGCGTCGAGGATGGCGCGCGTGTACTTGAGCGGGCAGCGCTTGCCGCCCTGGGAGAAGCCGGCGCCGACCCACCCGGTGTTGAGCAGCCAGGCGTTGGCCTTGTGCTGCTCGATCTTCTCGGCCAGCATCTTGGCGTAGCGCATGGGGTGCAGGGCCAGGAACGGCTGGGCGAAGCAGCTGGAGAAGGTGGCCTGGGGCTCGTCCACGCCGTCCTCGGTGCCGGCCATCTTGGAGGTGTAGCCGGAGATGAAGTGGAACATGGTCTGGGCGCGGTTGAGCTTGGAGATGGGCGGGAGCACGCCGCGGGCGTCGCAGGTGAGCAGGATGATGTTGGACGGGTGGTTCTCGGACAGGCAGGGGATCTTGGCGTTGGGTATGTACTCGATGGGGTAGGCGCAGCGCGTGTTCTCCGTCAGCGTGGCGTTGTCGTAGTCGACCTCGCGCGTGTCCGGGTCGAAGACGACGTTCTCCAGCACGGAGCCGTAGCGGATGGCGTTGAAGATGTCGGGCTCCTTCTCGGCCGACAGGCCGATGGTCTTGGCGTAGCAGCCGCCCTCGATGTTGAAGACGCCGCGGTCGCTCCAGCAGTGCTCGTCGTCGCCGATGAGGGCGCGGTTGGGGTCGGCCGACAGCGTCGTCTTGCCCGTGCCGGACAGGCCGAAGAAGACGCTGACGTCGCCGTCCTTGCCCTCGTTGGCCGACGAGTGCAGCGTCAGGACGTTGTGCTTGACGGGCATCTCGTAGAAGAGGACGGTGAAGATGCCCTTCTTCATCTCGCCGGCGTACTCGGTGCCCAGGATGACCATCTCCTTGGCCGAGAAGTTGAGGGCCACCGACGTGGCCGACGTCATGCCCTCGGTGAAGCGGTTGGCCGGGAAGGAACCGGCGTTGTAGATGGTGTAGTCGGGCTGGAAGCCCTCGAGCTCCTCGGCCGAGGGGCGCATGAGCATGTTCCTCATGAACAGGGCATGGTAGGCACGGGCGCAGATGACGCGCACGCGGATGCGGTACTTCTCATCCCAGCCGGCGAATCCATCTACTACGTAGATGCGGTCACGCGTGTTGAGGTAGTCGACGGCACGCTCACGGTTAATCTTCCAGACCTATACGGGGAGGGGCAAAAAAAAAAAGTCATAATGTCAGTCTCTTGGCATACCACGAGTCGGGGGGGGGATAAAGTCTGTGGAGAGGCGGCTTCGCTCGTGGGTGGGTGTGGGGTGATTGCGTTGTGGGTGTGGGTGCGGGTGTGTGTGTATGTGTCAGTGAGGGGGGGATCTGCGCTTGCAGAGAGGGAGGGGTCCGGGTCTACCCCCCCCCCCAGTCTTTTGGGCCGAGGGCAAGTGTGCAGAGTGTTCGGGAGAAGTCGCGGCCAAGGTGAGTGATTGCGGGGAAGTGTGACGCCAAAATAAAAAGACGCCCGTCCAGATGACATGGATGCTTTGCAATTGCTCGCCTTTTGCTTGGCCTCTCGGTCAAGTTCCAGGCACGCGACAGCGTTATGCATCACGACCCCTGTCCGCCGAAAAAAGAAAAAAAAAAAAAGAAAAAAGGAAGAAAAAGCTCGATTGGCAAGGAGGGAAGGGAAGCGATGGCATTCACTCTCTTCTCTCTCTTCCCTCAATTCTCGCGTCTCGCAAATAGGAAGAAAGAGAGGGAAGAGAGGGAAGAGAAAGGAGTCATGAGGAGGAGGAAAAGAAGAGAAAGACAACAGCCGAGTCAGGATTGACAGTGGCAAGCACATACCTCGGGCGACATGGGCTTATTCACGGGTCCCCACCTATAGCGCGTCAGCATCCACAAAGTTTCCCCTAGTGAATGAACAAGGGACTCGAACTCGGAAGTCGAGGAGTGAGAAGAGAGGAGAGAGAGAGAGGAGCACATACCAGACATCATTCTCTGACGAAGGCTCCTTGACGATGCGCTTGTCGAGGGGAGAGCGACCGGTCTTGGTGCCGGAGTAGGCAGTCAGGGCACCGCTCGACGTGATGGCCGTACCGGTCTCGTAGACGAGGGCATCCTCGTACAGGACAGCGACGGGAGGGTTGGCGATCTTTACGCATCATGTCAGTCAGAGGGGAGAGGGGAAGGAGGGTTGAGCGAAGCTGCCAGGCGGGGGGAGCTCACGATGGCGACACGGTCGTAGTCGATGTGTGCGGTCTCATGAAGAGTTTCCTCGAGGTCGGTGTGAGGGATGTGAGGCCTGTAGGGAGGGAGAGGAGGGGGTTGAGCGTCAGCCAGTCCTCTCGACCTTTTCACCTTCCGACCACGACCACATCATCCCCTGGCAAGAGGGAAGGAGAAGAAGACGAGGAGGAAGCAACTTACTGGACACCACCAGGGTGCAGAGCAGTCTTGTTGACGGTCCGGTTGAGCACTTGATGCTGTCTGTCAGTCGAGGGAAGGAAGGGGGGGAGGGAGAGGCAGAGGCCAGGTTGAAAAGGAGTCGAGAGGCTCGGGGACAACTCACTCTTGAGATCGTTTAGAAGCTGTCAAAAATTCTAGCAGTTGGATTCTTTGACGGTTGGATCAGGATGAAGAAGAGGAAGCAGTCCTGAAGACGAGAGGGGGGGGGGGTCGTTGATGGTTCTTATAAAGTTTTCGGAATAGCCAACCCCCCCCCCCCCCCCCCCCAAGTTGCTCTGGGGACTCGTGTGTGTGCGTGCTAGAACCACGATGACTGCCAATGTACCCGTATACCCCCGTACATCTCAATTGTGTTACCTATCATCGTCAGCCTCCCCAAGGCTGCTCTTGCTCTGGCTTCGGGAAGGGAAGGGAAGGGGAAAAAGGGGGGGGGGGGGGGTGTGTGTATGCATGTTTCGGGCTCAGCAGTCTCGAAAAGTCTCCACAGATTGCGTAGCAGAAGAGGCAGCGGAAGCAGCAGCAGAACAGGCTCTCAACGGGCGCGACCTCGAAGACTTGTCGGATCTGAACAAGGCTCCTGGTTGGGTGGCGATCTGTTAACTACTAGGGGGGGGGGGGCCGAATGAGGTGCAAGTTTCCAAGGGTACAGATTGACGAGGATATGTCGGAAGAGGATGGACAGAGGACAGACAGACCGAGAACGCCACACGCACACACACATACGCATACACATACACGCACACACACACACACACACATACCTCCCCTCGCGGAGCACAGCAGAAAAGAGAAGAGCAAGACAGCTTTACCGCTATGGGAGACTTGGCACGTTCGTAAATCGGTACACTATCTTGCGTATCCGCAGAGGAAAGGATCCACTATCAATGTGGGACGGTGGCTCAAGTCTTGATAGTTCTTTTACGTATCTGATGGGTTTCGGGCAGAGTCCGTTTTGAAGAAGTCGACATGAGGAAGAGGTTCAGATGACGGCGAGGATCTCTCTATCTCTCTCCCTCTCCCTCTCCTCTCTCTCTACTCTCCCTCCCTCCCTCTCCTCTCCTCCTCTCCCTCTCTCCGTGAATAATCTCCAAGCTTCTATACCAAAATTTGCAGCTCTCTACAACAAAGGGG